>NC_083285.1:12770452-13082384 GCF_963506605.1 Zootoca vivipara
TACTAGGTGTTACTCCCTTTGAGCAAATCTCAAAGAGAACATTCGTGACAGGGACTTTGGCAGAAGCGGGGCGGGGTGCGGGGAGGAGTTTCTTAACCTTCCCCCCTCTTTTCTGTTTCAGACTTTCAGAACCCGCTGCCACATCTTTGGCATCTCTTGCAGTAGCAGCAGCAATATTCTCACTTCCTCCCCGCTAGGAATTGTGCTAGCATCACCATGCTAACCTGGAAAAGAAGAGACTGGGAGGAGATATGAGAGCCATCTTTAAAGATCTCAAGGGCTCTCCATTGGCCAAGGGAACAAGCTTGTTTTCTCCTGCTCAGGAGGGTAAGACTCAGACCAATGGATTCAAGTTACAAGAAAGGAAATTCCTACCTCCTGACGGTAAGAGCTATTTGACACTGGAATGGTCTCCCTTAGGAGGTTGTGGGTTCTCCTTCCTTTCTAAGCAGACGTTAGATCTGTCCTGGATGCTTTAGATGAGATTCCTGCATTGCAGGTGGTTGGACTAGATCAGGCATGTCCAAAGTCTGTTTCGGGGGCCTAATCCAGCCCGCTGGTCAGTTTAATCTGGCCCCTGTGGCAGTTTATTTCCTGGGGTAAAATCCTAAAGAAAAACTTAACAACTTCAATCCTAAAAGAAGCTCAACAACTTTGGTCGACCCTCACGCATGTTCCCTTCATCAAATCAGGCCTTCTTTGATAAAAGTTTGGGCACCCTGATCTATGGTCTTTAAATTGTGAGTGTGGGGAGGGCGGTTATTGATTTTGGGTTAAAATCCTTTTTAAAAAAGCTCAAAAACTTCAAAAGGTCAACAACTTTGGTTGGCCCCCACAGCCCTTCATTTCATCAAATATGGCCCTCTTTGAAAAAAGTTTGGACACCACTGGACTAGATGAAATGCGTACCAATTTCAATCTGCCTCTTGTTGCGATCAGGGTTGGGCTACAACTATATCTGAGGGTGAAGTTGGAGAATTCCAACACAAATGGAAAGAGGAACGGAAGTTGTTTGAGGTTCATTGGAAATCATCTCCATTGAATATGATCAACATTTCCTGTAGTTGTTGCTTTTGGTCTGCAAATAGATCACTGATTGCGCTTTCCCCCATTTGCATTGTGTTTCCTTTGAACTGAAATGAATGGGGTAGAATAATCTAATGACAACGTAATTCATTTAATTGTGTAGCGTAATCAGTTTCATCACAGCAGATACCGTAGCAGGATGAATAAGATTTTCGTGGAAGATGAACTGCAGCAGAAGGGAAACATCGCTGTGTGCAAATACAGGGTGGAACAGAAAGCAATGCATTGTTACATCCCTAAACTGTGAGCATATGGATGATGAAAAGTACTCTCTATTAAAATAAAAGGATCAGATCCTAGATATGTAGGAAGCCCTTGCATTCAATGGAGCTCCTAAACCTACAACAAACTACTGGAAAATAACTATAATCTTCCATCTGCACTGTTGGAAATGCCATTGCATGGATCATCTGAAAATGGAAAACACCTATGGGTTTATTCTTATCTAAGGATTTGCACATAATTCAATGACGCACTATGTGGTTTTTGAAATGACTAAATGGAAGGCAATCTATGAAGACTTTAATTGTGTTTTCATCTAAAATGATTTTAACAAACAGTATCCACCCCCCTTCCTACCCCCAAAAATGTAATCTCACAACTGTACAGAGCGTATAGTATCAATTATGGTGGAAGGTAATCTGAAGAGATTAGATGGGATGATAGCATCACACCACAAGTTCTCAGACGGATCTGGGAGATAGCTAATGGACTGAGTCAAAAAATCTGAATCCAAGCTTTCAAAGAGAGGCTGACATGAGGGGTGGGGGTGGGAAGAGCCAGCCAAGAAAAACAAAGATTTCCTATTATCCTCAGCTGCACCAAGGAGATTGCTCACATTTTGACATAAGTACACACTTAATAAAGGGAAACCCACTGCAAATATTGATTTCATTTTTATACCAAACAATTGTCTGTAAAAGGCTTATAATACTTTTTACAATGCTCTGGAGAGTCCCCCCCCCCCTTTGTCTTTAAACAAATACATTTGTTTCAATGTGTGAGTAAGATTCCGGACCACGGTACAGTGAGCAATCTGAAATTGCTAGTGCTGGAAGACTGCATATCCCGCTATTGATTAGTGTCTGGAAGTAGACTCATAAATTGCCGTATGGGCAAGTAAACAAAATTTCGCTTTCGCTTGCACAAGCACAACTACTCAGTGCATCTAAATCAGGACTTGCATGATATTGCCCATGATCTATCTACCTGTATGTGCCTTCCATATGTTCTATGCTTTGACAAACAGAAAACAGAATGCCGGTTTCCACCTAATTGAATGTCTTTGCAGTTTGTATCCTAAGCAGTCAAGTGTCTGCAGAGCAAAGCAACGAAAGGAGGAAAGGGGTTGAAATGTTTGATACAGCTACATCAGGGGAGGGCAGAATTCAGGCTTGTTGAATCCACTTTGGGTTTTTTTCTTTTCTTCTCCTAGAGCCCTGAGTTCCACCAACTGGAGCCAGGAACAAAAGACATACCTGTACTCTTAGATTTAATGTATTTTGAACACAGGAGTTTGTTGTGGGAATCAGAACTGAATTGAACAGATCCCACACTCCTGCTTAAGTTCCTTCCAATTTCTTAATTCCAACAATACAATTCAGGGTGTGGGTGGGTGTCATTTATTATTATTATTATTATTATTATTATTATTATTATTATTATTATTATTATTATTACCCCGCCCATTTGGGTGGGTTTCCTCAGCCACCCTGGGCGGCTTCCAACAAAATATTAAAAGCACGATAAAACATCAGTCATTATAAACTTCCCCAAACAGGGGTGCCTTCAGACATCTTCTAAAAGTCAGATAGTTGTTTATTTCCTTGACATCTGATGGGAGGGTGTTCCACTACCGAGAAGGCCCTCTGCCTGGTTCCCTGTAACTTCGCTTCTTGCAGTGAGGGAACTGCCAGAAGGCCCTCAGAGCTGGACCTTAGTGTCCGGGCTGAACGGTAGGGGTGGAGACGCTCCTTCAGGTATACTGGGCTGAGGCCATTTTTTTCTTTAGCAACATACTCTCCAACATTTCTCTGGTGAAAATAGGGATGCCCTATATTTTATTATTAGGGACCCAGGTGGCGCTGTGGGCGAAACCACTGAGCCTAGGGCTTGCTGATCAGAAGGTCGGTGGTTCGAATCCCTGTGACGGGGTGAGCTCCCGTTGCTTGGTCCCAGCTCCTGCCAACCTAGCAGTTCGAAAGCACATCAAAATGCAAGTAGATAAATAGGAACCGCTATAGCGGGAAGGTAAACGGCATTTCCATGTGCTGCTCTGGTTTGCCAGAAGCGGCTTTGTCATGCTGGCCACATGACCTGGAAGCTATACTCCGGCTCCCTCGGCCAATAATGCGAGATGAGCGCGCAACCCCAGAGTCGGTCACGACTGGACCTAATGGTCAGGGGTCCCTTTACCTTTACCTATATTATTATTATTATTATTATTATTATTATTATTATTATTATTCCCCACCCATCTGACTGGGTTGCCCCAGTCTGGATGGCTTACAACATATATTAAAACATAATAAAGCATTAAACATAAAAAAACCTTCCCTATACAGGCTTGCCTTCAGGTGTCTTCTAATAGCATTGTGGTCCTTTATCTCCTTGACAAGGGAAGGCATTCCACAGGGAGGGTGCCACTACTGAAAAGGCCTTCTGCCTGGTTCCCTGTAACTTCACTTAGTCATGCTGGCCACATGACCCAGAAAAACTGTCTGCGGACAAAGGCCAGCTCCTTCCGCCCATAAAGCGAGATGAGCGCTGCAACCCCAGAGTCGTTTGTGACTGGATTTAACTGCCAGGGGTCCTTTACCTTTACCTTTTTTTAAAGGAAAATCAGAACATTCTAGGATCAAATCAGAATCTGGGACGGCTTCTGTAAATCTGGGACTGTCCCTGGAAAATAGGGACACTTGGCGGGTCTGTAACTACTGGGAGCCAGAAATTCCCAGTGTTCCTACTTCAAATCACACTGTTGACTATTAGTGATCCAAGAACTCTGCTGGTTTATCATCCGCTCATCCGAAATGATTCAAACCAAGAAGAGCGTATACGGACCATGTGCTCATCTCTTTGTGTGTAGCAAGCTGCATTAGCACTGGCCGGGGTGGCATAGCTGCCAAGTACCCCGTTTCCCCTGGGAAAACCCCCTTTTTACTTACCTTTTCCCATATCACTTCGTCTCCCGTTTTTCTCCGTTATTTTCTCCTTTCCAATTTGCTCTTCTATGGGCACCAAAAATGGCCGCCGCCAGCTTCAAAAGTCGCATCTACGCATGTCCGGAAGTGCATAGACGCGACTTCCTGTGTTGGTGGCGGCCATTTTGGTGCCCATAGATGGGCGGAGCGACACCGGAAGTTACGTCAGCGCACTTCCTGACATGCGTACAAGCGACTTTCGAAGCCGGCGGTGGCCATTTTTTGTACCCATAGACGGGCAAAGCGACACCGGAAGTTACATCGACACAACTTCCGGTGTCAAATGGCTGCCGGTCCCGGATTCTGCAGTCCGGAACTTGGAAGGTAAGCGGGGTGGTGCATCCTTTTTCTCCACTTGAGATAAGACAGGAAGTGCTGCCTTGCCCTGCCACTGCTGCCGCTGCCACCCCCACCTACCTGCTCCTTCTGCCACTGCTTGCTCTGCTGCTGCCATGCTCCCTGCCCCATCAGTTGCTAAAGGAGAAGTGGCACCATCATCAGTGCCGATTTCAGGCGAGATTGCACCGGTTTGGGGTGAGCTCTCACCCAAAATGGACACAATATTGCCAGAAATCAGTGCCGATGGTGGCATCGCTTCTCCACCGATGGCAGGTGGGACAACTGTGGGCATGCCACCTGGCACAGTGGCATCACCCTGCCTAATGGCTGGGCTGCCTCTGGCTCTGGCTGAAGATCCACTCCCTTATGACTACAGGTGAAATCAGGTAGACCTCGGTGCTGCCATGATCCTACCAAATTTTGCCCAGAAGATCACATAATGTAAGACAAAGAACGCTCGTGCTCTGTGCTGAGGGGCCGATCTATTTCGGGTCTGGAGAGCTTGGGCCTGGTTCCAAATGGATCTAGGAGGCGGATCGGTGAAATCCAGTATGCCAACATTCATTTTGAGGCCCTGCCCGGCACTGTTAGCAAGAATCAAGAGGCACACAGATGAAGATTGGCTTGAGGAAACTGAAGTGAGAGATCAGAAAGCTGCTCATTGATTTGACTTTACTGCACTAACTATATTGCTAACAGACTCATTAGCTATAGTGGGACACAATGATAAATTTACCTACCTGAATTGAGGGAGAAGCTGTGGCCCTCCATATATTTTTAAACACCAGTTCTCATCAGTCCCAGCTCATATGGTCAGCATAGCTGCCAAGTTTTCCCTTTTCTCACGAGGAAGCCTATTCAGCATAAGGGAAAATCCCTTAAAAAAGGGATAACTTGGCAGCTATGATGGTCAGTAGTGCAGGATGATGGGAATGAAAGCCCAAGAATGTCACAAATCCATAGGTACCCCTTGTCTGATCTCAAAGGTATACTTTTTATTTGGGTAACTCTGTCAAGATTAATTGCACTATTAAAAAAACACCTGAGAGTTTGTTTGTTTAGCAACAGATTACGCTCCCTGTGGGACAGTTAAACCAGCAAATGTACAATGAACCACACCTGTATTTGAAGTTGTGGGTTAATACCGCATTGAGAATGAATACAAATACTAGCTACAACACACAGAGCAAATAAAGAAAACCAGAACAACCGAGGACAGCTCCCCAGCTCTCAGACGGTTTGACACCGTTACATTTTATTCCTGGGTCATTCTGCTCCAGAATGCTGTGAGTACATGATGTTTCAAGAGTCCACAGCTCTGCTTGTTTACCAGTACAGGCTGCGTTTTGCTTTCCAAGCTCTAAAGAGAAGAATCCAAAAGCAAATCAGGAAAATAACAGTGTGACTAATTAATCCAACTCAGTGGGGGAAACCTTACGTTTCAGCAACTTAACAATCGAAAAGAGTGTTACATGATACAGTACTTCCGTGTAACTTTTCTCCCACAGTTTATCAAGTGCAGTCAAAACTCACAGGCCTGGGCTGAAATAGTCATTCTCATTAACAGTAGCACTGATTCAAGACATGACAAAAAAGTAAAATGTCTAGATACCCTAAATGATGATGCCCTGGAACATTTGGTCATGGAACGGGCCAGATTAGTGTTAAGTGGACTTAATTTTAAGCAATGTTGAGGGTATGTCATGCCAATGCTGTGGAACCAAATTGGGAACAGTAGCCACAGAACTAGAAATTTTACCTCTTTGTCTATCAAAAGATTACCTCTATGCTGGTTAAAGTAAAAAAAAGGGGGGGTTCAGGATCCAAACTGATAGCTACCCATGTCTTACAGAGTCTGGACTAAAATCGCCTTCCTGAGTTGTTTCCCTGGGTCAAATTTCAGAGGGCAAGTTCCTCAGGGTACCTGTCTTTTTAATCTGCATTATAATAATATCAACCATAACAACATGCTATAATGAAAGCATTCCATCTTGGAAGACCAACAAGACTTGGCCCCACAGACTCCTACTTACCATAGCTGCCAAGGCTCCCGTATTCCCCGGGAAACCCCCATTTTTCCAGCCATTTCCCGCTGGCAGCCCGGATTTTTTAAAACCCCGTAAATCCCCTGGATTCTTACTGGCCCGGGGAGGCTCCTTCTGCACATGTCTGGAGTTTCTGGACATGCACAGAAGCGATTTCTGGTGCTGCAGCCATTTTGGAAATGGGCAGAGCATGCGTAGAAGCAGCTTCTGGTGCCGCGCCGCTGCCGATCCCGGATTTTTCAATCTGGGAGTTGGCACCTATGCTACTTACAAGTTATTTGGATCAGTCATGGAATATGAGTGCTGTCCCAGGACTCCTGAGATGCCCACTATGGAAATCCTCGCTTCAGTGGCAGACAATGTTTTGCCACCATGGCCATGCCCTATAGGCAGTAAGGGCAAAAAGGGGGGCATTCTGTGATCATACTAGGGAAGGGCTTCAGTGGGACATACTGTCAGTTTTCAGTTCTTATTGCAGAAAGTATTGATCTTACGTGTAGAGATATTTCCTATTCTAATTAATTCGAGAGATTTCTGGAAGTTTCTGGAAGCTCCTCTGTGTGAAAGAAACAAGCAGAAGGTTCAAGATGTTTGTGTTGTTCCTTCAGAGAAGCTCAGTATGGCTGGCTTAAACTGGTTCTCTTATCTCTTCTGTCAAGGTCATGCTAACTATAATAGGCCAGAAGGAGCCTGGGTTTCACTTTCTCTTTCTCTCTCTTTTCCTTCTGGTGTGGTGTTCTGTACATAGTATGTTTAGTGTTAGGTTTAGACTTAGTATAAGCTACTGTAAGTTTAAGTTAAGTCTGCTGCAAATGGATTTCTTATGGGCTGTATATCCTGAGTGTATTGGATTTGTGACCATTGTGCTCATTTGGGCCTTCGGTAGCAGTAAAGCTCTGCTGGATGAAATACAATTGCCTCTGGTCTATTTTTGGGGAATCCTGCAACGTGTTTAAGTTTTGACTCTGATTGGAATCTACTCTGGATCAATATTGAGCAGAATTCCATGACACATACTCTCAGATAAGTATGTCTAGATTGCATTCTTAGACTTGTTGAATTGAAACCATGACTGATAATGACTGTTAATGACACTTACTGTAAATGCATAGGGCTGTCATACGTCTGGATTTTCCCGGACATTACCGGGATTTCAAAGGCAGAATTGACGTCCAGGGGGAATTTCTGAAAGGTGGCACTTTGTCCTGGATCTTAGGTGAGTCAGTTGAAAAATCGTGTTTCTTTGGAGTCTTTCTAAAATAATAATAATAAACAACTTTTGGGTGTCCTGGTTTCTACTTTTTGAAATATGGCACCCCTATAAGCATGATCCAACCCACGTTAAGTACTTTTAAATTTCATTGATTTTGATGGGAAAGAAAGATTTTAGCATGCAGTTTTCCTTCATGGAAGATGACAAAACTTAGAAGCGTTCTGTTTTGGTTGGCTCATGTCCTTTGCAACCAACAGTATTTCCTTTTTAAACATGCAGTTTTAGCAGACCAGTTGGAATCTTTTGCCCAAATACACATTCTTAAGGCCCGTTGATACAACAGATTCTTTTTCTCTTCATGCTGGATCTCATGCCATATTTTAAATTGCTTCTTTTAAATTTCAGCAACACAATGCCATGTGAAGAATCCCTGAAATGCACTTTCAAACAGTAGGTCTATTCCCGCAACAGCCAACTTGTTCATCAGCCATACAAGACTGATTAGCTAAACCATGTACCTTTTGTATTTTTAACAAATGGAATCATTTTTCTATGTCACCGCTTACTTTGCTGCCTGTGACAGAGATTGCCAATGCTGTGGGACTTCTCAATTATCAGGGAGGTAAATGTTTCACAAGGTCCATTCACACTGCTTTTTTCCAAGTCCTTGATGCATTTATGAACAATCCTACAGATTTCCTTGAGAGTAAGCCATGTTGACATCGGTGGGGTTTTACTATTGAGTAACTCTGATCCAAGAAATATGTTCTTTCTTTTCCCTTGAACTATTGGTTTTATGCATTCGCAAATGTATGGAAATATAATCAATTACTTAACTGACTAAGGCTCACGCAATCAGCTGATTAATGAGGTGAGTGCCTTAGTTAGAATATCAATTACAAAAACCCAATAACAAATCCATGTCTTGTGAGAAGATAAATACATGGCAATAAATAAATGAAGCAAGTGCTATTGTTATATGTGATGGTCTGACGTTTACCGGCATTTACTTCTTTCCATCTTATAAACTCAAAGTGATTGGAATGTATTTCTCTCAGGCAAAAACAAAACAAAACAAAAACTGGAATCTGATTGCCACACCTCATGGAGAATGTGCACATTATCTACCCATGAAGATGGAATTTTGTATATTTCTTGGTCAAGAAATACATACAGTGGTACCTCGACTTACGAACAACTCGACAACCGAATTTTTCGACTTACGAATGGGGCTAATGGCTGCACGCTTACGAATGTCTCGACATCCGAAAGGAAACCGCGGCGGTTTTAGATAGGGATTTTTCAACTTACAAATTTTTAGATAGGGTTGCTTCGACTTACGAATTTTTCCGTTTCTAATGCATTCCTATGGGAAATCACATTTCCAATGGCATTTTTCGACTTACGAATTTTTCGACCTACGAAGGTGCCTTTGGAATGGATTAAATTCGTAAGTTGAGGCACCATTGTACTCTCTAACAGGCCGTTGGCGATGTGCCAATCTCAACAACCTTTAGTTGTGTACTGTCCAACAAGCCTCAGAGACTGCAAATATTATTTTGGGGATTATAGACAGGGTTATTCTTCATTGGTTTAATGGTATTATGTTTTCATATGCTGTAAGAAAACCCAATGATGATGATGATGATGATGCTATTGACCCCATTTCGTACATTCTCTAAGCAATCTGTATACTCTCCAACACAACTCAGGGAATATGCAGGTTTTGACTTCAATCTCAGAAAATTGCTCCACACAACTCTGCTCTGGAAAACTCTATGGTAGTGCAAAGAACTCTAGGAATAACTTCATGCATCTCTCTGCTCCTGGCAACCTCTCCTACCCAGCTGAAGATGAGAGGGAGGATTGGTGATACTGGACAGTGGAGGGGTGTGTGTGGAGTGGGTGCGGAATAATTTGGCCCTCCCCCTGCTCCTAGCCATACAAAACAAAGCAGCTTTTGTTGGAATGAGTTGCCGACCAGAGCTCTACAGAGTTAAACAGTTCTCCGATTATTGAAATTGTGAGATGGTCAGGAGCCATGAAAGCTTCTTTGTGTTAGCCATAAATCTGCTAAATAAACAACTTTGGAGAGGATTGTAAATGCAAATTATAACTTTAAGCATGCCATGGTTTGGCTTTTTCGTGTCTTAAGAATTATTTCACCTATGATTTAGTCTTTCTATCATCAGCAATTGCTGCCCCATAGCATGTTTCAATTCTTAATTATTTATGAATCTTTGAATCACTGGCCTTTAGAAATTAGGGATCAGAACCATGATTATTGTAAATCTGACCTTAAAAGTGTAAAGTAAGCCTCGAGGACACTAATCACCCATTCCATTTTTGAGACACTCTCAGCCCTCCTCCAATTAAAGCTATACTTATGTTCATTCAGATCTCTCTCTTCCCCCTCCGCCTGTAAATTCCACCTCTTTCATTGAAGATGTGCCCCATAGACAAATAATGCACATCTCATTTGTGTATGTATATCTTTTTATATTATTTATCACACACACACACACACCACTGCCTTACATATATTCAGTGTTTCTATAAAGCTTTATGTAGGTTTCTTCATTGTAATTAACTGGAAGGAAGTGACTCACAGGATCCAATGTAAAGATGGAGAAATAATGTTAAACCTCTGTATCCGGCTGCTATCTGAACTTTCTCAATTGTAAACCAATGGTCCCATCTCAAGTGGAAACTGTTGGTGAGGTACCAGCAATGTTCAGTTTTCACAATTCATGCAGAGGACAGGGAAGAATATGGAATATGGAAGTGTTTATTATTCTGTAGTATTTATTCATGCGGCAAAATTAATCTGATACTTTGGCATTATAGCTAAGAGAGCTCATAATTTCAAAACAAATGTGCACCGTTCCATTTCAGTACAGTGGGAATTGTTCTAAAAGGTAAAAGTAAGGTGAAGGACCCCTGGACGGTTAAGTCCAGTCAGAGGCGACTATGGGGTTGTGGCGCTCATCTCGCTTTCAGGGCGAGGGAGCCGGCGTTTGTCCACAGACAGCTTTCCGGGTCATGTGACCAGCATGACTAAACCGCTTCTGGCACAACAGGACACTGTGATGTCTGCCAGAGTGTACAGAAATGCCATTTACCTTCCCGCCACAGTGGTACCTAATTATCTACTCGCACTGGTATGCTTTCGAACTGCTAGGTGGGCAGGAGCTAGGACAGAGCAACGGGAGCTCACCCTGCCGTGGGGATTCGAACTGCTGACCTTCCAATTGGCAAGCCCAAAGAGGCTCGGTGGTTTAGACCACAGCGCCACCCAAATTGTTCTAGATCTGACCATATTAAATAGTATGACCTGGGATTGTTCCATGTGAGGCAGTTAGATTGGTTCTTTTAAGATGCAGAGGAGGTGATCTCTACCAAGTGGTACCACTTTCAGCCATAAGTTTTAAGATATAGCTAATTATACCTTTTACCCCATTTGGAAATGGCCAGGAAAGAGCTAAGCCCCAACAAGCTGAGTCTGATTGGACCCTCAGGAATTATCCTCAGCATATAGAACTTTTGCTTCATCAGTGTACCTTATAATAGGAAGTCAGGTGAATAGAGCCTCCCACCTGCTTCTGGATTTCATGACTATTGGGAACAGTCCATACCTTCAATTCTGTATTGCTCAAGTGATGGAAACCTCAAATTCATTGATCCTAAAAGCATTTAGGTGAACCACTTGAACAAACTGTGCAAAGCTACCAGAAACTGCTGAAAGTACTGTAGTATTGTGCTTTGGAAAAAAAATTCTGCTATTGGGTTCTTTCGCTCTTCTTTTTCATCCTGGATTATTTTGTGTTTATTCTGCACATGAAATATCTCACTTGACTCCCACAGTGACCTACTGGCATAGTTATTAGTTGCCCAAATGCCTGGCGCTGACATGCAATGCCATTTTAAACTTGTTCCCCAAGGTCCTTACTGTTTGTGATGCAGCACTTGCGAAGGAGGACAATGGACAATGATGGAGGAATTACTTCTATGTGTGAGCAGGGGTGTCAGATTGGCTCATTAGAATGGGCACGTGTCACAAGACTTGGTTGTGGGAGGAAAGAGGAAAAACTGTTTTTTCATGTTGTGTGTGTGTGTGCATATGTTTTTTAAGCCCTTTTATCTTTTCACATTTCTCTGTTGTTTACATCCCATACTTCAAGGATTTCAGGCTGACAACTGTGCACTCCCTCCACTTTATTGAGGCAGGTTGCTAAAATATAGCAATGTACAGTCATACCTTGGTTCTTGAATGCCTTGGTAGTCTGTCAGGAATGAGCCAGCTCCAAGCGAAGGTTTGCAGTCAACTGCAGAAAGCAGCCAGGAACAGAGAGACTTTGATGTTAGTCAGGCAGGGAAGAGCCGGCAGCTGCAAACTTCAGCTCTTCTTGACCTTGTCAAAGAGGCTAGAAAACAGCCCAAGCTTGCCGGAAGCACAATCAGGCGTGAAGAAACTCAGAGACAGCCTCTCAGACCCGGAAGAAGTTGGAGCTGATCCAATAAGTCCGAGGAGTCGGCAAATGGGAGGGTTGTAGACAGGAAGCAAAACAAGAGACATATGGATTGTAAGTTCACTATCTGCTGGAGACGCCGGAAGGAGTCTCCAGAAGGGTCATCTTGAGAATGATGCTGGAGGCTTTGTTAGAGCCGTCCGGAGCTATCTGTTTGTTTTTGCAATAAATCCTCCTTTTTAATTAGCTACGCTTACTGTGTTATCAAGCTGGGATCCTGGACTCCTGACATACTTGTATGTTTTGGCTCCTGAATGATGAAAACCCAGAAGTAAGTGTTCTGGTTTTCGAATGTTTTTCCGAAGCCGAATGTCTGACATGGCTTCCATTTGAGTGCAGGAAACTCCTGCAGCCAATCAGAAGTTGTACCTTGGTTTTCGAATGGTTTGGGGAGTCGAACAGACTCCTGGAACAGATTAAGTTCGAGAACCCAGGTTCCACTGTATACTTAAGGTCTCTCTGTGAAGTTTAAGATACAAGACACACAACCTGCAGCAAAATTTTGAACTCGGGTAAATAATTCCAGCCAACATTTTTATTCTGTCCTGTGTTTGTGTTTGTTTTTATGGGAATAAGAAAGTATACAAGCAGGAATTGACAAATAGACAGCTGAGGGAGAAGGGGAAAGGGAAGGAAAACCATAAAGCAAAAATAATTTTGGATTTAAGATTAAACATAAGAAATGGAATGTGAACTGGAAATAAATAATGTAATATAAAGCAGGAAACAAGGAACAGAAGGAGCACACTGACGATGGAGAGCAGGAAGTCAACTTAATGGGGAAAATGTATTGAATTTGGTGTAATTTGGTATTGATTTCACAAATATGCACAGGCTGCGCATGCATCAAATTCATGTGGTTGATGTGGAGGGTGAGCGTGGGCACTCAAAAAAGCTTTGTTGTACCCTGGATAAAATATATTTAGGATCGTAGAGTTGGAAGGGACCCTGAGGGTCATCTAGTCCAGGTGTCAGCAAACATTTTCTGCAGAGAGCCGATCCACTGTCCTTCAGACCTTGTAGAGGGTCGGATTATATTTTGAAGGGGGGGGATCCCTCCACGACTCTCCCCTCCCTTCTCCACAGCACTGGGCAAGCCCCGGTGGCTGCTTACCTGTGCCTTGCAAGTGGCAGGGGCTGGCGGTGGCAGCGGGACGGTGAGCAGCACAAAAGGGCTGGCTCCAGAGAGGGGCTGCTTAAAATGGCACTCAGCCAACCGCGGCTCAACAAAGCCCCTTTCCTCCTCTAGGCAGGGCAGGGAGAAGCCAGGGGGAGGAGGGAGGAGGCACCGCTGCGGTGGGGGGGGGTGGCGCAGCCCAAATGACCAGAATCCCCATCCCGATCCACGCAGCGATTCCTGGACCATCCGCGGGCCAAATCCAGAAGGCAATTGGGCCGGATCTGGCCCCCAGGCCTTAGTTTGCCAACCCCTGATCTAGTCCAACCCCCTGCAATATAGCTTTCCTTTACGGGGATTCGAACCTGCAACCTTGGTGTTATCTCCAACTGAGCTATCCAGAAGTGTTTACTAATCACTTTAAGAATAATTAGGGCAGAAAGCGGAGGCACCTCTTGCCATCATGCTATGCTTGCATCGGACCTGCCCTATGGCTGGAAACAGATTAAGACATTAGGCAGACCAACGGTATCATCTAGCAAAGGGAATTTTGCACCCTCTCCTGCACTAACAAACGGCACCTTTCGAAAACTTGTTCAAAACATTTGGTGCTTTGTCCGACCTTCTGCATCGATGGACGACCACTCAATATGCTAATGGCACTCTGGGTTAGATGAAAGTGGCAAGCCCACCTGCTCTACAAACTCCTCCCCTCCTCCGTTACATAAGGAGGCAATAAAAAAAATAGTTTCTTTGTTTAAATGCTTCCAGTTGTTGACAAACACTCACTGTTTAGTCTCCCTCCCCCCAATTCTTTTCCCTCTGTCAATGCAGCTGTGAGGACCGTTTCACCCACCCAGTGCCTAGCAGTGACTGATGTTTTGACGGCTTGCCAGACCTTCACCAGTTCCTTCTCTGCTGTCTGCTTCCATTTTAAATAAAGCACGGCATCCCATCGCTTTTCTTTCTTAATGCAATGATTTCATCCGGGAAATGAAGTTTTCTCTCTCCTTTTTTTCCCCCTTCCAAAGAAAAAGGGGGTCTTTTGTGATTGTGATGGCAATAGAAAGCATTAAAAAAAAGAAGCTGTTGGGAGTTTTCTTTACTTAGGCCAGGAATAATAAGGTCAACATCTGACAGAGTTCCAACTGAGCTGAAATTCCTACAGCACACATATAAAAACCAGCTCTTTAGCAACAAAAAAAACCTAAAGACCCATTTGCTCTGAGGTAATTGCTGACATAATTTTTTTTCGGGCGGGGGGGGGATGGTTCTCAGTTGTTTTAACCTTTCCCCCCTTGTGTATGGCTTTTGAGACAACGCCATGAATAGGAAATAGATATAAACTTTGCTTGGCGACAGAGCGTCTCTCAATCATGTTTCAGTTCCTGCACAGAAACGTCCTGGACTTTGATAATAAAGGCCTGCTTGGTTCTTCTCCCCCCCCCCTTTTTTTTTCTTTATTCCTACAATGAGCCCATTGAAAAATCATCATCATTTTTATTCCGCTTCACTGCCTTATAGAGCCGCTATCCCTTCGAAAGGAAATAAAGTTACAGAGGCTTAGTCGGAGGCTGTGAATGGGATCTTGTTTTTTAACTTTCATAATGATTCCATGTATTTATTCTGTGCTTCAAATTACACTCACTTGATTGCTAACATGAGACTTCAAGGTTCCTTATTAGGGTGTTTGTGGTTTAGGGCCTGGGCAAATTTACTTTAGCTGTTATTCAGCCACCAGTAATGTGCTCCATTTACGAGGACTCATTAGAATATTTGCTTTGCTAGTATTGGTGTCCTTGTCATTTTTTCTTTCTTTTCATTTTTTTTATTGGGGGGGGGCAGAATTTCTTTTCGTGAGGCCACTCCATGCCTTGGAAACACAGGGAATTGCCTTATACTAACAATTAGTCCAGTTTTCTCAGTTTATCTACACAGATTGGCAGGGGCTTCCAGTGTTTCAGATAGGGGCATAGCTGCCAAGTACCCCGTTTTCTCCGGGAAAACCCCGATTTTACTTAGCTTTTCCCGGTGGTCCCCCGTATCACTTCGTCTCCCGTTTTTCTCCGTTATTTTCTCCTGTCGGTGGCCATTTTTTCCTTTCCGTTTTGCCCTTCTATGGGCACCAAAAATGGTCGCCGCCGGCTTCAAAAGTCGCATCTACACATGTCCAGAAGTGCATAGACGCGACTTCCGGTGTCGACGGCGGCCATTTTTGGTGCCCATAGTTGGGTGGAGCGACACCGGAAGTTGCGTTGACGCACTTCCTGACATGCGTACAAGCGACTTTCAAAGCCGGCGGCGGCCATTTTTGGTGCCCAAAGCGACACCGGAAGTTACGTCGACGCAACTTCCGGTGTCACACAGCTGCCGGTCCTGGATTCTGCAGTCCGGGACTTGGAAGGTAAGGATAGGCGTCCATACCAGTCCTACGTAGAGATGTCAGAGATTGAACCTGAGATCTTTCCCTTGCAAAGCATATTCTCCACCACTCAGCTACGTAAAGATATTTTGGGGTGTATTCAACGAAGTTGTCCATTTAGCGCATTGACTTCTGCTTGCGCAACTGGGCTACCTCTCCCATGTCCCCACCGTGCCCATCCAAATCTGCTCTGGAGGAATCTACAGAGCAGATTTGGGGAGGTGCGGGATTTGTGGAGAGAGGAGAGGAAGTAGTACTGTGTAGGTGGAAGTCCGTGCACTAATAGGATGACTTGGTCACCTCTTTGCTTGGTGACAGTTGCTGTCCAAATGATGCATCAGGAGACACACCAAGTTCTCAAAAATAAAAGGTGTGATGGGAAATACTCCAAAATAAAAGGTGTGATGGGAAAGTAGGGTGAATCACCCCTGTATGTGATAATGGGAACTGCCAGATTCGCAGAGACAGGGTGGGAAGCATGCGTCCATATCTCAAGTTAACATATGTGTGCATGTCTCGGCATTTGTTTACAGGCCTACGTTCATGCGGTGGTGTTTAGGAGCTGTTAATAGTGCAGTGTGTTGTGATTGAAAATGGAGCAGGGAGTCAATATGAAATTCTGTTTCAAATTGGGTAAATCGGCATTGGAAACTCATGAAGTGCTCACAATTGTGTACGGAGATGAAGCCGTAACTCGAAGACCGTGTATGAGTGGTTTAAACATTTCCGTGAAGGGCAGCAATCCATCGAAGATGACCCTTGGTCTGGCAGACCATCGATGAGCAGAACGGTGGCAATTGTTAACAGAGTTTGTGAGTTATTGATGCGGGATCAGTGTTTGTCCATTAGAATGATGGCGGAAGAATTGCATTTTCCACGTGAAATCGTTACTGAGTTGTCCCACCCTCCTTATTCTCCCAATCTGGCCCCACCAGATTTCTTTCTTTTTCCAAATCTGGAGTCTGCACGGAAAGGGAACGTCCAAGCTGCTGTGACGAGGGATCTGAAAGCAGTACAAAAAGAGGACTTTTCCAGAAGTTTCCAACAGTTCTACGAATGTTGTCAATGGTGCATTGTATCAGAGGGGGCCTACTTTGAAGGCCTGGAAGGCCTATATGTTCGAATATTTCTCGCTGTCCGATTTCTGTGACCATTCACCGAACTTTCCAGTCACACCTTGTATATATTTGCTACATAATGGACCACTGCTACCAATGCTCTTCCACCCAGACTGATGGGAATGACCCATGTCATTGTTCTGACATGTAAACACAGCTCTCACATTGCTTTTTTAAATAATAATAATAATAATAATAATAATAATAATAATAATAATAATTTATTTATACCCCGCCCTCCCCAGTCAAAACCGGGCTAAGGGCAGCTAACATCAATAAAATTACAATGAGACATAAAAAAGAAAACAATTAATCAAAATGCAGATTAAAATGCAATATTAAAATTTAAAATGCAGCCTCATTTTAAGTAGTCCATAATCATATATATATATATATATATATATATATATATATATATATATATATATTCAAATCTCCTGGACTTCCCTTCTCCCCTTTGTGGGTCCTATTATTAATCATTTCCTCCTGCATCTCTTATAATAATCCAAATCTTTTACATCTCCATTATATCAAAAATTCACCATTGAACTTCAAAATCCACCAATTCACCATTAAATTACAAATGTTATTCCAATCCTACTAACAATTTTAACTGTTTGCAATGGTTTTTTAAGATAAATTATAAATTTTCCCCATTCTTTATTAAAATTTTGGTCCTCCTGATTTCTGATTCTTCCGGTCATTTTTGTCATTTTGGCATAATCCACCAATTTAATCTGCGATTCTTCTCTGGTCAGGACTTTATCTTCTTTCCATCTGGAAAGAGGGCAAAAAATATTTTTTATGCTATATCATGGCTGTGTCTGTTTAACAGTTCAATCTCTGCATATTTACCCAGAAATAAGCCCCACCCACAATATTCCATATGATTTACTCCCTAGCAAGTGTGTTAAGGATTGCAACCTACGTGATTTCCAACTTACTTCCATTTCTTTCTGATAATATTGATTAGAAATTAATGAAATAGTAATTTCTGCAGTGATTTCTTAGGTTATGTCCTTCCAGCAACTGTATATGCACTCGTTATGATAAGCAACCCCTTTCTCCCGGCTATTTAACACGGCAGTGACAACCGTTATTACTTTCACTATAATTATTGTTACAGAGTGCCATGTTAGTTAACGGTTTCCGTAAGCATAAACTTCAATATTTGTGGAGCGATTCAAAATAAACTCTTCTATTTCAGTCAGATTATTCACATGCTTTCTTCACTCTCTCAGCAAATGCCTCCCACACACATCATTCATTGATTAATGTGTTTAGAGATTTCATTGGTTTATGGCTTACTAACCGGGGAAGTGTTGTGTGTTCATATCTAACAAATGGGTTTAGCTCCTGGAGATGCACAGCAGGAAACATATAAAACAAAAGCAGAAATGCAAATAAAATCATGCTTTACACTGCACCAAGAACTGTGCTCCTCCCCACCCAAGATAACATTTGACAAGCACTGAGCACTTAGGACAGTGATTGGCAACCTTTTGAGCTTGGTGGGTCAAAATTCGCCCCAAAACAGAGCATAACTCAGGTGGTGTGTCACTTCGAGAAAACAAACAAACCATAATTTCACGGTATTTATAGTTTAAATAACAAAAAATGTATAATTGTAATATATAACTGTATTTAATAAACCAAAAACTAATTATTTAACCAAACCAAACCACAAACCCCTTATTTATCACAAAGTGCCCAGAGTTGTTGAGCTTTTTTTGGGGGGGAGCTGCTAACCAAAGTTTTGGAGGTTTTTTGGGGGGTGCAAAAGTTGCTAGACATTTCTAAAATGATTTGGTTAAGTCACAAGGGAAATGTGGAAAAGGCGGGATCGATTTTTGTAGTTGCCTATAGTGAAAATAATCCAAATGGCACTGTTGATCCTGGCTGTCCCTATACAGTCATACCTTGGTTCTTGAATGCCTTCTGACTCAAACGATTTGGTTCCTGAATGCCGCAAACCCAATTACGCTTCTTCCGATTGAGTGCAGGAAGCTCCTGCAGACAATCGGAAGCCATGCCTTGGTTTTCAAATGTTTTCGGAAGTCAAACTGACTTCCGGAATGGATTCCGTTCGAGAACCAAGGTACGACTGTACATAACAACTGCTGTTCTGAAATAAGGTATAGGAGGAATCTGTGTCTACATAAATCCCCATTAGTTTCAATTAACTCTTTTTCAATCTTCCTAACAGGCCACATTACTGATGATACTATTGCTTTATATAAGTTACACTTCAAACTTCACAACTGGAATTATTGAGTAATAATTAGGACTGGCAATGTAATCCTGTGAGAATAGTATCAAGGATTTCCAGTGCACAAGTGGTCTGTGTGTGTGTGTGTGTGTGTGTGTGTGTGTGTGTGTGTGTGTGTGTGTGTGTTCTTCTTTGGTGATCACTCATAGCTGAGTAAGATTGTCTTCCATGAACATAGTCTTAACAGTGGGTCCGTAAGTGACTGTGGAGGCCAGTTCTGGATCCAGACGTCCTTCCACATTGGGGGCGTAGGTTTTCGGGCAGCAGTTGATCACAGTGAGGGTTTGCCATGTGTGCCTTCCTCTTAGCACATTTCTTCCTTTCATCCTGAGTTCAAGAGTCTTCAAAGCCCATGACACCTTTGGTAAAGGCTGTTTTCCAACTGGAGCGCTCACAGGCCAATGCTTCCCAGCTGTCAGTGTCTATACTACATTTTGTGTGTGCAAACACCTTGAATCACTCTTTGAGCAGTCTTTGTCCTCCAACCTGCTTCCGTTGCTGTACAGAACCTTTTGCAATTTTATCAGCTTTAGAATGAATTTATTCTGTAGTACATCTTAATTGCAAGATGTTTCCCTTTTGTAACTGAGATAGAAGAATTACTATGGCAACATGCTGCAAATATGCTCCAAAGTATGTCAAGAATGTCATACAAGGGTGGGGGGAGTTTGTAAACTGGGATGGGGAAACAAAACATTTCTTAAAAGACATAATAGGAAGAAAAATCAATGAAATGCTACACATCTGAAAAACACAATTGTTGGCGAATACTTTGATTCAAGTTATTGTTTTAAATGGCTCCCATGTGCGGCAAGCAGTAATTGAATTTGAAACCAAAACGAAATAGTTTGGTATAGCGGTAAAAGCCACAGGATCCAGTTGCAAACGATGAGAAAATATGAATAGATTCAGGAAAGGTGCAATTTCCCTTTGCATTTCAGGTTTCTTGGAATCTTGATCAGAGAAAGAAGACACCTTTGTCTCTTTGGTTACACTGGAAGAGAAGGAAAGCAGGGACATTCCTCTTGGCAGCCGCTGAAGTCCAGTTTCATGAGGGTTATCACCCAGTTGCTGCCTCGTGAAGCTACCGAAAGTTGAGATCGTCGCATAATCACTGGGCTTGTTGATGTTCCAATATTCACTGAGATTGCCTCTCAAAGGAGCCATAAGGTAGTGAATCACAAGGGGCTTCAAATAACATTTCCTCACATATTCACAAACATACCACACTGTAAGTAATTAAAGCAACTGGTAGCTTTGTCAGGAGTTGGATATTCAAACAACAGAGCTGAAAGTGGGATCACAGAGGCTTGGTTTCTTTTCTTCCAAGGAAGGAGCTTGGGACCCCCGTTTTATATTCACAGTAACCCTGACCAGTGGGCTAAGCTAAGAGATAGTGAATGGCTCAGTGAGCTTCATGGATAATGGGGAGATTTGAATCCAGGACTGCCCAGTTCGGGCCCAGCATTTTAACTTGTGTACCACAGGCACACGTTAGTGGGCATCCCAGAACTCAGCCATCCCACTACCATAGAATTTCAAAAGGTAGCAAAACTTAATTTTAATGAAGCTGTTTTGAACACCTGCACTAGCACTGTTGAGAGCAGCTCAGATTGTCACCATCACCATTTGCTTAGTGCTTTCAAGTGTTCAAAGTACTTCTCATCCATTGTCCCTATATCAACCATATAATGTAAGTCAGGAAATATTCCCCAAGTTGCAGAGGTGCGAAGCAGTGGCGTAGCGTCGGTTGCTGGTGCCTGGGGCGTGTGTGTGTCTGTGTCTGTGTGTGTGTGTGTGTGTGTGCCAGGCACAGGGGCACAGGCCAGGCAGGGAGCACCAACCCAGCCCTCACCGCCAATGCTGCCAGAGCAACCCCCACCCCCAATGAAGCAAGGCGGGTGAGCAGCTCCCCACTCATGCAGGGGGGGGAACCAGGCACCAGGGTGGGCTGCATTGTAGTCACCTGGGGGCATCTGGTTTGTTGTTGTTTAGTCGTGTCCAACTCTTCGTGACCCCATGGACCAGAGCACACCAGGCACTCCTGTCTTGCACTGCCTCCCGCAGCTTCGTCAAACTCATGTTCATAGCTTCGAGAACACTGTCCAACCATCTCGTCCTCTGTCGTCCCCTTCTCCTAGTGCCCTCCATCTTTCCCAGCATCAGGGTCTTTTCCAGGGAGTCTTCTCTTCTCATGAGGTGGCCAAAGTATTGGAGCCTCAGCTTCAGGATCTGTCCTTCCAGTGAGCACTTAGGGCTGATTTCCTTAAGAATGGATAGGTTTGATCTTCTTGCAGTTCATGGGACTCTCAAGAGTCTCCTCCAACACCATTATTCAAAAGCATCAATTCTTCGGTGATCAGCCTTCTTTATGGTTCAGCTCTCACTTCCATACATCACAACTGGGAAAACCATAGCTTTAACTATACGGACCTTTGTCAGCAAGGTGATGCCTCTGTCTCCATTTCTTCCCCTTCTATTTGCCAGGAGGTGATGGGACCAGTGGCCATGATCTTGGTTTCTTTGATGTTGAGCTTCAGACCATATTTTGCGCTCTCCTCTTTCACCCTCATTAAAAGGTTCTTTAATTCCTCCTCACTTTCTGCCATCATGGTTGTGTCATCAGCATATCTGAGGTTGTTGATATTTCTTCCTGAAATTTCTTCCGGCATTTGGTTTATACCCCCTCAAAAATTGGGCACCCAGGGTCATGGCACCCCTGCCCCCCTGCTATGCCCCTGGGGGGGACTGAGGCTAAGAAACAGTAGCATGCCTAGGGCCACCATCATAATGAATTTGTGGCAGAAGGTCTTGTTCCATAGCTCAGTCTGTGAGTGACTGTGTTCCTCTGGTTCCCTAAAAGAATTACCTAGATGATGTATGCATGTATTTAAAGCTGTTGTATGGAAGGACAATTAAATAATAATAATAATAATAATAATAATAATAATAATAATAATAATAATAATAATTTATATCCTACCCATCTGGCTGGGTTTCCCCAGTCACTCTGGGCGGCTTCCAACTGAATATTAAAAACAGTACAGCATCAAACATTAAAAACTTCCCTAAACAGGGCCACCTTCAGTTGTCTTCTAAAAGTAAAATAGTTGCTTATTGCCTTGACATCTGCTGGGAGGGCGTTCCACAGGGCAGGTGCCACTACCAAGAAGGCCCTCTGTCTGGTTCCCTGTAACCTCACTTTTCGCAATGAGGGAACCGCCAGAAGGCCCTTGGTGCTGGATCTCAGTGAATGATGGGGGTGGAGACGCTCCTTCAGGTATACAGGACCAAGGCCGTTTAGGGCTTTAAAGGTCAGTACCAACACTTTGAATTGTGCTCGGAAACGTACTGGGAGCCAGTGTAGATCTCTCAGGACCGGTGTTATGTGGTCCCGGCCTCATGCATGAGCTGAGTTTTTTTAGTTAGTTTGTTTCTTGACCCTTTAAAAAGTGCTCATTCGGCAGTCTGCACCCTCTCCATACAGAGTCCTTGAGTATAGATCCCTGAGTAGAAAAAGAGAGAGGCTTTGGTAGTAAAGAATCCAAACAATTTCGAAATGCACATATAACTTCCTTATTGTTTCTGATTGGTGGCTTTGTATACAGCAGCAAAAAGCAATTTAAACAATACTTTCTTTTTATGACTTATGCAATTACGTAGGCTGCGTGGATCACATCCAGCCTATTGGGATGTGAAGAATTTACTTTCTACACTTGTAACTCCAGGTTTTCTGCAAAACAAGAAACCTCCCCCTAAACAAACCAAAAAACTCAACAATAATGGAATATATGTCTGTAGTTATTTTCTACTCTCAATCTTACTTTTCCAAACTCCCCACCCCAACATTTTTGCATCCTAGAACAAGTCCACAACCTATGACCCATAAGGAAGAACATCATCTACCAGCTCTGATGATGGCCTATCAGGGAGCCAATTAACTTCCTGACTTTGCAGATTGGCTGGGACTGCATGAACACCAGTGGATGAGAGTGGGTTGTCAAGTACCTGACAGGCCACGATACATGGCTGGTGGGCTGTGTTGAGCCTAGTGAGTCACATTTCTTGCAGGCCTGTTCTAAATACATGGCAGTGATGACTAACCAGGCCTTTCACAAGCAATTGCATCCCAGTCTTGGAAAGACAGCAAGGAGGACAGTGAGCCATCAATACAATGTGGATCGCAAACAAGCAGCAGCATAGCAAGCGTAGCTTTTGCTCCGGGCAGAGAGAGAATATGGGGAGAGGAAGAGGTCTGCGTCAATTCCCTCCCCTGATCTCTGCAAATTCAGTGGGAAGCGAGGATGAGGCTACCATGTGGATACAAAAGCTTTCCGTGTGACCAGAAATTCTGCGCCATCAGGCTTGCTGATTGCACGGAATTCTTTATAAACATACAGCTGTAGGTCTGAGAGTCTGGAGAGTCTTGTGTGAGTATCTGGTGCCAGTTGGAGAATGCATAGCAGTAAATGGATTGAGGTTGGATGCAGGGCCGGCACGCTAATAAAGGCAAACTAGGCCACTGCCTAGAGCGCCGAAATTGAGGGGCGCTGCGCTGGCCAGCCCGCCCGCCACCTGCCACCGCCCGCCACTGCCTGCAGGGCCGTCCCTAGGCTTGGGCTGGGGGGCGCCAGGGAACCTGGTGAACAGGGGCACTGTGGGGAGGAGAGTGGTGCATGCTCTAGTTATCTCCCGCTTGGACTACTGCAATGCACTCTATGTAGGACTACCTTTGAAGGTGACTTGGAAACTACATCTAATCCAGAATATAGCAGCTAGACTGGTGACTGGGAGCAGCCGCCAGGACCATATTATCCCAGTCCTAGAGGATCTTCATTGGCTCCCAGTATGTTTCTGAGCACAATTCAAAGTGTTAGTGCTGACCTTTAAAGCCCTAAATGGTCTTGGGGCTGTATACCTGAAGGAGCGACTTCTTCACCATTCAGCCCTGACAGCTCCAGCTCCAAAGGCCTTCTGGTGGTTCCCTCACTGTGAGAAGTGAAGTTACAGGGAATCAGGCCGAAGGCCTTCTTGGTAGTTGCACCCTCCCTGTGGAACACCGTCCCAGCAGATGTCAAGGAGATAAATAACTATGAAACTTGGATTCTTATCTCATTATACAGTACATGAGAAAGCTATCTTTAGTCATCTCACCCCTTGCTATTTCCTGTAAGACCAATTGCAGTTGTTAACAGTCATGGTCAGGGTTACTGTGAATATAAAACGGGGGTCCCAAGCTCCTTCCTTGGAAGAAATAAACCAGCCTCTGTGATCCCACTTTCAGCTCTGTTGTTTGAATATCCAACTCCTGACAAAGCTACCAGTTGCTTTAATTACTTACAGTGTGGTTTACCACTCCTATCAGCCACTCCTATCAGCCACTCCTACAGTTTACCACTCCTATCAGCCACTCCTATCAGCCACTCCTACAGTTTACCACTCCTATCAGCCAATCACCCATTCCCACCACCCTTCTGAGTAATACCCCTCCCTACCCTCTCACTATACATAAGGGTCTGGTGACTTCTGTTTCAGTGTATCTGAAGAAGTGTGCATGCACACAAAAGCTCATACCAATGACAAACTTAGTTGGTCTCTAAGGTGCTACTGGAAGGATTTTTTTTATTTTGTTTCGACTACGCCAGACCAACACGGCATGTTGCTGTTTAGTCGTTTAGTCGTGTCCGACTCTTCGTGACCCCATGGACCATAGCACGCCAGGCACTCCTGTCTTCCACTGCCTCCCGCAGTTTGGTCAAACTCATGTTCGTAGCTCCGAGAACACTGTCCAACCATCTCGTCCTCTGTCGTCCCCTTCTCCTTGTGCCCTCCACCTTTCCCAACATCAGGGTCTTTCCCAGGGAGTCTTCTCTTCTCATGGTGAGTTTTCCAACTATGAAACTTTTAGAAGACATCTGAAGGCAGTCCTGTATAGGAGAGTTTTTAATGTTTGATGTTTTATATCTGCTGCTAGAAGCTGCCCAGAGTGGCTGGGAAACCCAGTCAGATGGGTGGAGTACAAATAATAAAATGATTATGATGATGATGATGCATAGAAACCTCATCTACACTTACCACTGAACGCATAAATGTTATGGCAGAGTTCAATATGATCTTCCCTCTTCACCCACTTTACACAAGTGGAGAAGGTGAGGAACGGGATATTGTTGCACTGCTAGCTAAGCTTCTGGTTTTTCCCCCCTCCTTGATGGAAGGAATACAGTGGTGCCTCACTTAACGAATGCCCTGCTTAACAAAATTTCCGCTTAACGAAAGGATTTTTCGAGCGGAGGTTGCCTCGCTAGACGAATTAATTTTATGAAAAATTCGTCTAGCAAATCGCAAATTTCAATGCATATCCCATAGGAATGCATTGAAATTCACTTAATGTGTTCCTATGGGCCTAAAAATAATTTTAAAAAATCAATGCATTCCTATGGGATTCGCTAGATGAATTTTTCGTTATAAGAAAAGACCCTTGGAACGAATTAAATTCGTCTAGCGAGGCACCACTGTACAGCATTTTCATGGGAGACTGATCCTTGAAACAGGAAAAATCCTTGGTCAGGGCGATTATTTAACCGAGCCATAGAAGAACTCACTTATGTATTTCAGAAACCATGTATGGAATACTTAAAGGTCAACAGAAATTTTCCTGAATATGCAGCAACTTCCATCACCGAACCCTGTGTGTGTGTGTGTGTGTGTGTGTGTGTGTGTGTTTGTCACTTTCTTGTTTGCTTAAAATGCCAGACAGGCACCATTCCACACTAAAGCAAATTGTGGTTCACTCCCCTTGCAGGGTATACTGTATATCATCACATGAAAATTATATTTCCTGAGGCGACATATGCTGGGCAAATTTCTATTTTTACTTTTAACCAAATTAATTTTGTAGAACAGTAATTGATTCGAAGATGTGAGGAAATGTGAACACTGCATTTTTATAGGCTAGAAAGCACCATGGTAATTAACTTAATGGAATCCTGTGAAATTTTCACCTCAGACTCAAAGAAGGCACAGAAAAGTCTGCAGTGAGACTTGTTTGGGGCTAAAGAAAGTGAAGCAAAGATTGTAAACTTTCTGTCTTGCTCAGACTGTGCCTTTTTGAGGTGTGGATATTGCTTTCTGGAAAACTTGCTATCTGTATGCTCAGGGGACTAGATGTATACATATTTTAGGTGAATAAATAAAGCAGTTTCCATCTATTTCGAATATTCAGAGCTGCCATTGCAAACCACTGGGAGCTACCTGATAATAATGTGCAAATATATAATTTAAGGACTTTATTCACCTAAACTGGCTCTCACAGCTGCAATTTGGATATGAAGAGGCCACGTACAAAAGGCTCTTGGGGGGAAAGAGAAAATGTTGTTTTAACTGATAATTTTCATGAAAACTAGCTTATGCCCAGGTCTATAGAAAGAAATCATCCAGATTTGGTCTCAGTCAACCCTCCTCGTCAATGAACAATTCTTTATTTGTCCCTAAAACCAGCCGTCATACCAAAGCGGTTTGAAAGCAGCCAGTGTAATACTGATTTATAAATAAAAAATGGATCAGGAGTCAGGCTGAGAGGATGGAGGTAAATTAGTGGAAAGCATGATTAAAAGCCAAAGCACGTAGAAGAACAAGACCTACTGAACAAGGCATGGCTTCTGAAAAAGGAAGGACATCTTGTCTCGCCAACCTTTCAGAGTTCTTTGAGTGTCAACAAGCATGTATGGACAGGGACGATCTGGTTGACAGGCATTACAAAAGTGAGGAAGGGAGGAGTGAGATCTGCGCACGAAAAACTAGTTGAGAAAAATCAGTATGAATTGAAAAATATCTCCTCTCGACAGATGAAGACATCAGACAAAGGGAGCCAAGATGATCACAGAAAATAGAAAAGGAGTGTTTAGAATTACAGGATTGAAGAAAGATGCAGGGCAGCGGGGGAAGGTTAAAGGAATAAGGGTAGAAAGAAAGGTGAGGAAGGGGGTGGGATAAATAGTTTATAAGTGGTTATGTAATAGGGTAACCCGGATCGAAATAAGACTGTTTATATAGACTTGATGACCGTAAAAAGGGCCTTGTGATTAGAAGGGTTAATAATAGAAATATGGTTTTGACTGAGAGGGGGAGTTCTTAGAAGAGAGGCGTGGGTATAAGGAAGAGAATTTTTAGTTTAGTATTGCGTAAACGTAGATTAAGAATTTTATAATATGAATTAAATGAATAAGTATGTTTAAGGTAGAAATAGAATATGTAAGGAAAGAGGAGTATGATGCTGTCATAGATGATAAATATGTAAACTATAATGAAAAGGATAATTATAGAATTTTGGTTTAAAATTTAAAGTGTATAAACATGTTTACGATAGAAAGAAACAATGTTAAGATGATGATTAGGAAATTGCCAAATATAAGTATAAGATGAACCACAGGAAGGGGGGCTGAGAAAGTCAACCTACAATGTCAGAAAAGAACGGTTTTTGAATTATCGTATATGTATGTTTTTTATTATTGTTATTATGTTTGTGTTAATGTTTTTATTTGTGTTTCTTGTTTTCTCTTTTAGGTATTGCTGGGGGTTGGTCTGTTGGCGATGTTTTGTTGTTCTATGTTAAAAAACCAATAAAAATTATTTAAATTAAAAAAAAAGTCAGGAAGGAAATCAGTATTGCCAGATAGCAAGGTGTCCATCCACCCTTTGGACAATGCAGAATTGGCCAGTTGCTATCAGATGCTAAGTAGGACTGAGATGGGGGCATCCCTGATTGCCTCCTGAGATGCCTTGTTTCACCTACCATGAACTGTTGTGATCAGGGTGTGTGTGATTACTTCCAAAACATTAACGAAGGAAATACGTTCCTACTTCAGAATCAACTGTGGCGAGTTGCACATTCAGCAAGGATCTAGGGCAAAAGTCTTTAAGTGTGCTGTGCTTGAATCTTGCTCTTCCTTATAGCGGCTGGAGTGGCATATGGAACGTTCCTAAGTGGTGGCTCACTGGCCCCCTTCAGATCACATGCCAGAATGATATGATGACATAATCAACTGGAGACCTGTACAAACATTCAGCAAAGTGTTGATGGGAAACATATGCTCTCTGCAGACTTTCCACCATCTGGACTCCGTATTTTTCTAAACTCTGCAGCGTCATGTTCACCTGCAAAAACCCTTCTGCTTCTTGAAAGTTGCAGGTTAGGTTATGAAGCTGAGGAGCATTTATGTAGGACTCAGGAGATGTCCTGGGTTGGTTTTCACTTGGAGATAACCAGTTTCTTTGGAATTTCACGCATCGATTTCTAGGCTCCTGAGCATGAGACCTCCTTATGGAACAGAGCTTAAATAAAAATCACTCTTATTTGGAGGCAGGGAGCAGGGGGGAAAAGGCTCACAAGATGCTCAAGACTTCAGATTGACTCAGAAAACCAATCTGAGTTCTTCAGTCTTCCCCCCTTCCCCACAGACCTCGTATAATTTCCAAGTTGAGAGCTCATCTATCTTCAGTCACAAATTCAACATGTATAGTCATAATGACATGCAATTCACAAGTATTAAAAAAGGCCATGTTTAAGTGTAGTACGTTACAAATCACATTATACAAATGCTGAGATAGCTAAGTCGGTAGAGCATGAGACTCTTAATCTCAGGGTTGTGGGTTTGAGCCCCACCTTGGGCAAAAGCAGGGGTCCCCAAACTAAGGCCCGGGGGCTGGATGCGGCCCAATCGCCTTCTAAATCCGGCTCACGGACGGTCCGAGAATCAGCATGTTTTTACATGAGTAGAATGTGTCCTTTTGTTTAAAAAGCATCTCTGGGTTATTTGTGGGGCATAGGAATTCGTTCATATATTTTTTCAAAATATAGTCCGCCCCACCCACAAGATCTGAGGGACAGTGGACCGGCCCCCTGCTGAAAAAGTTTGCTGATCCCTCGGCAAAAGAGTCTTGCATTGCAGGGGGTTGGACTAGATGACCCTTGTGGTCCCTTCCAACTGTACAATTCTATGATCTCATGTACTGGCTGTGTCCTTTCCTAGAAGATCACTATCATCATCCATGCTGAAGATGCTCTCTGACACTGAAATCAGTCAGCTCACACTGCAACATATTTATTGGAAGTGTGAAATTGTAGAAGCATATCTAAACACTTTTCCAAGCAATCACAAGGACTGTTAAGTGCCCCATTTAAGATGCTGGTCAGGACTATTAAAGTCCTTCAAAACTTGAACAAAGTCACAAAGCACTTGCAGTTGATCCTACTTAAGGTAAAGGTAAAGGGACCCCTGACCATTAGGTCCAGTTGTAACCGACTCTGGGGTTGTGGCGCTCACCTCGTGCTACTGGCCGAGGGAGCCGGTGTACAGCTTCCAGGTCATGTGACCAGCATGACAAAGCCGCTTCTGATTAACCAGAGCAGCACACGGAAACGGCGTTTACCTTCCCGTTTGGAGTGGTACCTATTTATCTACTTGCACTTTGACGTGCTTTCAAACTGCTAGGTTGGCAGGAGCAGGAACCGAGCAACGGGAGCTCACCCCGTTGCGGGGATTTGAACCGCCGACCTTCTGATCCACTTAGTGCCCCTATAATACACAATGGGGACATGCCCACAAATGCCCACATTTTAAATGTCAATGTCCTGAATACTGGACATACCATTGAGAAATTCATTGTAAATTCAGACAATGGAGATTCAAACATAATAATATAATAATATTTTTGAAATTTATATCCCGCCTATCTTGCTAGGTTTCCCCAGCCACTCTGGGAAGTTTCTAACATACATAAAAACACAACAAAGCATCAAACATGAAAAAAACAAAATATCCTATAATAGCAACAAGCAAACCAATAAATTGATAGAAACCAACGACAACAACAATAAACAGTTTACAGTTATATCCAAATTAAAATAGCCGCCAACCCCAACATTTAACCAACACCAACCCAACAAAAACAAAACAGAGGAACCAAAATTTGAACCGTTTAAATCATTTTAAATCATTTTAGACAGTTGCCCCAACCCAAAAGTGCATGCAGGAGAAAGTAATGTGGGGGATTTCTAGATCTGAATAACGAATGACTTGACTTCTAGCTTTGATGATGTTGCGTCCTGGTGGCACATGCTTTGACCATCCTCTGATGCATACTTGGTTCATATATCTTCCCCCCACTATAATATGTGCCGCTGCAGAGCTCTGATCTACATGTTACCTGGTGCAAAGGAGGCTATCTTTAATGAGTGCCTTATGTAGTATTTCAGCGATATTTCTCCTTCATTACAGTGTGGGTCTGATAGCATTTTCCATAGCATAAGATATCGGTGGAAAGTGGACGGGAAGGACGTATTGACATTCATTTGAGTCAGCTTGTCCAACACAATTTTGGGTCATGCCTAGGCCGAACGAGCGCTGGCAATCACAGACGGTAGTATTTAACCCAAGCCTTCACTTGTTAATTAAATACGTTATCATTAATGAAAGCCACCTCGAAAATGCTGAGGTTTCTCTGCCTGAGCTAATGTATATGCATAAGTGGCCCAAGCAAACTCAAAACGTTTATGACAATGATGCCTTTTGTTAAGATAGAGGTTTGGTTTATGGATTATTCAATGGTTTGCAGCGAGAATAACAATGTATAATTGCTTTAAAAGATTGCTTGTTGTCCCTTTTTACTCTGTGCATAAAAATATCCATAAATCTGTACCTCGAAATAACTTAGCGCTTGCTCTTTATTTTATATTCCTAGATGTGGTTAATGTAAATCAGCTTGCAAGAGAGGAACTAGGCAGGCTTTAAAAGTTGTACTTCCAGAGTTTCATACATGCAACGCTCTCAGCTCTCCCTGCGGCAGAGAATCCAATGGTCTAAAACTCAAATTTTACCCAAGTGAGGACTCTACCAAGAATGCAGGTGGACATTTCACAAACCCTTCTGGCTCTTCCGTTTAATGTTGGTGGTTGAGGTATTAGTGTGGGAAGCAAAATACCATATGCTCCTTAATAGGGATGTCCAAACCAGTCTCTCTCTCTTTTCTAACGCTTTCACATTTTTTCAGGGTTAACATCAGTTCTCCACATGTCTACATAAGTTTGCAAAATAAAATAAAATAAAATAAAACTCCTCATTAAAATTTATCAACATGTCAGTGTGGATTTGTATGCAATTTTGCCTATGGACACATTTTGGCAAAGCAGTCTTCTCTAATAGAGTGAATATTTGGTGTTATTTTCAATAATGTGCATGCGCTGATGTAGGCACTTCACCTTAATATAAGCATTTGTGTACAAATTCCTGTGTGAATTGCAAAGGATGACTGGCTGTGTTTCGGTTCGCATATTGCTTCAGAAAGTGCAGATTTGATAAGTTTGCTCAGAGCTTTTCTGCAGCTGGAACTTGCCAGAACTCAGTTCCAGCACCTCTCAGGTGGGTGCCATTGCCATGACAGTCGTACCTTGAAAGTCTAATGGAATCTGTTCCAGAAGTCTGTTTGACTTCCAAAACATTGAAAACCAAATCACAGCTTCTGGTCGGCTGCAGGAAGCTCCTGCAGCCGATCAGAAGCCCCGTCGGACATTCGGGTTCCAAAAGAACGTTCACAAACTGGTACGATCACTTCCAGGTGTGCGGCGTTCGTGAGCCAAAATGCCCGAATTCCAGGGCATTCGACAGCCAAGGTACGACTGTGTAAGAGAACAAGGGAGACATTCATGGCGAGCTCCGGCACCTCTTTTTCTAGAAAAATAGCACTGAGTTTGGCTTTAAATGTGAATTTCTCCCCCACCCCTACTCCTTAAACTCTTTCCCATTCTATCCCGTTGCTAGAAACCAAGCGGTAGAATTAAACATTGGAAGCTTGGTGGAATACCTGAAGAATAGGAGGAAGCACTATTTTGCTTGCTTTACTTAAAAAACAAAAAGCAAAAAACCTGTGACTTCCGATGAGGCTTCAAACAGGTGCACGGTGGAATGACATCAGTTTACAAATTGTGGCATTTCATTCTGACTCAAAGGTTGTGTTAGCCGTCTGTTTATGCCGAGAGGAAATGGAAGCGTGAGCTACAAAGCAACTTTTCCGGATTCTGTGAATCAGCAAACAACAGGATTCTCGGGTTCCCCAGGAAAGCATCAACAAAACGGCGAGAAATTACCTTCCCTAACAAATGGAAGGAGAAAAGGAAGTCATCAGTGGTGCTCCCTCCCTCCCAGTTAGCTAAAAAAGGGCAAACAGGAACTCTGCGGAAGATGTGTAAATACCGATTTCTTCATTCTACACTTGCAGCTAATCCCAGCTGCACAAGGGGCTGCCTAAAAATAAAGACTGTTTTCAAAAGGGGGAAAAGGTCGTTTTCCTTCCTCTAGACCAGGTCATTATTTTGGAGAGGAAACCATGGTTACCAGTAATTAGAATATGTGATTAGCTTCCAAGGCTAAGGGTTAGAACGCCATACTGGATGTATGAATGTGTAAATGGCATTCGATGCAAGCTTTGGGTCCATCTGCGTATATTCAGCCTTTATTAGCGAGTGGAGCAATTTCCACACAAGTATTTTCCATTAAGTCATCAGTGCGATCCAGTCAGGCTTTCCCTATTTGCATCCATTATCTTCCTATAATACCATGCGCTGTTAAGTCGGGGGCAATCAGCCCTTCTCAACCTTTTGGCACAATAAGTGACTCTTAGCAAAGCTAAGGAGGTGGCAGAAAACGATGTTCAGCCCATCATCAAATTGAGCAGCGAACATCCTCATTACCCTCACCTCACCTAGCCTGTCCGGATTCTCTGCTTATGTAAAAGCATTGCCTGCCCCACTTTGCAGTATCATTTGCTCACAGAAAGGAGGTAGATAAAAGCAGGATGCCAAGAACACAGAGCCTTCAGCGACAATCCCGGATTAACAGAAGCTGTCCTGGTTTCTGATTTGATCCCGGAATATCCCACTTTTCCTTTAAAAAAAAGGTACAGGACCCCTGACATTTAAGTCCAGTCATGAACGACTCTGGGGTTGCGGCACTCATCTCATTTTACTGGCTGAGGGAGCCAGCATTTGTCTGCAGACAGCTTCCGGGTCATGTGGCCAGCATGACTAAGCCGCTTCTGGCGAACCAGAGCAGCACTGTTTATCTTCCAGCCAGAGTGGTACCTATTTATCTACTTTCACTTTGACGTGCTTTTGAACTGCTAGGTTGGCAGGAGCTGGGACTGAACAACGGGAGCTCACCTCATCATGGGGATTCGAACCGCCGACCTTCTGATCGGCAAGCCCTAGGCTCTGTGGTTTAACCCACAGCGCCACCTGCGTCCCTGCTCAGTAGTAGGGATGAACTAATTATTTCTCATTCTTTTCCATCTTAAATTCATTTCTCCACATTTCCACAGCAGTGTGTGTGTAATATCCCCAAGGCTCTGTGGTTTACACCACAGCGCCACCCGCACCCCACTTTTCCTTAGAATGCCCCAATTTTCATCAAAGAAATGTTGGGGGGTATGGAGTTATGTGGCCCTGCAAGGCAAGGAGATAAGGAAGGAGATAAAATTATTATCACCATTAGTAGCTATACAATCTTTAGAATAAATCTGAAGGCAGCCCTAAATAAGGAAGTTTTTAAATGTTTATTATTTCATTATGTTTTTATATATGTTGGAAGCGGCTCAGAGTGGCTGGGGGCAATCCAGTCAGACAGGTGTGGCATAATAATAATAAAATGATAATAATAATGGAATAGGATGTCCCTATTTTCATAAAAGAAATGATAGAGGGTATGAAGAATGTGCAATATCTCATTCGAATATCACTAAATTCCCCTGCAGCTGCCAAAGTCATAAACACATGTTTAAACTCCCAGGTCAATGTCAGTGTACAAACACAGCTAACCCCCCCCCCCCGGCATTTTTTAAAGGCCTTACTTTGTATCCCAAAGCTTAGAATTCCCTTCTGTCCAAACCACACCTTGTGCTTTCTATGGCATTTTTAAGGTGGCAGTGGTCCATAGCTGCCAAGTTTTCCCTTTTCTCGCGAGGAAGCCTATTCAGCATAAGGGAAAATCCCTTTAAAAAAGGGATAACTTGGCAGCTATGCAGTGGTCTCAGCTAATCTCAGGAGATCACAGCAGGACCTAAAGATGGCAAGAAACAGGGGCTTGGCCAAAATGGCATAAAATTAAGCCAGTGATTTGAGAAGAAACAGGGTGGTGGAATTGTACCCTCCCATCCTTGGCCCCCTCTCATTTCGCTGACTGTTCAGCACATTCCAAAAAAGGAATTCCCTTTTGTCCGAAAAGCATATACTGACTGGTTTACCCCTGCGATTGAGGGGGTTGACACCGTGAGACATGCAGATACTGTGTGTGGACGCCACTCAATGCGTTGACATGTTGTGCGCAAGCAACGCAAGCATACATGGCATGCGCATGGCATTGTGGAATATTGAGGGGGACCGGCCGCCTCCTTGAATTTTTTTGGGGGGGTGCCTCAGCTCCTGGCCCTTCTTAGATGGTGCCACTGAACCCTAGTTCAGGAACGCAGAACCTGCAGCCTCCAAGTGCTGTTGAACTCCAACTCGTACCATCCCTGCCCATAAGCCGCACAGGTTGGAGTTGATAGGAATTGGGTCACAACCACTTCCAGAGAGCTTCAGGTGGAGAGGCACCCCCGTTCTGGATTCTGCGAGGAACAACAGGCAAATTTGGCACATCCGACTGCAAAACAGGTCTCTGCAATTTGCATTTGTTGCGATATCGTACGTTCCATTCCTAAACCTGCAAATGTTACACGACAGAAATAGCTCATCTATTAACACACTTTGTTGCAATCATGTTTTTTTTTTCTTCTAGGAGGGGCTCGTCACATTTGTAACATCTGCTTCTAAAACAAAAAAATGGCAATGATGTGCCGAGATACTGTAGGAGAAACTACAATTTCTTAGGAAGGGAGGGAGGCAGAGAGAGAGAGAGAGAGGGAGAAAAACCCATGAAAATTTATTCTGAACGATCTTTTGTTTAGCCCTTTGAAGAAAGACCTCTATGACCTTAGAAAACCTCCAGCTGCAGCCTGCAAAACTGGGTTAAGAATCTCAGAGAAGAACTCTGAGAGCCCTCTACAGGCAAGCACAGTTTATTGACTCCTGTAAGACTGATCTCTTTTGACAAACACTTATTTCGTAACCTTATACTGCTCATCTTTATCTGTCTGGATGTCTGGATGAAAGAAATAGTTTATTTACCATTTATCACAGCCCAGAGTGAAGGCACACAAGACTAACCTCCCTTTCGTGATGCATTTTTTCTGGCAGCACACTCCCATTTAAACAACCTCTGGCATGCCAAAAAAGGGAAAGAATGCGTACTGTCTCTGGCCCTGTGATTTCATTTGGACTCCTCAAGACTGGACTCCAATGAAGGATCTGAGCCAATTAATCACTCGCCCCAAACCTTCTCGAGTAATTAGACTTTGGAAACGTTCTCTCTCTCTCTCTCTCTTTCTCTCCTGAAGCAGAATGTTATTTGATGGTGTCGCGAGTTATCAAGCGCAGTTCAGACTTGCTAACCTTCCGAGAATCGGCCTGTCTGAGCTCTGCAGTTGCTAAACTGAAATTTGATCTTCCCAACCGCAGAATCTACCTTGAATAGAACAGGCACATCATATACATTCTTCATAAAGTAATGAAAGGTAGAATGTCCCTTGGCATCCAAAGTGTTTTGTGAAGGGTGGGGAAAGCCTGCCTGACCCTCCAAGTGTCAGTGACCGTCCCAGATTTACAGAAGCCTTCCAGGTTTATGATTTGATTCCAGAATTCCATAGGAAGTCCTGATTTTTTTTATATAATTTTTTATTAAAGGTTTTCTCAGTTTACAAAGACGTGTGCAATGTCTCTCATAGCATTTTTACAGATCAGTTTCAGTTGTTGAGACATTGGGGAGGAAAAGGGGGAGAGCGGTAGATAAGGGAAGGGTGGGGGGGTGTGACAATGTTTCTATTTTACTTAATGCAGGGGGGGTTGTCAGCGTCGGTTGTGCAAGTTCTTTGCTGTGCATTTGTTTTCCTTTGATGGTGAGAGTTGTTGGGGTTGGCCTAGGATATAGTTTTCTTTTGTGGTTGGCTGTGGTGGTCTGTTTTATGTGAGTGGGGTGGGTGGGTGTTCTGGATCAGGTTAGCCATATTGATTTGTATGCTGTTGGTGGATTTCTGTCGTTGTCATGTTGGGCTGTGTATGTGATAAAGGGGAACCATACTGGGGTGAAGCCGTCTTCTTCTATTTGTCCCCGTGTCAATTTCAACTTATTGGTTAATTTTTCTAATAGGGCTGTTTCCCACACCGTCTGGTACCATTGGTCCATGCTTACTCCTGACAGGTCTTTCCAGTGTCTGGTTATGGTACTTCTGGTTGCTGAGAGTAAGTGGGTTATGAGTTCTTTGTGATGCAGGTGGGCATTATTGTCCTGGAAGATGTTTAGCAAGGCCAGTTCTGGGGTCAGTTCTAATGTTTGTTGGGTTATTTTACCTATTTCTCTTAGGACATCCCTATTTTCACCGGAGAAATTGGAGTTGTGCAACCCCCAAGCCAAGGAGATAATAACCTTTAGAAGACATCTGAAGGCAGCACTGTATAGTGAAGTGTTTTTTTTTATGTTTAGTGTTTTATTATATTTTTTATATGTGTTGGAATCCCCCCGAGTGGGTGGGGCAACCCAGTCAGATGGGTGGGGTATAAATAGCAAAATGATGGTGATGTGAGCTGCCCTGAGACCTTCAGATGCAGGGTGGTATACAAATTTAATAAATGTTGATGATGGAATAGGACGTCCCTATTTTCATCAGAGGAGGGTATGGATTCAGCTTTACAAGCCTGGAGGGAAAAATATAAAAGAGGACAAAAAGGAGGTGGGCATCGCCCCCTAAAAACCTTTGGAATTCTCTCTTCTTCTTCTTCTTTTTAAATATATTTTTATTGGTGTTATAACAAATACAAAAAAGAAAAAGATATAAAATATAAAAAGACAAAAAAACAAAAAGTAAAAAGAAGAAAAATAAAACATTTCTTTAACACTTGTTGTTGTTGTTTAGTCGTTTAGTCGTGTCCGACTCTTCGTGACCCCATGGACCATAGCACGCCAGGCACTCCTGTCTTGCACTGCCTCCCGCAGTTTGGTCAAACTCATGTTCGTAGCTTCGAGAACACTGTCCAACCATCTTGTCCTCTGTCGTCCCCTTCTCCTAGTGCCCTCAATCTTTCCCAACATCAGGGTCTTTTCCAAGGATTCTTCTCTTCTCATGAGGTGGCCAAAGTATTGGAGCCTCAGCTTCACGATCTGTCCTTCCAGGGAGCACTCAGGGCTGATTTCCTGAAGAATGGATAGGTTTGATCTTCTAGCAGTCCATGGGACTCTCAAGAGTCTTCTCCAGCACCATAATTCAAAAGCATCAATTCTTCGACGATCAGCCTTCTTTATGGTCCAGCTCTCACTTCCATACATCACTACTGGGAAAACCATAGCTTTAACTATACGGACCTTTGTCGGCAAAGTGATGTCTCTGCTTTTTAAGATGCTGTCTAGGTTTGTCATTGCTTTTCTCCCAAGAAGCAGGCGTCTTTTAATTTCGTGACTGCTGTCACCATCTGCAGTGATCAAGGAGCCCAAGAAAGTAAAATCTCTCACTGCCTCCATTTCTTCCCCTTCTATTTGCCAGGAGGTGATGGGACCAGTGGCCATGATCTTGGTTTTTTTGATGTTGAGCTTCAGACCATATTTTGCGCTCTCCTCTTTCACCCTCATTAAAAGGTTCTTTAATTCCTCCTCGCTTTCTGCCATCAAGGTTGTGTCATCTGCATATCTGAGGTTGTTGATATTTCTTCCGGCAATCTTAATTCCGGCTTGGGATTCATCTAGTCCAGCCTTTCGCATGATGAATTCTGCATATAAGTTAAATAAGCAGGGAGACAATATACAACCTTGTCGTACTCCTTTCCCAATTTTGAACCAATCAGTTGTTCCATATCCAGTTCTAACTGTAGCTTCTTGTCCCACATAGAGATTTCTCAGGAGACAGATGAGGTGATCAGGCACTCCCATTTCTTTAAGAACTTGCCATAGTTTGCTGTGGTCGACACAGTCAAAGGCTTTTGCATAGTCAATGAAGCAGAAGTAGACGTTTTTCTGGAACTCTCTAGCTTTCTCCATAATCCAGCGCATGTTTGCTATTTGGTCTCTGGTTCCTCTGCCCTTTCGAAATCCAGCTTGCACTTCTGGGAGTTCTCGGTCCACATACTGCCTAAGCCTGCCTTGTAGAATTTTAAGCATAACCTTGCTAGCGTGTGAAATGAGCGCAATTGTGCGGTAGTTGGAGCATTCTTTGGCACTGCCCTTCTTTGGAATTGGGATGTAGACTGATCTTCTCCAATCCTCTGGCCATTGCTGAGTTTTCCAAACTTGCTGGCATATTGGGTGTAGCACCTTAACAGCATCATCTTTTAAAATTTTAAATAGTTCAGCTGGAATATCATCACTTCCACTGGCCTTGTTATTAGCAATGCTTTCTAAGGCCCATTTGACTTCACTCTCCAAGATGTCTGGCTCAAGGTCACCAACCACACTACCTGGGGTGTATGAGACCTCCATATCTTTCTGGTATAATTCCTCTGTGTATTCTTGCCACCTCTTCTTGATGTCTTCTGCTTCTGTTAGGTCCTTACCACTTTTGTCCTTGATTATGGTAATCTTTGTAAGAAATGTTCCTTTCATATCTCCAATTTTCTTGAACAGATCTCTGGTTTTCCCCATTCTATTGTTTTCCTCTATTTCTTTGCATTGCTCATTTAAGAAGACCCTCTTGTCTCTCCTTGCTGTTTTTTGGAAATCTGCATTCAGTTTCCTGTATCTTTCCCTATCTCCCTTGCATTTTGCTTGCCTCCTCTCCTCCGCTATTTGTAAGGCCTCGTTGGATAGCCATTTTGCTTTCTTGCATTTCCTTTTCCTTGGGATGGTTTTCGTTGCTGCCTCCTGTATAATGTTACGAGCCTCCATCCATAGTTCTTCAGGCACTCTGTTCACCAAATCTAAATCCTTAAACCTGTTCCTCACTTCCACTGTGTATTCATAAGGGATTTGATTCAGACTGTATCTTACTGGCCCAGTGGTTTTTCCTACTTTCTTCAGTTTAAGCTGGAATTTTGCTATAAGAAGCTGATGATCTGAGTTACAGTCAGCTCCAGGTCTTGTTTTTGCTGACTGTATAGAGCTTCTCCATCTTTGGCTGCAGAGAATATAATCAATCTGATTTCGATGCTGCCCATTTGGTGATATCCATGTGTAGAGTCGTCTCTTGTGTTGTTGGAAGAGAGTGTTTGTGATGACCAGCTTGTTCTCTTGACAGAACTCTATTAGCCTTTGCCCTGCTTCATTTTGAACTCCAAGGCCAAACTTGCCAGTTGTTCCTTTTATCTCTTGATTCCCTACTTTAGCATTCCAATCCCCTGTAATGAGAAGAACATCCTTCTTTGGTGTCATTTCTAGAAGTTGTTGTAGGTCTTCATAGAATTGGTCAATTTCACTTTCTTCAGCACCGGTAGTTGGTGCATAAACTTGGATTACTGTGATGTTAAAAGGTCTGCCTTGGATTCGTATCGAGATCATTCTGTCATTTTTGAGATTGCATCCCATTACAGCTTTTGCCACTCTTTTGTTGACTATGAGGGCCACTCCATTTCTGCTACAGGATTCTTGCCCACAGTAGTAGATATGATAGTCACCCGAACTGAATTCGCCCATTCCCTTCCATTTTAGTTCACTGATGCCCAGGATGTCGATATTTATTCTTGTCATCTCATTTTTGACCACATCCAGCTTACCTCCACTCATGGTTCTTACATTCCAGGTTCCTATGCAATATTTTTCTTTACAGCATCGGACTTTCCTTTCGCTTCCAGGCATATCCGCAACTGAGCGTCCTTTCGGCTTTGGCCCAGCCGCTTCATCAGCTCTGAATCTACTTGTACTTGTCCTCCGCTCTTCCTCAGTAGCATGTTGGACGCCTTCCGACCTGAGGGGCTCATCTTCCAGCGTCATAACTTTTATATGCCTGTTGTCTTTGTCCATGGAGTTTTCTTGGCAGGGATACTGGAGTGGCTTGCCAGTTCCTTCTCCAGGTGGATCACGTTTAGTCAAAACTCTCCACTATGACCTGTCCATCTTGGGTGGCCCTGCATGGCATAGCTCATAGCTTCTCTGAGTTATTCAAGCCCCTTCGCCACGACAAGGCATTGATCCATGAAGGGGTTCTTTAACACTATCCAGTATAATTCTTAATCTGTCGACTTCCTCCTTCCCCCCTTCCACGCTTCTATTCGTAACTAATACAGCACTCTCTACTCCTTATTTTTTTCTTTTTCTAAAATACCCATCATAACTGTTAATCACACATTCCCAATATTGCAATAAATCATTATACTCTAGATATCTTACTTATTTTACATTTAAACTTAATCCCTTCTTATTATATCTAATTGCTTCTTCAACCTCTTTGTACTTCCACTTCCCTTATTGTCTATTTTTAATCTTATAGTTCTTTTCTAGGTAAATCTTAAATTTCTTCCAATCTTCTTCCACCGTCCCCTTTCCCTGGTCTCGGATTCTCTCAGTCAGTTCAGACAGAAACCTTTGGAATTCTCACCCACCATTATATTTGTTTTGAGTATACGTGATCTTGGCTTTTACACATTACCCCCACATCAATGGGGGGGCGGCTTTTGTGTGGACGCGCGCAGCCCCCTGGTCCCAGAGGCGGCTTCCTGGTAGTTAGGGGCTGGCATCGCCTTCCCAGGTAGGATGCCAGGGGTCTCTGCCTACCCAAGCCCAGCGTCCATTCCTGCATGGGGAGGTGTTGCCAGGGGATGGCCAGGTAAGGGGGAGGGACTGTCCGGCTTGCACAATAGATTTGGAATCTTACCTCCAAGCACCAGTTGGTTCCAGAGCTTCTCCCACCCTCCACGCCCTCATTCACGTTCTTTTGCAGGTTAACCTTTTCTCTACAGGTTCACAGGCACTGCTACGTCAAGGCCGCTGTTGAAGGGTCGGAAAGGAATTTCCCTGCATTGGCAGGTTTCGCCTCTCCCGTAGCAATACGTCACAACTTTGGCGGTGTCAGGCCTTGGGCGGAATTCTTTGGCGATTTTTCTAGAGGGAGGGGCATGAGGCGGAGACCTCACCCCCTTTGCGGCAACAAGAGCGGGGTATTGGGGAAAACCTTGACCATGCCAATAGGCGTCATCACTTCCCCCTTCCAGCGGCGACGATCAGGGGGTGGGCTCTCTCTGCTTGAACATATGTTCTCCAGAGCCAGCCCCAACCCCCATACATGTGGATAACCCCGGCGCCTCCCAGAACTCCGGCTGGGGGATGGGAAGGATAACGCCCAATGCCTGAGGCAAGGTCTCCCTACATCTGAATCTTAATAAAGTTGTGGCCAATTTGAATCCCATAGCATGTTGTTATGTGTCTTTATTCCGCTCAGCGGGTCGCCTGGGGGTTTGGGGGACTCCGCCTGTCCACGCAATAGAAGTTGAGAGTTGTATGTACTGTACTGTATAGGTAACCCCTCTGCAGCGCCACAAATCCAACTCAATGGTGTAACTTTGGAAAATGTCAATCACTTCTCCTACCTGGGCAGTTATCTTTCCGCCTGAGCTCTGCAAGTGCAGCTTTCTCCCGATTGCAGAGCAGAGTGTTTGAGGACTGGGACATTCACAGGGCAACAAAAATGCTTGTTTACAAAGCTGTTTTGCTACCACCCTTACTGTAAGCTTATTAAATATGGACCACTTATAAACGCCATCTCCAAGTCCTTGAAAGATTCCATCAATGGTGTCTCCGAAAAATTTTACATACCACTTGGGAAGACAGGTGAACTAATGCCGGTGTACTGGAAGAAGCAAAGATCACCAGTGTCGAAGCAACGATTCTTCAACATCAACTTCATTGGACTGGTCATGTTGTGTGGGTGCCTGATCATCATCTTCCAAAGCAACTACTCTATTCCGAACTTAAAAATAGAAAGCGTAATGCTGGTGGTCAGCAAAAGAGGTTTAAAAACTCTCTCAAGGCAAATCTAAAAAAATGTAGTATAAACACCGACAACTGGGAAACACTAGACTGCAAGCACTCCAATTGGAGAACAGCCTTTACTAAAGGTGTCATGGGCTTTGAAGACACTCGGGATGCAAGGGAGAAACATGCTAAGAGGAAGGCCTGCTTGGCAAATCCACACCATGATAAACTCCCTCCTGGAAACCAATGTCTCCACTGTGGGAGGACATGTGGATCCAGAATAGGCCTCCACAGTCACTTACAGACTCACTGCTAAAACCGTGTTTATGGAAGACAATGTTACTCGGCTACGAGTGATCTCCAAAGATGAAGTATTGTATAGAATATACAGCCTTGTGTACCTTGTCTTTAGGAGAAGCACAGGAAAGGTCTATCACTATGTCCCAGACCCATGGGCTGTTCTGTTTCTTGGTCCAAACCAAGCATGAGCACAGCAGAGATGGGGAAACTTCCTTAAGAGGAAGCTTGAATGGCAATCGTAGATATATAAAGCTTATAATATGGGACAACATCCATTGTACAACCAAGCAGTTATCCATTCATAAAATGGGACTCCCCATTCTTCTTCTCTTTCCTTTCTCTTCCCTCCATCAAATCTTCTCCAGAGGGTTATCCAGCTCCCCTGGACTAGTCCCCAACCCCGAGGGGGGCAGGGCAGGGGCAGAGGGAACAGCTTCCACCAGTGGTGTCTGGTGAATGGACATAATGGGATTGCAACCGCAGATATGATGAAATAGATATGATTGTATAAAGCTATCAAGTTAAAACTTCACTACCGCGTTTTTAATTTGATTTGGGAATGTCATATGCTAAGGCCATTTTAGAACTTAAAATCATACCGCTGTAAGACATCAGTATACGAAGCAAATCTTCTGCAACCCTCAAATCTTGTCCCCATTTGTCCCCTTTGCTTTGTGTTTGTGGGGGCCATCTCTGAAGCAGGCTGCATTGATGAGCTGGTCAAGGATGCCATTTCGTAAACCTTTGTTGTGAAGGCCCATTGCTGTTAGTTTAGATTCCTTAATTGCCACTTCAAGGATAGCTTTTCAGTGCAACCCAAGACCTTTTCCTCTTTTTCATGAATGGAGATGAGGTGAAATGCAGTCCTTGCCTTTTCCAGACACACACACACAACAGTGCTGAAGAGGACACCTGTCCTCCCTTTGTCAGAAATGGAGGGAGTTCGGCGAAACATGATTAGCTCAACAATGGAGGTGGCAGAGGGAGCCGAAGGAAGGAAGTTCTGGGTACCGGGTACAATGTATTTGCTGAAGATAGGGTCATATTGTGTGGGTGCACCAGAAGCAAAATTGAGCGAAAACATTCTTGGGAGCAGAAAGCACTATGAAAGAGAGGAGATGAGTGGAGCAAAAGGCAATTCTTGTGCAGTGTTAAAAACCATTCAGATGTACACACTTCAATTAATGATAGCTTAAGAATCACAGCCGAAAGATGGCTTATGTACCCCCCAAGGCCTTTTAAGTTGTGGTGCTCAACATTTGGAACAGCTTTCTGAAAGAAGGCTGCCGGGCTCCATTGCTGCTCACTTTTAGACGGGCAGCAAAGTCAGGTTTGTTTCAGTGAGCATAGTAAAAAGTGGAAATCCACTCAAAGTAGGTTTAAGACAAACTAATCAGTATCTGAAGAAGTGTGGATGCACACAAAAGCTTATACCCAGAACAAACTTAGTTGGTCTCTAAGGTGCTACTGGACATTTTATTTTATTTTATTTTTTAATCAGTAAGAATGTCACTGGGAAGGAGTGCACCCAAAAGCACAGTGTGGGAGAGTTGCATTTCACAGTTATTGCCACTAACCAGCCTATTCTTTGGCTGCCGATTTCACATAATCAGTCTAAATGCATCTGTATCATTAACACAGAGCACACCACTGGTTTCAATCATTTGAAAGGCTGGCTCCGTATCTCCACCCACCCACCCACCAATTTTTTTGGCATCCAACCTCTTTGTAGTAGATCATGAGTGGCAGTTTTACAGGGCCTTATACTGTACTGGATAAGGGGAACAGTTTGCCAAGCTGCCGAAGTTCCAGGTAAGCAATTTCCAGGGGAAACGAGAAGATACATGACGACAGTAAAAGCTACAGAGAGCTGTTTGCAAGCTCTTCGAACTCTGCTGAGCAAGCTCCTTCAAAGCGACTTTAAAGAAAATTACAAAGTTATCCCTGCTCATTAACTACAAAATGCCTCCACAATGGGCTTTACCTGTATTTTTCTTAACATTTTTACAAGTGTTTCACCAAATATTATCCTATTTTAATTTTGGAGTGTGCAAACTAGAATATTTTGGGAGGGCAGAATATATGGTGTTTTTTAACTTACATTGCGCAAATATTCACACTTTCCCCAGACCTCCCTGGTGCCACTATGTTTTCTCTAGGAACCTCAGCACCTTTCTTTTAAAACACCCATGTTCAGCCCTGCATTGGCTGGGTGTCGGGAGCACCTTCTCCGACCTTCCGATCACAGGAACACAACATCAGCGAAGCCAAGAAGGGGGTCTTATAGTCTGGGTAACCCAGGACCTCCATACACACTGCACAGATTTGCACCCCGGGGAGGTCACTTCAGTGCTGCTAATGAAGCAGTTTGACTTCACCCCAAGAGGTGCACTCTATTGTCTCTCGAGGCAGACGGATGCCAACAATCACTCAAAACAGCTCCACAAGATGATTCACTGAGCATTCAATGGCAGTCAATAACTTGGTGGTCTTGATAGAGAGGGATGCTATTTGCTGCTCTGCCTCAGGCAGCAAAATATCTTGCTCTGAGCCTGGCCTCAGGTGTGGAATAGACTAGGACAGGCATCCCCAGACTTCGGCCCTCCAGATGTTTTGGACTACAATTCCCATCATCCCTGACCACTGGTCCTGTTAGTTAGGGATCATGGGAGTTGTAGGCCAAAACATCTGGAGGGCCGCAGTTTGGGGATGCCTGGACTAGGATCATCACAGCTTTTTGTGAGTTTCTTGTTTTGTTTTACATTTTAAGGCTGAGGGGACATGAATTAAGATTTTGCATGCATGTTACATGGGGACATTTTTTGCTTTAAGGACATTAACCACAGCATTTAATTCGGGAAGCAAAATCAAATCATTCTGAGATAGATACAGATACACATACACACACATACACACACACACACACACACACACACACACACAAGTTGGGTGCCTCCCTCTCTCTCTGCCAACAATGACAAGAGCCCATGGGGTTCCCGACACTCACCCACGGTCTGTATTCCTTTGGAGAAGGACACAGTGGAGACTGTCACAGCTTTAAGAAATATGGTTTATTTACCTATTTACACCTTCAGTCTGCATGGAGAGAGTCCAGATCTCACAGCATGGTCATTTCAAGAGAGACTTGTACCCCACAGCACTGCAGCCCTAGAGTCCAAGGCATCTCTCCCAGCCAGCCTGCAGCCAGCCTGCCCAAGATGGATCCCCGTCTTTCTTCCTTCTTCTACAAGCTGCAGAGGAAGGACAAGTTCTCCTGTGTTGTGTCTTAATGGCCCTAGCTTGGCCAGGTCATTGGCTAGGCCAGGAATTCCTCTGCAGTTTGCATTTCTCCCTTCACATCCCAAATAATCAGAATCCTACCATTTATTAATTTCTAGGGTTTAGGAGAGGTTCCCCCTATCAAATCCGCAACAATATATTCTCGTGCAATCTGCATACTTGGATAAAATGAAATGTAGGTTTTGAAATAATGTATAAACAGGCCCAGGCCCAGGCTGAATTTTATTATTCAGAATAGGTTTGTGTTACTATTCTGTTTCTTGTATTGTACCACTCGAGGATTGTAGCACATTTATATAATGGATGTGCTATTTAGTGCATCACCAAACATTGCCTTACATTATCTTACCGGGCTCACTGCTAATAAAATAGTGCAGCTTGAAAATTAACTTAAAAGCTTTAACATTAAACACACACACACACACACACACACACACACACACACACACACACACACACATTAAATAGATGCCTGCATTGTACGCTGAGATGTTCTAGCACATTTCATGGTACGGTTTTCTAGGAAATTGCAGCTTCTCTAACTAGCATTTGAATCTGCTGAATCACCATCCTGATCGATGTGAGCTCCCCACCCACACGATTTTATGGCTTGGAAGAACTCCAGAAGGGATTTCAATAACTGGCAGCCTTTTGTAAAACGTTGTTTGCATTCTAAAGAGAAAATGGAAGAACATCGGCTATCACAGCAAATTGCACGTCTCTTGCTGTTCAGCAGGAGGGACGCTAAGCGGCCAGTGTCCTTATTTCGAAGCCTGATCTTTCCAGAAGTGCATTTCACAGAACTGTAAGTGCAGCTGAAGTCTAAATACTGGAAGGGATTTTGTCATCTTAACTTATTCGAAGACCAGGACTAGGGATGGATGAGTCGGTCAATTTCAGTTTCTGTCGGTTTCTCATTTTCTTCCCGTCCTTATGGTTGGTTCTGTAGATTCCCACATCAGTTTGCAAATTGTTTATTTACCTATTAAAAGGCCCACTGAAAACTCATAAGCAATTTAGTGCAAATTTCTCTCTCTCTCTCTCTCTCTCTCTCTCTCTCTCTCTCTCTCTCTCCGTGCATGCAAGTGTGCAGATTTACTGTTGTCAGCGATTTGGGGCATTTTATATGGAAATGTCAGGTATAAATTTAACCGATAAAATGAAATGCATATTAAGAGATGGCGATGCATTCAAATGTATCTGTAGTTTCGTGCCAAGGTACCAAGACTTCCCACCAAATAATTTCACACTTCACACGAAAATTAAGTTTTGGGTTTTGGCATTAATTTTGGCCACAACTTTCAATTTAAATACAACTGAATGTGAGTGGTTGCTTAGGCATTGGTTCCCACACCATCTGTCCCCCGCCTGGGACAGATCTGACTCCCCAGCGTACTGGGGAAGTCAGGATAGGTAAGCACCCTCTGAGAGAGGCTGGGGCAGGGCACCACGCCCTATGACCTCTCCCCCAGGTGCTCCCCGAGGCTCCTGCGCGGTCCTAGCCCCTAGCGGGGGTACGGACAAACATGTTGAGCCCCAGGATTCCTTTAATGGAATACCCCTAAAGGCAGCAGCAATTTTGAGGGGCAGGCCAAGCCAAATCCTTACCCCTCCACCATCCAATTCGAACCAGTGCCTAACTGCCAACCTTACAAGTTGTGACAGTTTGCTATGTAGTAGGCAAAAACCACCTGGCATCAGCCAATCAGCCAGATGGCAAAATTCCTACTAGGCCCCCGCAGCAATACGGACGACCCCGTGACAGGCACAGCAACGTCAAGTGCAGCAAAAAAAAACAACAACCCTTAAATATAGGGAGGACGGGCGGGAGATCCGTTGCAAGCACCCAAAAGGGAAAGCGCAACCTGCTTGCACCCTTTTAAATGCTGTGGCTGCCAATCAAAATTAGCAACATAACATTCTCCCCAGCAACAAACCCTCAGTGGCCATCCAAACTGACCCGCCCCTACTGACCAGGGAAGGTCTTGTTAACCCTTCCGCAACCCATGCTCTCCCTAAGGGGAGAACCTGCTTCATGCCTAGTTTGACCCACCATGGACCAGCCAAGGTGGGGCTATTCAAAGTTGCCTGGGCTGACTGATTGATTGAATGAATGAATGAATCTTTATTTGCATCAGCCATTGGCCAAAGCAACAAAACAACAATGTGATATACAAAGAACAGAAATTAAAAAAAATCAATTATATAAAATGCACTTTAGGGTCCTGAATCAGCAGTCAGATAGTGGACCTTATACTGATTGCCCCAGCTAAAAAACCTTGCAACCTTTGCTGTTATTTGTACATCTTGACCTGCCAAGAGAAAGGACACAGGGGCGGTGGTTTGGCGACCTGGAATGGGTAATAAAAGAGGATTGATAATCTCATTCATCAAGTCTTTATAAAGAATACGGTGGTACCTCTACTTACGAATTTAATGCGTTCCGAACACACATTTGTAAGTCGAAAAAAATTGTAAGTCGAATCCCATAGGAATGCATTGGGAGAAAAAATTCGTATGTCGAAGCAACCCTATCTAAAAATTCGTAAGTAGAAAAATCTAAACCGCATCCAAGATGGCGGACGGAGCTCCATTCGTAAGTAGAAACGTTCGTAAGTAGAGGTACCACTGTATTTAAAAACTATTGTACGAACAAGAATCTCTTGGTAGAACTAGAGTGATTCTTGTAAAATAAAAAGTGTAAACGACATTCTGTGTGGACGTAAGAAGACAAACTAGCGTAAAACGAGACTGTGCAGTACAAAGGAAATAATAGATATAGTAAATGAGAATATTTGGAAGTCCTTTTTAGTTTATTTGTAGAAACCGTTTCTGTTTTTTTGTGAGTGTGCATTAGTATCAATTTAAATGTTAACATGTTAATATGTTATTGTATTTGCGTAGAAGAAATGTATAATGCCATATATTTCTTTTTTCCTTTTCTTTCTTCTTTTTATTTTTTCTGTTCTTGTACTAAGCGTTGTTTTGTATATATGTTCCTAATTTAAATCAATAAAGATTACCTTAAAAAATAAAAATAAAATAAAAAAGAGGAGTGATAATCTCATTCCTCAAGTCTTTATAAAGAGTGCAAGCCAGAAGGGCATGCGCCACTGATTCGGCACTGCCATCTAAGCATTTTTCGTGTGGAATCTGTTGGAATTGTCCCTCAAGTACAGCCGAGGGCAATACATTCAATCTTGCTAGAGTAAAAGCGCATTTATGTTTTAGATTTGCTAGGTTATGCAGATAGGGTGCCAGAGAGTCGAAATGGGAAGGTCATACCATGGGCAAAATTTCCTTATTGTGGCCAAGTTGTTCTAACGCTTGGTATCACTTAGGCGCTGACAAATTAAACTGTTTGCTTTACTAAAACCCGAAGTGAGTAGCTGTTGTGGTGATAAACCACAAGAGTGAAGTTTTTGATAGACAATTTTAGACCAGGCGCTCTTGTGACAATCTTGCAGCACAAGGGATATTAGACCGAGGGGATTTGAGTTTAGGCGAAGCCAATAGTTACAGTTACAGTACGTGTCCTATGCCAGATCTGTAATTCTACTGAGGGAAGATTAGCCTCTAGGCACAATGATGCGTTTGGGACAGGAAAAAATGTCCTAAGAACTTTGGGTGGACATTCAAAGTTGCCTGGCCTGACTGCGAGTAGAACTTCAGAAGAATCACAGAGAAAGACTGCATAATATGATTTACGGTCCATAACTCTCTCTAGCACCAAAGTCCACTATTACTATTACCCATACTATTAATACTATTAAAATTATACACCACCGTTCATCCAAAGATCACTACTCAAATACAATTTTCTGCACCATTCTCAAGTGACCTAACTTCCTCTAGTATGGAAGTGTGGAATTGTAGTTATTCTCCTATCAGGCCTGCTACTGGTTAATTGGCAATTTATGTACAGGCTCAAACAAAGTGTTAATGCCATATGGTCTTGTATTAATTTAACTGTAAATGAGATGGAGTGATTTGTATCATAGCTGTTCATTTATTCCAGCTCATGAAATTCATATGAGATATGGCTAAATGATAGATAAGAGTTCATGGAAATACATCCCAAAGAATAGTCTGGAGATTCAAGATCCAGCTCTGCGTCTGAAGCAAGGTCCATTTGAGCTACCCTAATGTGTCTAGAAATAGCATGTAAGCTATTTCTATCTGTTTTAGAAAGAATCAAAGAGGGGGAATCTTAAGCACAACAGATCTCACTCTCAATACGGCAAAAACCCCACACACAAACAGGAAGTGATAATTATAGAGAGTGGGTTCCCCCCCCCCATCAGCATTTATTCTTCAACATCAACTTCGTTGGACCGGTCATGTTCTGCGGATGCCTGATTATCATCTTCCAAAGCAACTGCTCTATTCCAATCTTAAAAATGGAAAGCATAATACTGGTCAACAAAAGAGGTTTAAAGACTCTCTCAAGGCAAATATTTAAAAATGTAGTATAAACTCCGACAACTGGGAAACACCGGCCTGCGACCATTCCAATTGGAGAACAGCCTTTGCCAAAGGTGTCATGGGCTTTGAAGAAACTCGAACTCAGGATGAAAGGGAGAAACACGCTAAGAGGAAGGCACACTTGGCAAACCCTCACCATGATCAACTACCACCCGGAAACCTATGTCTCCACTGTGGAAGGATGTGTGGATCCAGAATTGGCCTCCGCAGTTACTTACGGACTCACTGCTAAAACTGTGTTTGTGGAAAACACTCTTATTCAGCTATGAGTGATCACCAAAGAATAAAAAGATATTTCCCCATAGGCGTGAATGGGAAGCCATTCATTTGTGTGTGAGAAAGTCAGGCAATGGGTCTAATCATGCTCCCAGCCTGTGTCCTCATGACTGCTGTCATCACAGCCTTAGGGAATCAAAATAACTCCTACCTTCATAAGGAGTAGGAGCGCACAATTGCGCTCAATTGCGCACAATTGCGCACAATTGCGCTCATTTCACACGCTAGGAAGGTTATGCTTAAAATTCTACAAGGCAGGCTTAGGCGGTATGTGGACTGAGAACTCCCAGAAGTGCAAGCTGGATTTCGAAAGGGCAGAGGAACCAGAGACCAAATAGCAAACATGCGCTGGATTATGGAGAAAGCTAGAGAGTTCCAGAAAAACGTCTACTTCTGCTTCATTGACTATGCAAAAGCCCTTGACTGTGTCGACCACAGCAAACTATGGCAAGTTCTTAAAGAAATAGGAGTGCCTGATCACCTCATCTGTCTCCTGAGAAATCTCTATGTGGGACAAGAAGCTACAGTTAGAACTGGATATGGAACAATTGATTGGTTCAAAATTGGGAAAGGAGTACGACAAGGTTGTATATTGTCTCCCTGCTTATTTAAATTATATGCAGAATTCATCATGCGAAAGGCTGGACTAGATGAATCCCAAGCCGGAATTAAGATTGCCGGAAGAAATATCAACAACCTCAGATATGCAGATGACACAACCTTGATGGCAGAAAGTGAGGAGGAATTAAAGAACCTTTTAATGAGGGTGAAAGAGGAGAGCGCAAACTATGGTCTGAAGCTCAACATCAAAAAAACCAAGATCATGGCCACTGGTCCCATCACCTCCTGGCAAATAGAAGGGGAAGAAATGGAGGCAGTGAGAGATTTTACTTTCTTGGGCTCCTTGATCACTGCAGATGGTGACAGCAGTCACGAAATTAAAAGACGCCTGCTTCTTGGGAGAAAAGCAATGACAAACCTAGACAGCATCTTAAAAAGCAGAGACATCACCTTGCCGACAAAGGTCCGTATAGTTAAAGCTATGGTTTTCCCAGTAGTGATGTATGGAAGTGAGAGCTGGACCATAAAGAAGGCTGATCGCCGAAGAATTGATGCTTTTGAATTATGGTGCTGGAGGAGACTCTTGAGAGTCCCATGGACTGTTAGAAGATCAAACCTATCCATTCTTAAGGAAATCAGCCCTGAGTGCTCCCTGGAAGGACAGATCGTGAAGCTGAGGCTCCAATACTTTGGCCACCTCATGAGAAGAGAAGACTCCTTGGAAAAGACCCTGATGTTGGGAAAGATTGAGGGCACTAGGAGAAGGGGACGACAGAGGACAAGATGGTTGGACAGTGTTCTCGAAGCTACGAACATGAGTTTGACCAAACTGCGGGAGGCAGTGCAAGACAGGAGTGCCTGGCGTGCTATGGTCCATGGGGTCACGAAGAGTCGGACACGACTAAACGACTAAACAACAACAATCATAAGGAGTACAGACATCCTTGTGAATGGTTATCTGGGTGGCCATTTCCATGACTGGTATGTGGCACTACTCTCAAGGTTGCCTTGATTGGAATGCTGTCCTTGAGATGTAAAATGTTTCCCCACCCAAGGAAGAGTGTGGCAGGTGGTCTAAGGTAGCATGTTCTGCACCCTGAAAACTAACTTACAAAATATAAAAACAGAATAAAAGTCAAACATTAAAAACTTCCCGATACAGATTCCAAATTTGTTACACATAACCTTTCCCTCCATGTTGTTCTTAATCCCTTCCCATTCTAACAAAGATCTCATCTAAGACATATTCTTCTGTTTCCTATATTATCAATTTTCTAACGCTGCTCACATTTCAAATCCTGCTCACGATTTCATCTGGTTATGATATTTTTTCAAATATTCCAAAAAGGGCTTCCATTCTTCCATGAATAGTCCATCCTGTTGGTTTCTTATTTTTGCTGTTAGTTTCTCCAGCTCTCCATAGTCCATTAACTTGAAAAAACCATTCTTCCTCCATTCTCTTCTTTCCAGTTTTGCGGGTATAAGATTCTGGCTGCTGTTGTTGCATACATAAATAAGTTAATCATCTTTTGGGGGGGGGTCTCTGATCCTATTTTGGGATCTCTGGCCCTATCAGTCCAGCTGGAACCTACACATAGAACAAGACAGTTCTATATTTCCATCTTTTGGCCAAGATAAATAGATAGATCAATAGGCAAACCTTTTTTCTTTTTTGGAAGGACAGAATGAGCTTCCCTACTACTGTCCTGATGCAAGCCAAGGGCCACAGAAGTTGTCATCCGCTGTGGCATGTTCTAAGGCATAAATTTAAGCTTGCTTACTCATCCTTTACTCATGCTCTCTTATCTCGCTGCCTTTCATCAGGAGTTGCTGCTTTTACCGAGGACACAGGCTGCGCAGCAGAGAGCTTTGCCGTGACTAAACTGTGCTGCAGGCAAGTGCAAAGAATGTTCAATATCTTTGCCTTCGTCATCACCCTCTCACAAAGAATGCAGGGATCTGAGCAGCGTGCAAGGCTACCGGCATCCCGGTGCTTTACGGGGTCTGTGATGCAGATGCAACCCTGGATTTCCTGCAGATGAAGCAACGCCCAGCCCAGTGGGGCCTTTGCAGAAAAGCCTTTCGGAAAATGCTACCTGCATACTAAGCAGGCAAGGTCTCTGGAGAGCATTTCCCGAGGCAAAAATTTGTCTCCGCTAAGAAGAGGGTGCAGAGGAAAGAACACCACCACTCTAAGCTTTGAACACACACACGGGAGAAAGCCCCTGAAGGTAGGGTCAAGGTTTTTTTTGAAGGAAGACCCCCAAATTGTTGAGCCTTTCTTGCCTAAGATCTAGGACAAAGCATTGCCTTTTGGAAATTCCCCCCGGACATCAATTCCACCTTTGAAATCCCGGTAATGTCTGGGGAAACCCAGACGTATGGCAGCCATACCTGCCAAGATCCGGCCTGAGAAATAAGAGACTGGACCGGAAGTAGCAGACCGGAAGTAGCGCTGCCGACATTTTGGAACTGGGCGGAGCATGCTCAGAAGCGACTTTTGATGCTGCTTTGCCCTGTTCCAAAATGGCCGCCGCACCAGAAGTCGCGTTGCAGCCATTTTGGAACTGGGCAAAGCAGCATCAAAAGTCGCTTCTGAGCATGCTCCGCCCAGTTCCAAAATGGCCATCGCGCCAGAATAAACCGGGGGAAAACAAAAAAAAAGTTTTTTCGGCTGGGAACAGCCGGAAAAACGAGGGTTTCCCAGAGAATACAGGAGACTTGGCAGCTATGATGGCAGCCCTATTGAAGGAGCATCTTCTAATTGTTCTTGAAATTAGCAGCCCCATTTGCAGATAAATCAGCTCACTGCTGTAGTTGCTGCTCTCCCAGGTGCAACCATCTTCCTTTGAGGTATACCAAAAGGAGAGAATCCTGATTAAAGTGCTCACATCACATCACATCTGTGCAGATAGTTGCGCTACATACGAATTCCTCAGTATCTCCATGTCCATATATTCTGCTGTTTTCAATGTAGCTGATTCCAGGTCATCAGACCCGTGGTGTAGTTTGGGGAGGCAGGGGGCGGGCATGGCACTGGGTGCAAATTTCCGAGGGGGCACAACGCACGGCCGGCTCCCCCGTTGAGGCCAGAACCACAGGGAGGCAAGCTGCATCCAGGCCAGGTCTTTGGAACTGGGGCAGCATCAAAGCCTCCTTCTCATAGCTGGCAAAGGGATGCCAGCCACCGAGGAGGGAAGGAGGAAGAGGAAGGCGGGACAGCACTGCCAAAGCCACACACATTGCCCAGAGCCAGAGGCGTAGGAAGGTCAGGTTGTACCCGGTGTACATGGAATTGGGAAGGTGTCATTGTATCCTTTGCCTCAGGTAGCACAATGTATTGGGCCAGCCCTGGATCCATGCATGCAGGCATTGGGGAGGAGCTACGAATAGCTTAGTGGCAGATTACAGGCATTGCACAGAGATGGGTGAGTTCTAGCAATGGATGCATCATCCCATTTCCATCACATGCCAGTTTCATTTCCTCCTCCAAATAGGTTCTGTTTTATCCTGTTCTGTTCTGTTTATTGATGGACTTTTTAGGGGGAATCCTTTAAAAAAAATCATTTTTTGAATAAAGGAAAGAGGGCATTATATGGGAGGGAAAATATAGCTGTGCCCATCATGTATTTTTTTCTCTTACTGCCCACTAATTAATGTAACATCCAAAACTATTTACAAAACTTATATTCATTTCAATGAAAGGAAACATCACAGCAAAGTTATTAATTGCATTTCGTTTGTGGACTTAAAAGCAACTTTGATTTGAAGGAACCAATCTCAATTTTTGGACTGATTTATGTTGCTGACCACAGACAAATATGCAAACTGTTGCAAGTTTTGCTTTCTTCCCTATTTTTGTCCAAATTATCTAACATCCCTAATTGTGGGGAGATTGTATGACAATCGGTCATTCATCTCACACTTTTCAATGTATTACCGTCACTTTCCAAACTGCAAAAAGCCGAGGTTGGTTTTTTTCTGTTTGTCTGTCTGCAGGGGCGTACCCAGGATCAAAACTGGGGGGGGGGCAAGCCATGGTCGTTCAGGGGCGGGGCCAAGGCACGGGAGGGGAGGGGCCACAAAGTGGGAATGTGGGCGGGGCTACAGGGCCAGCGAGCCCGACGACTCTGGGACAGCGGTTGCAGCCACTAAATGAACCCCCTAAACTCTCTCACACGGAATTCCCCTGCTCTGAAGCAGGGCCGTCTCTAGGCCCGTGTCCGGTAGCACAGGGCGCCAGGCCACCAGGGGCGCCACTGCGCCCACTGAGAGGCGCGGCGGAGGCCGCCCCAGGCCCACTTCTCAGCTGTTCAGCGGCTTCAGGCTGCTTTTCGGAGGCGCGTGGGCCTGGGGCCGCCTCCGCCGCGCGCAGGGGCATCGCAACAGGGGGCGGGCAGCACCCCCTGGCCCATGGCCGGCCCTACGGCCAGGCTGCGTTGCACAGCGCTCTGGTCCTCCAGGCGGCAGCCGCGCGGTGAGCTTCGCCCGCCACGCCGGGAAACGGGGCAGGGTGTGGCGCTGGAGGGATCCGTCACACCACGGTGCCAGGGCGCCAGGTATGCTTAAGACGGCCCTGCTCTGAAAACACTGCTCCCATCCATTTACGGCTAGTCACCCCCCTGAAAAACCCCTTTGTGCCCCGCTTTCCCTCCTCCGGGTCCCCCCGAAGCCTTGCCAGTTCCCACCCTATATATCTGGGATGGGGAAGGAGCTCAGAGGTCTGCTAGTCCTGGGGGGCCATCCCCCCGTAGCCTGGGAGGATACTGGGGACCCCCCTGCCAAGCTGAGACCCTCAAAGAAGAAGAAGAAGCTGCGACCACCACCTCCCCATCGCGAGGGAGCAAAAGATGGGAAAGGTGGGGTGGCGCAGCGCAGGCGAGCGAGCCCCCCCCCAGCGGTGATCCTACGGTGGCGGCAGCGGCTCACCCGCCCTCAATGCCCCTCTCTCAGCAGGGGCAGCAAGGGAGAGCGGCTGGGGGGGCGCATTGCAAAGAAGGAAACAGCAGCCAATGGCCGGAGAGGGCAATGCATGCAGGGGGAGCGGAGAGCTGTGCCGCCGCCCCCAAGCAGCTCCTTTCCTATTGCCTGGGGTGGGGGTGGCGAAGAAGGGTCTCTGCCGCTGGGCTACTCCTGCCGCCGGCAATCCGGCGCAAACGCCCCCATGCCGCTTCCTTGCAGCAGCCATGACCACCGCCTTTGGGCACTGCCCCCCACTCCTCCTATGCGGGCTTCTGCCCACTGAGGCTGAACTGGCTCCTGACTGTGCACTTCCTCTCCCGGCCCAGGAGGAGTCTCAGTAGCAACTCTTAACTCAGGGGGGTAGGTGGGGGGTGCGGAGGGGGGGAAGGGGGCGGTTCCCAGCCCGCGGCGCCGACGATCGCAGTGCAGCCTACCGGGGGGCAGAGCGCGGCAGCGGCTGCAACCAATTCAGGGAGCCGCGTCTCCTTCGCTTGCCAGCCCAGCAGAACTCTTAGGCAGGAGAGGTTGCCGCCCGGCAGGGCTTTCCATTGGGAGGCGTGAAGGCTTTAGTGGGCGGGGATTGGTGCAAATGTAGGCAGGGCGGGCTGAGAGGAGGAGCCGCCGCCAAGGAGCCGCGGCACCAGCAGTGTTTCCTCCCCCCTCCCCTCCCATCTCAACAAGCGGGGCGCCTGCGCAGGGTATTTGCTTCCGTAGTCGGGCCCGCGGTTTGGCCTTCTAGGTTGGGGCAGCTGCCCCCCCCCTGCCCCATGCTGGGTACACCCATGTCTGTCTGTCTGTCTGTTTGTTTCAAGCGGATTTGTGGCACCAGAGCAACAGATTACTTTAACCCACATTAATTGTGCAAACCTAAATTTCCAGCTGACCCAGGTGGCACTGTGGGTAAACCACTGAGCCTAGGGCAGGCATTCCCAAACTACGGCCCTCCAGATGTTTTGGCCTACAACTCCCATGATCCCTAGCTAACAGGACCAGTGGTCGGGGAAGGTGGGAATTGTAGTCCAAAACGTCTGGAGGGCCAAAGTTTGGGGATGCCTGCCCTAGGGCTTGCTGATCAGAAGGTCGGCGGTTCGAATCCCTGTGACGGGGTGAGCTCCTGTTGCTTGGTCCCAGCTCATGCCAACCTAGCAGTTCGAAAGCACATCAAAATGCAAGTAGATAAATAGGAACCGCTACAGCGGGAAGGTAAACGGTGTTTCCATGTGCTGCTCTGGTTTGCCAGAAGCGGCTTTATCATGCTGGCCACATGACCTGGAAGCTGTACGCCGGCTCCCTCGGCCAATAATGCGAGATGAGCACGCAACCCCAGAGTCGGTCACGACTGGACCTAATGGTCAGGGGTCCCTTTACCTTTACCTTTAAATTTCCAGCAGGTGGTGTTGTGGTCTAAACCACTGAGCCTCTTGGGCTTGCTGATCAGAAGGTCGGCAGTTCAAATCCCCATGACGGGGTGAGCTCCCGTTGTTTGGTCCCAGCTCCTGCCAACCTAGCAGTTCAAAAGCACGCCAAAAAGTGCAAGTAGATAAATAGGTACCACTCCAGTGGGAACATAGCTGTCAAGTTCTCCCTTTTTTTAAAGGGAAATTCCCTTATGCTGAATAGGCTTCCTCGCGAGAAAAGGGAAAACTTGACAGCTATGGGAGGGAAGGTAAACAGTGCTTCCATGCTGTTCTGGTTTCGCCAGAAGCAGCTTAGTCATGCTGACCATATGACCTGGAAAAACTGTCTGCGGACAAACGCTGGCTCCCTCAGCCTGTAAAGCGAGAAGAGTGGCGCAACCCCAGAGTCATCTGTAACTGGACTTAACTGTCAGGGGTCCTTTACCTTTACCTTTTAAATTTCCAGTATGCTGTAGAATCCCTCCCACAAAATATTGACAGTCTATGGGTAATCTAAGATGAAGCATGAGCATTGTTGAGTTCTTATCTTTGATCACATTGACCACAGGTTAAATAGGCGATATGCTCAACACTTCAAGGGTTTCAAACTAAAGGCAATTTGAGTAACACCAATACTATATCATTTTTTTAATAAAAAAGGGGGGAATGAATTAACCAGAATCAATCTAAATTTGCATATTCTGACTCTGCAGGCTGGCCATTAACTGATTCATTAATTAGGATAAAGTAGAGCACCACCCACTGTTAGGAAGCAGGGTTTGTCGTAAGTGAACATAATTAAATGGATAAGTAAGAAATTACCCAAAGTAATGTCTAAATGCTTCCCCGGAGCAGTCCTCATTTTGGGCAACTTGAAACTAGGAGAACAAGCTGGTCCTTCCTGACCTCTTGGAAATTAGAGTAGATCATCTTTAAGACACAAAAATATATGTTAAGTTCTGCTCAAGAAGTGGTGTTAGAGGATGGCCAACTAGGAAAGAGGTCTTGGAGTTGAGATGGGAAAGCTGAATTAAAAGGCTGGATCAGTTAAAAAGAAAGAAAGGAACATTAGGGAAAGGGATTGGAAATGCAATGGTGAATACATGTCCCTTCCTCTGTCCTTTGAGATCAGCAGATGCGGTTCCTGAATCACTTTCTATACGGAGGTTAGATTAAGTGGAGTGTGGAGAAAGGTTTGTTCTCTTGCGCTCCATTCAATTCAACGTCTGGTGAAAAAGAAGAAGATTCTGTTGATCTAAGACCAAGGGGGGGGGGGGAAAGGATGATAATGATCTGAGACAAAATGATCCCTAGAAAAGTGGATTATTCTTACGCCTCGCTGTTTACAGTGCTAAATGAGATGCCATTATTCCAACAGGTGGAATGAAGGGTTTTTCTTACATTTAACATTTGCGCAACTTGGCCCTATGCACGTTTACTCAGAAAAAAGCAAAAACAAAAAAACCCCGCTGAATTCATTGGGACTTACTCACAAGTCAATGCAAACAGGACTGCAATACAATTCTGCCTCCTTACTTCAGAGAACAATAACTTCTACTTACAATACTTATAAAGCTCCCGTTGTTCGGTCCCAGCTCCTGCCCACCTAGCAGTTCGAAAGCACATCAAGTGCAAGTAGATAAATAGGTACCGCTCTGGCAGGAAGGTAAACGGTGTTTCCGTGCGCTGCTCTGGTTTGCCAGAAGCAGCTTAGTCATGCTGGCCACATGACCTGGAAGTTGTCTGCGGACAAACGCCGGCTCCCTTGGCTTATAGAGCGAGATGAGTGTGCAACCCCAGAGTCGTCCGTGACTGGACTTAACGGTCAGGGGTACCTTTACCTTTACTTTTAAATAATGTCCTTTAGGTGAGCATTGGGAGCCTCTATTCCATGAGTTCTCGAAACCTGGTTTAGGTACTTAGGGCCAAATTAGATACGATACATAGTTGAGAGTCTAAAATTACACTGAACATTCTCGAGATATTTGACACACATAAAATAGCTACAACTTTGAACCAGTCAATATTTCAAACACAGAGAATCTACAGTATGAATAGTCATTTAAGGTACTTTTGTAATATGATTTGATAAATAATTGTGTGATATACCGATTTCTCTGTGCAGAACGTAGGGTTGCCAGACTCAATAGAGGACAGGACTTCTGTGCCTTTAATTGCCCTGCTCTCTTTTGAGTCTGGAAACCTTAAAGAGAAACCAGCAGACCCTTTGTTTAATTTCCAAGCAAAGGATCTGCTAGTTTCTCTTTAAGGTTTCCAGACTCAAAAGAGAGCAGGGCAATTAAAGGCACAGAAGTCCTGTCCTCTATTGAGTCTGGCAACCCTAGCAGAACGCAATATTTCATTAGATTTCTTTACATATATTCCTTTGCATATATCTTTTTAAAAAACCTCTTCTTTTCTATTACCTTTTCTCAATTAGGAAACGTCAAAGAAAAAAACACAAGAATTACATGTTCACTTTCCTGCCCACAATGCTTTGCAGATGGGTTTTGTCACGACCGATTGCTCACACTTACTACTTAACACATGTTTCTACTTTCACAGAATCATAGACATCAAGGAGTGTTTAAAAATAAAAGTAATGTAATCAGATTGGCTTTTGCAACTTTTCTCCTCTGTGCTTTGGCCAAATATAGACAAAGTTGTTTTGGGTTAAATAGATGAAGGAAAGATTTTGGTTTGGTTTGGTTTTTTTCAACCCCCTTTGTCTTCTAATTCACAAATTCCCACAACTCTGCATATGTTACCTGGATATGTAGAAATAGGTCTTATTTTCAGGTGGCCATGTTTCACCTCCAAATTACTAGTGCCTTGACCACCTGAGTTGGTTGTGAGAATAATAATAATAATAATAATAATAATAATAATAATAATAATAATATATTTATACCCCGCCCATCTGGCCGGGTTCCTCCAGCCACTCTGGGCGGCTTCCAACAAAATATTAAAATACAGAAATCCATCAAACATTAAAAGCTTCCCTAAACAGGGCTGCCTTGAGATGCCTCCTAAAGGTCTGAGAGTTGTTGTTCTCTTTTACCTCTGGTTGGAGGGCATTCCACAGGGTGGGTGCCACTACCGAGTAGGCCCTCTGCCTGGTTCCCTGTAACTTGGCTTATCGGAGCGAGGGAACCACCAGAAGGCCCTCGGCGCTGGACCTCAGTGTCCGGGCTGAACGATGGGGGAGGAGACGCTCCTTCGGGTATACTGGACCGAGACCGTTTAGGGCTTTAAAGGTCAGCACCAGAAGGCATTCTGACTCACAGATCTTAAACCTACAACAAGAGAAGCCCTGAGTGTGGAATGTAAAACATTCCTAAAGCGGTTCATCTGACAGAAGGTAATGTCTTGATTTCATTTCCTCTCCACTCTTCCGGGACTAATACAGGAATGGCAGTTTGAACAACTGCATATTTTAAGGCAAACATGCTTATCAGTACAATCTAGAAGTGCAGAACAATCTTCTTGGCTTTCTTTGCTTTTAAAGAAAGTAATAAGCTTGAAGAGTCACCTTGATCATGCTCTCGAGAGACATGGATCGTGTGCAAGAGAGATGATGGATTCTATCTTCTTATATTTGCAGACTTAAGGATGCCGGCAATGAAAATAAGATAACAAGAGTCTCTTTCTCTCTTTGCAAAGCATGCAAAAAATTAGAGGCGGCCGACTACTAACTTTAATTACCAAAGCAAAGCATCACAAGCATTCTTTTCCTTTATCTACAGAGAGGGCTTTTTATTTTTATTCTTTTTGCATGTGCTTTTTCAAATGTAAGAAACTGCAAAAACTGCAGTCATTTCTCTGCTTTTCATCCTTTGTGAAGGTTGAGAAAGCTGTGCTTTCGCTGCCAAACGGTAGTCAGATATCATCTGCTGCTCAGCTGGGATTCATGAAGTCAAGTTGTTTACAGTTCTCAGGTGCACTTGGAGTCCCAGACCAATCCATGCAAGAAGCCTGGTGGTTTAGAGGACTCTCGCCAGGATGAAAGCGACTCTGCCACTGAGCCACCGGTACACAATAAGAACGACCCAGTAGGGTTGCCAGACTCAATAGTAGACAGGACTTCTGTGCCTTTAATCGCCCTGCTCTCTTTAGAGTCTGGAAACCTTAAAGAGAAACCAGCAGGCCCTTTGCTTGGAAATTAAAGAAAGGGTCTGCTGGTTTCTCTTTAAGGTTTCCAGACTCAAAAGAGAGCAGGGCAATTAAAGGCACAGAAGTCCTGTCCTCTATTGAGTCTGGCAACCCTACGACCCAGCATTGCAGCAAGTTGAGTCGGTGGTGCTGGGAGGTAGCCAAGAGTCTGGGCTGCCTCAGGTTTAATGAAATTTAACTAGTGACCAGGTCACTCGCCAAGGCTACGAGGCCATGTCGTCTTCAGCAATACAGCTTGTCAAAGAAATTGTTTGCCTAGAGCAGGCATCCCCAAACTTCGGTCCTCCAGATGTTTTGGACTACAATTCCCATCTTCCCCAACCACTGGTCCTGTTAGCTAGGGATCGTGGGAGTTGTAGGCCAAAACATCTGGAGGGCCGCAGTTTGGGGATGCCTGGCCTAGAGAATGGCTTCACGTAAAGCCTTTCGAATCAAAATAGGGCACTTGTAATAATTCTTCGTAGGGAAAAAAATACAACAAAGGAGTCAGAAACGGGGGGGGGGCTGACTTTGACTCTAAGACAGGGGTGTGGGGTCTGGAAACCAAGCCTTATGAAGAACAGTTGAAGAAGCTGGTATGTTTAGCCTGGAAAAGAGGAGACTGAGAGGAGATATGATAGCCATCTTCAGATGTCTCAAGGGAAGAGGGAACAAGTTTGTTTTCTCCTGCTCAGGAGGCTAAGACTCGAACCAATGGATTCAAGTTATAAGAAAGGAGATTCCGACTAAACATCAGGAATAACTTTCTGACAGTAGGAGCTGTCCGACAGTGGAACAGACTCCCTCGGGAGGTTGTGGACTCTCCTTCCTTGGAGGTTTTGAAACAGAGGTTGGATGACCCATCTGTCATGGATGCTTTAGCTGAGATTCCTGTGGGATGTAACATAAGCAGTCAAATACAACACTTCCTGTTTGCCCAGAGTGGACACACAGGGGGATGTTACTCCAGTCAGGAGGACTTCCTGTCACACCCACAATTCCTGCATTGCAGTGAGTTGATCTAAATTACCCTTGGGTCCCATCCAGTAAATCTATCAGCTGTCCATAGAGTCTGATCTACTTTCTGCCTAGCCCTGGACTAAGAGACCTAGGCACGAATCAAGAAGTCCCTGGTTCAAAATTTGAACTCACTAGGCCACCTTAGGCAAGCTCTTCCCATCCAGCGTCAGTCAGTCCCCACAGCTGCAATATGGGGATAAAAAAAGAAGCAGTTCATATGGTGGGGCAGAACTACAATGCCTGACAAGTAGTGTCAACTCCACCGTCAGTAAGTTAGCATGACAACTCCATCCCACCAGACAAACTGCTACCAATAATAACACTGAATAAATTTCTGGAGTTGTTGTAAAGAATTTATATTGTTCGTTTGCTTGTTTGCTTGTTTGCTTGTTTGCTTGCTTGTTGCATTTTGCATCTCAAGCAAAATGAGCTTGTATTGCTTTACTTTGTTCTCCCTTCCCTCCTCATTTAATCCCAACAACAACATCCCTATGAGGTCTTCTTCTTTGGTGATCACTTGTAGCCAAGTAAGATTGTCTTCCATGACCACGGTCTTAACAGAGAGTCCTTAAGTGACTGTGGAGGCCAGTTCTGGATCCACACGTCCTTCCACAGTGGGGACATAGGTTTCCGGGCAGGAGTTGATCACGGTGAGGGTTTGCCAAGTGTGCCTTCCACTTAGCCCGTTTCTCCCTTTCGTCCTGAGTTTGAGCATCTTCAAAGTCCATGACACCTTTGGTAAAGGCTGTTCTCCAATTAGAGTGCTCGCAGGCCAGTGTTTGCCAGTTGTTGGTGTTTATACTACATTTTTAGGGCACCTTTTCTAGCCCCTCTCCCTATTTGGGGTGAGCAGAGGAGATCCTAAATAGGGCTGCTCAGTCATGGATACAGCTGCCTAGCTGCTCGACTGCCTCATTCCTTGAGTCTGAATCTGTATCCAGCACCAATGTGCCGGTTCACAACTAGGGGCTTCCAGATTTCACGGTCCTACCTCCGTTACCATTTGCCGATCGCCACGGGACTTTTGGGGTTTGGGTTTGGGGTGTTTTGGGGAGATGCCTGTGCCTATGAGGTAGGTCAGGCTGAGAGGCAGGGACTTGCCCTATATCACCCAGGAAGTTTCATGTCATGGCTGAGTGGTGGGCGATTTGATCCCCGTCTCCCATGTCCTAGTCCAACACTCAAGCCACAACACCCAGGGAGGGCCTCCTGGTGTTTTCGTTACATATCTTTAGGCGCCTGGCAAAAAATATTCTTCTTATCCCAGGCCTTTGGCTAATTAAACAATCTATGGCCTTTTAAACTGGAGGGGGTATTGTTTTTATTTGTTACTAGGTTAAGTATTTTTGTGCTTTTATATTGTAAAGCACCCTGTGTTCCTTGGATGAAGGGCGGTACAGTGGTACCTCGGTTGAAGTACACAATTGGTTCCGGAAGTCTGTACTTAACCTGAAGCGAACTTTCTCATAGAAAGTAATGGAAAGTGGATTAATCTGTTCCAGACGGTCTGCGGAGTACTTAAACTACTTAACCTGAAGCAAACTTTCCCATTGAAAGTAATGGAAAGTGGATTAATCCATTCCAGACAGGTCCGTGGAGTACTCAACCTGAAGTGTACTTAACCCAAAGCATGAGTGTAGTAGGAAGTCCGTACTTAACCTGAAGCGTACTTAACCTGAAGCGAACTTTCCCATTGAAAATAATAGAAAGTGGATTAATCCGTTCCAGACAGGTCCGCGGAGTACTTAAACTGAAAGTACTCAAACTGAAGCGTACTTAAACCGAGGTATGACTGTATAGAAGTAGTAGTAGTAGTAGTAGTAGTAGTAGTAGTACACCGTAGTAACCAGGCAGTGCTCTGAACCCCCAAGAGCATCATTCAGATATTAAAATACCTGCAGCTGGCTTGAACCTGCAGTGTTATTTTAAACTAACAAAAGAGTTTCCCCTAACTGAGTATCGCTTTGAAACGTAGAGGGATATAGTTGCCAACATGAAATTCGCTGGGGTGGGGGGGCACTGAAGGAGAATTACCACCAATTCTTTTAAGGTGGTTTATTATTATTATTAAAGAAAATCTGTGTAAAGGAAACTCATAAGAGAACTTCGCTCCCTTTGATTAAAAAGCTTACAAAGGCTTGGCATTTGCACAAGTGACCCCAGCCTCCAAAGCAAAACACATGCAGTCTGTTAACAATGAAAATTACATTCAACAGCAAATGGTTTCTAAGGAAACCGAGGGGAAGACGCAGCGCGTGAGCCAGCTGTGCTTGCCGCTGCTGTAGGGAGTTTTCGGCTGTCACATGGAATTCTGTTCCTTTGCTCTGGGTCTGCCGAAAGGATTATTAACACATGGGTAATTCCTAACCACAGTTTTGTGTTAAAATACACACACACACACACACATGCACACAGATGCAATACAGTAGTTTATTATTACAGTACATGCCAGTATATATCCTTTCAGCCAAAGCTGGGATTTCTTAATAATCTGCATTAATTAAAGTCCCATGCCATGGCTTGGATTGTTGTTGTTTATTTTTATTTTCATTTTAGCTAAAGGCAATCAACACAAAAGCCCTAAACAGCCTCGGCCCAGTATACCTGAAGGAGTGTTTCCACCTCCATCGTTCTCCCCGGACACTGAGGTCCAGCTCTGAGGGCTTTCTGGCGGTTCCCTAACTGCGAAAAGTGAGGTTACAGGGAACCAGGCAGAGGGCCTTCTCGGTAGCAGCACCCGCCCTGTGGAATGCCCTTCCATCAGATGCCAAGGAAATAAAGAGCTATCTGACTTTTAGAAGACATCTGAAGGCAGCCCTGTTCAGGGAAGTTTTTAATGTTTGATGTTTTATTGCTTTGTTGTTGTTGCTGCTGCTGCTGCTATGTTGGGAACTGTCCAGAGTGGCTGGGGAAACCCAGCTAGATGGGTGGGGTATAAATTGTTGTTGTTGTTGTTGTTGTTAAAAAACAAAGTGATGGCATCTTGCATAATCCCAGGCTTGTATTAAGGCACCAAAAGGATAAAGGTTAGGGAGATTTGGGCCAGAGGGAGAGATGGATTAAAGCTGCAATCCTATGTATACTTACCTAGGAATAAGGCTCACTAGATGCAACAGTGCAAGCTCATGTGCAGTTACTCAGAGGTAAGTGGCAATGATTTGACACCAGGTGGGTTAAACCACTGAGCCTAAGGCTTGCCGATCAGAAGGTCAGCGGTTCGAAACCCCGCGATGGGGTGAGCTCCTGTTGCTCGGTCCCAGCTCCTGTCGAAAGCACGTCAAAGTGCAAGTAGATAAATAGGTACCGCTACAGCAGGAAGGTAAACGGCGTTTCCGTGTGCTGCTCTGGTTCGCCAGAAGCGGCTTTGTCATGCTGGTCACATGACCTGGAAGCTGTATGCCGGCTCCCTCAGCCAATAATGTGAGATGAGGGCTGCAACCCCAGAGTCTGTAGGTTTAAGGTCACAAAGTTAGCCTGGCAATTGATGTGCGGTTTGTTTGATGCAGCACTGGAATTTGGCAGAAATTACAGAATCTGAAATCAACGTCTAGAATTTTGAAACATGTCCAGATTTCGATTTCGCAAGCCCAGTGCCGAGATGTACGTAAAACAATTAACTCTAGAACTCTAGAAATCCAGTACTACTTGCTCTCTTATGAAATGTCTCTTATTAAGCTTCCAGCACATAATGCATTCACACGTGCCGACTGTCCAATCTCATGTGCTTAATAGTTTTCATAGCTGAAAAAATGAACCAGTGGTCCATTCTCATGGTAAAACTCTCCCATCACTTATGAATGATGCAATTAATAATAATGCTTAAGGCAAATCAATCTGGTCACCTGAGGGTCTGTAAGAAGCTGCTCATATCTTTTGCACATGTATATCCTGAAACAACTGAGTATAGTCGTACCTCTGTTTACGTATCCCTCTGCATACGTAATCTTCGGGTTACGGCCGCGGCAAACCCAGAAGTGTATACTTCCATGTTTCACCATGCACATATGTGCAGAAGTGCGCCTCTATGTAATTTGGGGGGGGGGCGCGAACGGACCCATGGAACAAATTAAGTTCACATCCGGAGGGTCCACTGTATAAGTACAGTGGTAGAATGATAGAATCATAGAGCTGGAAGAGACCACAAGGGCCATCCAGTCCAACCTCCTGCCACACACACACACACACACACACACACACACACACACACACACACAAGCCTTCCCGGTTTCTGATTTGATCCTGGAATGTCCCACTTCTCCTTTAGATGTCTCTATTTTCATTGGAGAAATGTTGGAAGTTTTGAAGTTATCTGATCCCCCCCCCCCCGAGCCATCTGAAGGCAGTCCTGTATAGGGAAATACTTTTTTAAAATAAAAAAAGCTTAATGTTTTATTATGTTTTTTCATATACAGTGGTACCTCAGTTTATGAACACAATTGGTTCCGGAAGTCTGTTCATAAACTGAAGCATTCATAAACTGAAGCGAACTTTCCAATTGAAAGTAATGGAAAGTGAATTAATCCGTTCCAGACAGTCCGCGGAGTAAGCGTTCATAAACTGAAGCAAACTTTCCCATTGAAAGTAATGGAAAGTGGATTATATCCGTTCCAGACGGGTCCGCAGAGTACTTAAACTGAAGCGTTCATAAACTGAAGCATGGGTGTAATTGGTTCCGGAAATCTGTTCATAAACTGAAGCGTTCATAAACTGAAGCAAACTTTCCCATTGAAAGTAATGGAAAATGAATTAATCCGTTCCAGATGGGTCCGCGGCGTTCATAAACCGAAAATTCATAAACCGAGGTGTTCATAAACCGAAGTTCCACTGTATGTTCAAAGCTTCCCAGAGTGGCTGGGGCAACCCAGTCAGATATGTGGGGTATAAATAGTAAACTTATCATTATGGAACAGGAGATCCCTATTTCCATCAGAGAAATGTTGGAGGGTAGGACACACACACACACACACTATATTGGAGAAGTTTTAAATGACTGTATTCCCCTCCCCCCATTTCACAGAAGTGGATGAACAGCAGGAAGAACTTTCTGACAGTAAGAGCTGTTTGATAGTACAGTACAACAGAATCCCATGAAAGGTGGCAAGCTTTCCTTCTTTGGAGGTTTTGAGGAAGAGGTTGTCACATATTATCTAGTTGAGCTTCCGGCATTGCAGAGGGTTGAACTAGATAACCCCCAGGGAACCTTCCAACTTTACCATTTCAGGATGCAAGGAACTATGCAGGCGTAAGAGGTCCTCTAGGATGGATTAAACCTGCCCGATATTTGAAGTTTGACATATAGAGAGAGAGGCTCTTTCGTTTTCTGCCAGGCTTGGATGCAATTTATGGGCCTGATCACCCCTGCTTAGGAGACAATGCCTGCCAAATGTCAGGATGATTGCCATGGTTCTCCCACAAGAGCAGCCTTTACTGTTGTGGGGTGGGTACAATAGAAATTGTAAAGGGTGGGGAAGAGCTTGAATCCTCAGGAAAACCTGGGGTGGTGGAAATCTTACCCTCTTATCAAGAATCCTGCTACTCCAATGGTTTGGGGGGTGTACTTCTGCCCCTCATTGTGAAATTGGGGGATACAGCCACTTTTCTTCCAAGAGAGAGAGAGAGAGAGAGAGAGAGAGAGAGAGAGAGAGAGAGAGAGAGAGCTCTCCATTGGCTTGAGGTCACTGTGAAAAGCAAACACAGTTTTTATTATTCCCTTCAACACATCCCTTCTTCACATTGCTGTGACTGGAGTGCACTGAGAAAATAATTAACTGGGATTAAAACCTAGACCTGTGTGTCAAAACGAAATATCCTCATTACCATCTCTCCACCATCTCCCCATTCAAGCTCAGACTGTTTCCTTCATCAGCTTGGTTTCATTTTAATTGTCTGTTTTAAGAAATACAGTGGTCAACTTTTTTTTAAAAAAATGCAGCATTTGGGGGGCACCTGAGTCCACAGAGCAATTTGAAACTTCGGAGAATCCCTAATCCTGACTCGAGATGCCTCATTAACAGTGCAATCTGATGTTAAAAAACCATGAGTGTAGATCTGCCTCAGGCCTGGGAAGACCTAGGTACAAGCCCCCAACCAACCATGAGTTCTTGTTCAGCGTAATCTATCACACAGGATTATTGGCATTGAAGTCATGTATGTCATCCATAACTCATTGAAGGTAGGTTGAGAGAATGTAATAATGGAATAAACAAATTGGAAACCATATCAAATTGTGCCCTTCTCTGCTCACAGTGGCTTCTATGGGCAGAAAGTGAAGAGTGTTCCTTTGCGCAGATAGGCAGAGACCCCCTGACCCTGGGTGACACCCGCGTGGAATAATGACTCAAGACAACGTGTTATGGGATTAAAATTTGGCCACAACTTTATTAAAGCTTCAGATGTTGGGATACCTTGGCTTAGGCATTTGGCGTTTATCCCTCCCAGTCCCTGGCTGGGGATCTGGGAAACATCAGGGTTATCCAGAATATGTGGGGATTGGGCTGGCTCTGGAGAACGTCTGTTCAAGCAGAGAGCCCCCCCTCCCTCATTTAGGGAAGATAGACTAAAGGATTCTGCCCAAGGCCTGAAACCGCCAAAGTTGTGACGTTTTGCTACAGGGAAGGCAAAACCTGTCAATGCAGGGGAATTCCTTTCCGTCCCTTCAACAGTGACCATAACATAGAGTGACCATAACGTACAGTGGTACCTCGGGTTAAGTACTTAATTGGTTCCGGGGTGCCATTTGCACCCCGAAAAGTACTTAACCTGAGTGGCAATAGCGTGCATGCACAAAGCGCCAATAGAGCGCTTCTGTGCATGCGTGCGTGCAGCGGAACCCGGAAGTACAGTGGAACCTCGGTTTATGAACACCTCGGTTTATGAATTTTCGGTTTATGAACGCCGCGGACCCATCTGGAATGGATTAATTCACTTTCCATTACTTTTAATGGGAAAGTTCGCTTCAGTTTATGAACGCTTCAGTTTATGAACAGACTTCCGGAACCAATTACACCCATGTTTCAGTTTATGAACGCTTCAGTTTAAGTACTTCGCGGACCCGTCTGGAACGGATTAATCCACTTTCCATTACTTTCAATGGAAAAGTTCGCTTCAGTTTATGAACGGTTACTCCGCGGACTGTCTGGAACGGATTAATCCACTTTCCATTACTTTCAATGGGAAAGTTCGCTTCAGTTTATGAACGCTTCAGTTTATGAACAGACTTCCGGAACCAATTGTGTTCATAAACCGAGGTACCACTGTAAACACTTCCGGGTCCGCCATGTACCTAACCTGAAAGTACGCAACTTGAAGTGTACTTAACGCAATGTATGACTGTACACGTGAAGAAGAGGTTAACCTGCAAAAGAAGGCTTAACTAAGGGAGGGCAGGGTGGGAAGCCGACTGAGAACTCCCAGGTAAGTTTCGCCCACTGTTGTGTGGGCTGGTCGATCCCTCCCCTTACCTGGACAACTCTCTCCTGGTGACGCCCCCACCCCCCAGCTGGGATCGGGTAACTGGCAGAGGTAGGAGGCTACCTCCAGGTTTCCAGCCCGGGGGGGGGGGGCATATCCAGGCTGTACTGCCGGGAGCCGCATGGGATGGGAAGGCTGTGTGCGACTGCGCAAAAGGCGCCACCCCATTTGATGTGGGGATTCCTCCAAAGTCTTTGATACCCTGTAATCATCTTCTGAAGATCCTTTAGAACATTGTGTGAGGTAGTTCTACCCAGGGTGGGAGCATCATGAGATGGGAGGAATTTTCAAAAGTCCCCTCACTCCTCTTTCCATTCTTGGAAGATTCCACTGGAGCAAAGAGTCTCCCACAAGTAGAGGGACACAACCGGATGGAACTCATAAGAATGTGATTGCCATACAACATAGATGATTTTTTTTCTTGCAATCGTCGGAGCTGGAAAACTACTTGTTCTCTCTAAATGAAACGAAGGGGTCTCAGGATCTCAGCTCCTCTCCCACCACCTCACACACTTGAACTAAAGAATAATAGAACGGGTACATGAATTGGAGCTGAACTCCCCCCTCCCCCTAACCAATTAATGCCATTTTACAGGATATGCTGAATCAAGAGATTACTATGGAGACTTGGGTGAGATGTGATTTATATAAGCAAGGAAGCTTTTAAAGTGGGGGCAGGTGGGTGCTAGATACTTAAGGGTGCAGCATACACACAATGGGCTCGCTGGAGAATTAACCCCTTCCTAACTAGCCACGAGCGCCTTCAGTCTAGGAGCTTCAAGGTTCCCTTACGTTCAGGAGCTGCGAAAACCACACTGTGGGCACAGTTATTACACCAGTGCAAGCAGTTCTGCCGAGAAACTTGCGGGCTGCAAGCACAGTCAAAGCACAATCTGGAAGGCAGACAGAAGATCATAACTGAAGAGACGGCCCATATTAGGGCAAGGGAAGGTGGCAGAGCATGTACAGCTGAGCCAGAACACAAGGGGTCTTGGTCCACACCAACATTTTCTTCCCTGCAGTTTGCACTCTGTTTGGCTCATTTTGTAAGCAGAGGCACAGATGGGAGCTAAAACGTTCATGTCCTTCTGTTGCCGCAGAAGGCTGTCACAAACATACACTCTGTCAATGGCCAGAAAAACTCCCCTTTTCAGCCCAATGCCCTTTTAGTTTGTGGACCTGTCTGCTGTTTTGACACTTGGCCAATCATAAGAGATGCCATAAGAGATGCCCTCCAGGTGTTGAGGACTACAGCCCCAGCCAACACCATCATTGGTTAGGGATGTTGTCCACCACATCTGGAGGGCTCCACATTGCCTACGCCACCTCTCCTGGAATGCTAGCAAGAGGGATCAGGGCAAAGACAGCCTTGCCGACAGCCAGCTGAGAGCAGGATTGGGTTCAACCCAGCCATAGAAACTCTCACTGTCTCCCCCTTTCTCTGCCCCAGTGCCAAGAACCTCACCTTGTGGCAGGTGAAAGGAAAGGCAGAAGTTACAGTGATTATGGGTTCATCTCAGAACCCCACCAAGTGTTGGGACTAGAACTGCAAGTCCCAGAGGCAGCCACGAATGATTTTCAAATTTCCATCTACATGAAATGCCCTAGTAGCAAGAAACGATATATTTTGATACCATGCTGGAATTTCTTTTAAAGAAAGATGTGAAATTCTTCCATCCAAACTGCCTAACTCTTCAATAACTTTATGCCATTTGCTCTGCAACACTCATTTATTCTTAAGGACAGAATGATTCGCTCTCCTCCTCCATTCAGTGAAGAGAGAAAACATTGCCAACTGCCATTGAGTATATTTTTGACTATCTGATTTGAATTTTTCTACATTGACAGAAGAAATTATAGAATGGAGTCCAGAGGCAGATGGTGTTGTTTGCAACTAGATGAAGCCTAGTAAAGAGGAAAATCTGCAGTGCAATGCATGGGGGGGGAATGCTCTTCACCTGTGTGAATAGATTGTGGAAGTAAGGGGGGAAATGAACTCCTCAATGCAGGCCCCCTTGAGAGATATGCAGCTTGAATTTCAGCTGCAACCCAGGCTCCTCAAAGCAACTCACAGCAACTCACTATAGGCCTATTGGCCCAGGCCCTCCAAGCACCCCCATTTTCCAGGGACAGCCCCGGATTTACAGAAGCCGTCCCGGTTTCTGATTTAATCCCAGAATGCCCCGCTTTGCCTTTTCATTGGGAAAATGTTGGAGGGTATGGAGTGATGCAACCCCCGAGCCGAGGAAATAAGTAACTATACAACCTTTAGCGGTTCCGTGCACTGCTCTGGTTTCGCCAGAAGCAGCTTAGTCATGCTGGCCACATGACCTGGAAAAAATGTCTGTGGACGAACGTCGGCTCCCTCGGCCAGTAAAGCGAGATGAGTGCCGCAACCCCAGAGTTGTTCGCGACTGGACTTAACTGTCAGGGGTCCTTTACATTTACCTTTTTACAACCTTTAGAAGACATCTGAAGGCAGCCCTGTATAGGGAATATTTTTTAATGCTAAATGTTTTATTATGTTTTTATATATGTTTGGAGACACACAGAGTGGCTGGGGTAGCCCACTCAGATGTTGTTGTTGTTGTTTAGTCGTTTAGTCGTGTCCGACTCTTCGTGACCCCATGGACCAGAGCACGCCAGGCACTCCTGTCTTTCACTGCCTCCCGCAGTTTGGTCAGACTCATGTTGGTAGCTTCAACAACACTGTCCAACCATCACGTCCTCTGTCGTCCCCTTCTCCTTGTGCCCTCAATCTTTCCCAACATCAGGGTTTCCCAGGGAGTCTTCTCTTCTCATGAGGTGGCCAAAATTTGGAGCCTCAGCTTCAGGATCTGTCCTACCAGTGAGTACTCAGGGCTGATTTCCTTCAGAATGGAGAGGTTTGATCTTCTTGCAGTCCATGGGACTCTCAAGAGTCTCCTCCAGCACCATAATTCAAATGCATCAATTCTTCGGCAATAGGAACATGCAAACCCACTCACCGTGACAAGGTGATGATCCAGTGAGTGAGTTTAAGGGATCAATGGCCAGGGGAGCTTGGTCAATGGTAAGGCATATTCATTACATGCAGAAAAGCCCAGGTTACATTTCTGGTGTCTTCAGTTAGACCAAGGATTGTAGGTAGCTGTGCTGGAAAAGACCCTGGACAGCAGCTTCTAGTCATAGCAGATGTTCCTAGGACAGACCAACTAAAGCCTTGACTCAACATAGGATAGCTTTATGTGTACTGAGAGGACACAGATTTCAATAGCATGAGAAATGTAACCCAAGATCTTCTATTTAATTCCCTTGCATCTTGTTTTCAATCGACATCTGTTGCCTTGCTTTTTAAAAATAAAAATTAAATGTCACCCAAGATTAATGCCATCTATATTGTATCATCAAAGGCAGAGGAGGGGCAGGAATGGTAGGTGGTGGCAATCACAACCTATATCTATATATCTAAAGGTAACTACAGGGCAAAGCTAAACATTTTCGAAAGTGACATTTGAGTCATCTTGTAAATCACATTTAAGGCAATTTTCAACATCACGATTTGCATTGGGCTTGGGCCTATGTCTGTGCTTTGGATACACGAAGTGTTAGCAAAGAGTGGCATTTCTCTGGCATTTCGAGATCACGACGCTGTGTGATGGGCCAAGCAGCTTGCTGCAGCAATGGCACCATAATAAGTGGGTATCTTTATTCATGCTCTCATTGGGTCCTTTTGTTTGGCTGGAATGTGTCCTTGAGCTAGGATAGTCCCCATTGGTTGCCGGGATGAAGTGATGTGTGAAATGAGATATTGAAGCCCTGACATCTGTATGGCTGGTGTGTAGCCTACTGTACAATGCTATGAGTCATATCTATTGCCCAACCCACTTTAACCTCTGGCCCTGCCTGCAACTAGCATGTGGTCTATGAGACCTTTGGACTGATAAGGACTTGTAAGGTTTTCCCTTCCTTGTCCTAGAGGGAAGTCTACAACCCTCAATAAATCAGTCATGAGATGAACATACCCTCCAACATTTCTGGGATGAAAATAGAGACGTCCAATTCCATAACAATAATTTTATCATTTATATCCCGCCCATCTGAGTGGGGCAGTGGACAGCTAGGGGCTGAACGATGGGGGTGGAGATGCTCCTTTAGGTATACTGGGCCGAGGCCATTTAGGGCTTTAAAGGTCAGCACCAACACTTTGAATTGTGCTCGGAAACATACTGGGAACCAATGTAGATCGGTGTTATGTCACCAGTCTAGCTGCCGCATTCTGGATTAGTTGTAGTTTCCGGGGCACCTTCAAATGTAGCCCCACGTAGAGCGCATTGCAGTAGTCCAAGCGGGAGATAACTAGAGCATGCACCACTCTGGCGAGACAGTCTGCAGGCAGGTAGGGTCTCAGCCTGCGCACCAGATGGAGCTGATAGACAGCTGCCCTGGACACAGAATTGACCTGCGCCTCCAGATTACAGTCACAGGAACAAGGTGGGTCCAGGAAGAACATATCTCAAGTGTCAAAAACTAAGGTAAAGAGGTGTTTCTTCAGCATCTGCTGAAAACTGTATTGTGATGATGCCACACATACCTTTGTAGGGAGAGAATTCCTCAACCTAGGAGTTGCCATGCAGAATGCCCTCTCTTGGGCCGCCCCACCCCAAACTTCTGAGGGTGGCAGAACTATCAAGAGGGCAACTTCTGCTGATCTTAACACCTGTAAGGGCCTGTAGTGAAGGAAGCAGACTTTCAGATATTCAAGTTAGCTATAATTAGAGATGGGAGAGAAATTTGTTTCACTTTGCATTTAAAGGTGAACTTACCTGATCTGCTCTTTCCAAAATGAATACACATAGCAAAACCTAGCCACATCCTCAGATTGAATGAAATAATCGGAATCCAGAAACATTGGATGAGACACACTGGAAACAATATCTGTGCAGAGTCCAAGTCAAAGCATATAGGGGCAATTTTATCCATGATGTGTTTTGCAAATTGGACACAGTGAGTTAGTGAGAACAAGCCAAAATCACATAGCGTTTCAGAAACTTAGTCTTTAAAAACCACAATTCCCAAAGTTCAGATATCACATGGAACTGTGGTTAGTTTAAAAGTGAAAGTGGAAACTTCAGGTTTCCTCTTTGGGTGTAATCTTCACCCAGTTGTGGGAAATGGTCTTTTACATCTGTTCTGAGCCACTATTATTTTTTAAAAATCTCCTAGTATCTTAACATGATTTTACTGTAGCATTTTCTTTACACAGTTAGCTTTTCTGGAGTGATCCCATGGTGACATGTACAAAACATGGTAATCTCAGTGGTTTAGCTACATAACTGGTCAATAGTCAGGAATTATGGGAGTTGTCACTAAACAAGGACCACCTCTTCCCATATGAAGCGACCCAGATCCTGAGATCATCATCTGAGGCCCTTCTCCATGGGAGATCTGGAGGGTGGCAACATGAGAATGGGGCCTTTTCTGTAGTGGCTCCTATTTGTGGAATGCTCTCCCAAGGGAGGCTTTCCTGGCACCTTCATTACAGATCTTTAGGCGCCAGGCAAAAACACCCCTCTTTTCCCAGGCCTTTGGCTAAATAAACAATGAGGGTTGTCATTTCTGTTTGTTACTATACAGTGGCACCTTGGTTTACAACCATAATCTGTTCCGGAGGTCCATTTGTAAACCAAAACAGGTTGTAACCCAAGGCGCGCTTTCACCAATGGAGCCTCCCAAAAAATGGGCGTGGCGCCCACAACCCCCCCCCCTTCTACGGCAGAAGGGGCTTTAGCACTCTCTGGATAATTTCTAATGAATTTTCCTGGCTTTCGACTTCTTTGGAAATGTGACTCTGGCTGCTAAGTTATTTGGTGTGTGTGTGTGCTTTTCATCTGCACAGGTCTGGCTTTGATTGTTTTACTCGGTGTGGATAATTAGGATGAAATCAGGCACGCATGTGTGTAGTCTATCTGGGCAAGTTTTCTGAAGCGCTCTTTGGCACTGCTACCTTGCGGAGAATATGGGAGCTATAAAGTGAAGCCAAAGTACTATTGAAAAGCTCTGCAAATTCTGCCTGGAATCCTGCCACTTCCAATTAATCGTTCACAGACAACCACACTCCCCCCCCCCCATTTCAGTACAATGCAGTTGTTTGCTATATTTAGCACACAGCCTCCGGCATAACAGTAAAACTGATTGAGGAATGTTAAGTCAACCACACATGCAGACAACAATTTGCATTTAATGTACTGTAACCTCCATTACATGATGGTGCTGGAATGCCTGTTAATAATGAAAGGCCATATGTAATTGACTGGAGTATCTGACTGCCCGCCAGTCCCTTTGTTAGCAACTCATGGTTATGTTAAATTGATGTTTCTTATTTCTTTGCAAATGGGATCATAAACCTAATTTCAAGGGACTGCCTACTGCTTCTAGTTCAACACCAGCAGAATCTCCACTCAGGGCGGAATGAATTTCCCATGGCTTGGTTTCCATTCAAGAAAAGAACTGCATTTGCCCCAGCTGGAGAAAACCAAGCGATTAAAAAGCATCCTGGAATTTTCTGAAATGTCTACTAAGCGGGTTTTCATTGCTGGTTAAAGGCAGCAATGAAGGAGAGAGGTCCAGTCAATGTTTGGAATTGTGGTGTTTGGAAGGACATTGGGTTGCATCCAGAGGAAGTAAGTCATGTTTTGATCCCATTGAAAGCAATTTTTGACGTTTCTATACACTTCCAAAATATTGGGGGGGGGGCGGGTAGGATGGTGTAGGGTGATGAGTGGATGTTTGCCCCCAACCATGGATTCTTAGTGATACAGTCTCTTTTACTTGAGAGAAAGAGATCCCTCTAGAAGTGTCATGGGTGCCCAGCCCCTTCATGGGGAATTTTGTGGGTGCTTGGGCACCCAGGGCCCCAGGAAGTTGCCACCTATGGATCCCTCTGTTGACTTTCACAGGGAAAGAGGGAAGGAACTGATGGGGCTGGGTTTCTGACTCTCACAGATTTTGGGAGATACAAGATCTTTCCATTGACTTGCACCGGGGGATGCATATGAGAAACAGACACCATTTTTAATCCCTCCCTGCAGATCACTGTGATTAGAGTGCCCTGGAAAGTATTTCACTGTGATTAAAAGGTAGAGCTGTCTGTCAAGGTTAGGTGGCTGCCAGCGAATCCCACGGCCCAGGAAGTACAAAGACAAGGAATGTTCTTACCATCCGCTTTTTATTTAGTATTTACAGAGAACAGGCTTTAGAACCCAGCCTCTTGGATTCACTCGTCGTCCCGAGTGAACGTCCACCGCCCGTCTCTCCCTCTTCCTCATTCGTCAATCTCATCATCTCTCCTACATCATCTCTGCTACCGGTATGTGCCCTCATGCCTTTGAGCTCTTTGCTCTCCTACTTTCAACACTCACCAGGTTCTGGGGCGGGGTGCTGCTGCTGTGTCCATCAGTTGCTGCCCCCCTGGTGCTTCCTCTTCCTCCTCCTCTCCCATTATTTCCCAACTTTTCCCCTCATCTGCCTCTGAGCTGTGATCTCCCTCAAACCCCTGTTGTAATTCTGAACTGTCTTCCTCTTCTCTGGAAGGGTCAGGCTGGGGAGGCAATCTCCACCATTCCTCCTCTGCCCAGTCCCTGACAGTCAAAATGAAAAACTCACCCCTCTCAAGCTCTGGGAATTTCCACAGTCAACTTAGTTCTGTTTCTCTCCTTTTTTGGCAGCCGAGGCCATTGAACACCTTTGAAGCTTAGACACACCCCTGATCTGCCTCAAGATGTATTGTTAATGGTACAATATGACTCTGAAACATGGAAAATCCAAGCTGCCTCATAATTTGAGGTTCACACAGGGCCAATACACACCACTATGGTGAGCATATTGGAATTTATACTATCATCAAGACTGACTAAAACTTCTTTATCATTATGAGATTAAGGCTGACATCCTATACAAGGGAAGTAAGTCCCATTGAACTCAAACATCTGAATAGACTCAACTTCTGAGTAGTGGATTGCATTGTCGGAAAATTACTTGGGGGGGGTAATTAGAGTAGATTTTCATGATTCTAATCAGAGACTTTGGATCCTTGGACCCTGAGGATCAAATGAGGCCCAAAACTGTTCATTCTTGCTCTTCAGAAACCCAGTGGATAATATTTGAATTATCCTTTCCTCGCCTCTAATCGTGCAGCTACTGATTTCAGAAAGTCAACATGAATATCAACACAAATAACGTAAATATGAGGAGATTATAACGGCAGCTGCCAATAAATTCTCAGCGGGTTATGCAGTGGACACTTCATTTTAACAACTTACTTCTTGTTTTGTGTGTGTGTATACAGAGGAAATTACCATTCTGATGAATGATGCTTAAAAAACGTTGAATGAATTTGCTCTCCCAGTTTCTTCAGAGCTACTCCGTAAGGAGGTAAATTTATGATGCATATTGTCTGGGAACACAAAGATAGTCAAGTATGAAATCATTCTTCCACCGCATGACTTAAATCCAGTATGGAAAGAGAGTGATAATCCTGATTATAAATGTAATAATCCTCTGAAATATTTTTAAATGGCAAGCAAATCAAAGGGATGTAATTTTAGCTTATCAGCAACCGACAGCAGTGCTGTAGCTAAATTTAGCAGCAGAAGTGCGAGTCATTCCAGAAGTGTAGTAGTATTTAAAGTTACTTATAGGAACTTGCAGATGTCACTCTTTCTTGGAGCACTTTTCAAACTGTTCCACCAACTTTGAGGGATGAACTCACAGCCTGAGCCTGTGAGTCACTATATAGCAGTCTTTCCTAACCTGCTGCCCTCCAGATGTTAAGAATATAAGAGCCTGCTGGATCAGACCAATGCCCATTAGTCCAGCATCCTGTTCTCACAAGATCTTGTTATGCTCCAACTCTTATCACCCCCAGTCAGCGCAGTCAATGGTCAGGGATAATGAATTGTAGTCCAAAACAGCTGGAGGACACCATATTGGGGAAGGCTAGTATTACAGGAAGTACAGTCGTACCTTGGAAGTCGAACAGAATCCATTCCAAAACGTTCAGAAACCAAGGTGTGGCTTCCAATTGGCTGCAGGAAGCTCCTACAGCCAATCAGAAGCCCCGGAAGTTGCGTCAGACGTTCGGGTTCCAAAGAACGTTCACAAACCGGAACACTCACTTCCAGGTTTGCGGCATTCGGGAGCCAAAAAATTCGACTCGCAAGGCGATCAGGATCCAAGGTATGACTGTAGCTCATAAAATTACATGTAAAGGTCCTAGCCAGTGCTACTTTTCTAGAAAAAGAGGTCCCAGAACTCACTACGAACGCCTCCCTTATTCTCTTATAATGGCAATGGCACCCCTCTGAGAGGTGCCGGAACTGAGTTCCGGTGAGTTCTGGCTGAAAAAAGCCCCCGGTCCTAGCACTAGCGAACAGAAAGTGCCATCCCATTGCTGACACCTGACTCCAGACAAAAGTGGGCACAGTAGCAGTTATAAGTGTAGAATCACAGGATCATACAACTGTAGAGTTGGAAGGGACCCTGAGGATCATCTAGCCTGCAATGTGGAATCTCAGCTAAAGCATCTGGAGCAGGGGGAAACCAGCTTGCTTCATCTTCCACATGACAGCCCTTGAGATACTTGAAGATGGCTATCATATCTCCTCTCAGTCAGTTCTTATCCAAGCTAAACCATATCCGACTCCTTCAACCGTTCCTCAGAAGGCTTGGTTTCCAGGTCCTCAGTCATCTTGGTTGTCCTTCTCAGCACACGTTCCAACTTGTCAACATCCTTCTTAAATTGTGGTGTTCAGAATTGGACACAGTATTCCAGGTGTGATCTGACCAAGGCAGAATAGAGTGGTACTATTACTTCCCTCGACCTGGGCACTATACTTCTGATGATGCAGCTTAGAACAGCCTTTTTTACTACTGCATCACACTGTTGTCTCATGTTACATTTGTGGTCTCCTAAAACCTCTAGATCTTTTTCGCTTGTACTATGGCCAAGCCAGGAATTCCCCATACAGTGGTACCTCGGTTTATGAACACAATCATTTCCAGAAGTCTGTTCATAAACTGAAGCATTCATAAACTGAAGCAAACTTTCCCATTGAAAGTAATGGAAAGTGGATTAATCTGTTCCAGACGGTCCACGGAGTACTTAAAATGAAGCGTTCATAAACTGAAGCGAACTTTCCCATTGAAAGTAATGGAAAGTGGATTAATCCGTTCCAGACAGGCCCGCGGAGTACTCAACCTGAAGCGTACTAAACCCGAAGCATGGGTGTAATTGGTTCCGGAAGTCTGTTCATAAACTGAAGTGTTCATAAACTGAAGCAAACTTTCCCATTGAAAGTAATGAAAAGTGAATTAATCCGTTCCAGGTGGGTCCGCGGCGTTCGTAAAGCAAAAATTCATAAACCGAGGTGTTCATAAACCGAGGTTCCACTGTATTGCATTAGTTTTTTCTTTGGCAATTTGAAGTATTGATGAGCAGCAGATTGGCAGCACTTCAAAGCTCCCCATCATCTGACGTCCCTGTGACATCACACGATCGACAGATCCTGACCCCTGTCAAATTGAACCCATGAGAGATAGGGGAGGTAAGGCCCATCATAGAGATCCAGTTCCCCACCCTCACTGTAGCTGTGTTCTGCATTGAGCGGAGGTGGTGTGTGGGCTTGATGGCTTCCATGATATCTTCCAGCTTTATGATGCTATCATTCCTTCTTCTTTTTTTAAAAGACAATTTATTAAATAAACCACATTAAACAATAACAAGACATTAAACAACAAACACAACAACCCACAAGAAACACAAATTTCCCTCTTTTTAGCATCTATTCAACTATTTTACTTCGCTTTGCTCTGCCGAGCTTTGACTTCCCTCCTTCCCCTCATTCGGTTTTCGTACCCACTCTTATCTCGCAGTTCGTTTGTCCCATCTACTTAAAGTCAATTCGTAGGATTTATTTCAGTCCTGCAAGTGTCATGATTCTATCATTCCTGCGGCCACAAAAGAACCCCATTCACACCTTCTTCTGGGCATGCTCTGATATCTCCATCCCCCATAAGGACAGGACTTTGATTACTAGCTTTTGAGAACCGACTGCTATTGATACTAAACAGCTCTTGATTTATAAACTACCTGAATGGTTAGACTACCCAAGAACCAGATTGCTCTGTGCTCCTCAGCAAAACAGTTAATAAAGTTATCATCGTCGTCAAAAAAAAAGTATCTGCGTTCACTCAAGAAACAATTTGCACCCTTGAGGTGTATAGCTATGCAGACTTATGTACAATTTGTAAAACAACATCAAACCTAGCGTTACCTGAAATACATTCAACAAACACACAAAACTTAACCGGCTGTGCAATGCATCCACATAAACAATGCTCTTCTGTATTTTTCACAATATGTATCAAATATTTCTCTTGTACATAATCAGCACATAAAATTTAACACAACAGCTTATAAAACCTATCCCAACCTGATAAAAGAGAGAGAAAAGCTTTCTTCATCCAAATGTTTTGATGTAACAACATTTCCTTTACAATAAGCTTCCATATTTTCCCCTGAAATATCTAGCCTGGAATAAAGTAAGAATTCTATCTGAAATCGCTAGCATGTCAGAAAAGGCTCCGGTCTTCTTCATTAAGAGAGACTTTTTCCTGTGATGTTAGGAGTAGCTGTCCTCAAGGAACAAGGCCTTACACAATCTATTCAAATATAACTCAGTTCAATAAGCTTGTGTTCACTATTCGTTTCGGCTCAGTCTCGTCGGCTGTCCCAATTTTCGACTGCAAGATTTCCTAGACACGGCTGCACCTTGTAGCAAATGTTTGCACACTTGTCTATCGTAATAAAATCATGATGTATAAATGGAAATCCCAATAATTAAATTCATTGGCAAGGAGAGTCTATCGGGTGAAGATTTGTGTTTCCTCATCTTGAAGGAGCTCTGCTTCAGCTAATTCTCCCTGCCATATATATTCACTTTGTTAAACCACAGACATATACAGAAATGAGAGAGTTAAAACACAGGTGGCAGAGCACCACTGCATGCGTACTTGCTTCTAAGGGCACATGCATAGTGCTGTTAGAATTGTGGCATGGATAGGTTTCAATTTCAGAGAGACATAGATAGAGACACAGACAAACAGAGAGTTGCATTTACACCTCTTCTTTTATTAAGGGAGCTCAAGGGAGGGGTACATGGTTCTCCCCCTCCTTATTTAATCCACAAAACAACCCTGTGAGGTAGGAATAATAATAATAATAATAATAATAATAATAATAATAATAATAATAATAATAATAATATATTATTATTATTATTATTATTTCTACCCCACCCATCTAGCTGGGTTTCCCCAGCCACTCTGGGCGGCTTCCAACAAAAGATTAAAAATACATTAAAACTTCAGTCTTTAAAAACTTCCCTAAACAGGGCTGCCTTCAGATGTCTTCTAAATGTCATATAGTTGTTTATTTCTTTGACGTCTGGTGGGAGGGCGTTCCACAGGGCGGGCGCCACTACTATGAAGGCCCTCTGCCCTCTGCCTAGGTTAGGCAGAGAGGCAGTGCCTGGCCCAAGGTCACTCAGTAAGCTGCATGGCTGAGTCAAGATTTGAACCTTGGTCTCATAGGTCCTAATCAGCCCCTCTAATCACTCACTATTTAAAAAAATCGCATTTTCTTTTTTCACTGAAGCACAATTGCTCTAATAAACTACGGTATTATTATTATTATTATTATTACTAGTGGTTTTCAGCCCGTTTAATAACGGGCGCTAGAACATCCTGGGGTTCGGAGAAGCGCTTGTGCAGCGCTTCTCCGAACCCTGGGACCCGTTCTTGCTGTCGGCGGCAGGGGGACAGGAACGGAGGAGGAGAAAGCGCTGCCTTCTCCTCCTCCGTTCCACTCCAGCAGCCGCCGACAGGAAGCAGACATCCCAGGGTTAGGAGAAGCGCTTGTGCAGCGCTTCTCCGAACCCTGGGACCTGTCCTTGCTGTCGGCGGCAGGGGGACAGGAACAGAGGAGGAGAAAGCGCTGCTTTCTCCTCCTCCGTTCCTCTCTCGCAGCCGCCGACAGGAAGCAGACATCCCAGGGTTCGGAGAAGCGCTTGCGCAGTGCTTCTCCGAACCCTGGGACCCGTCCTTGCTGTCGGCGGCAGGGGGACAGGAACGGAGGAGGAGAAAGCGCTGCTTTCTCCTCCTTCCTTCCTCTCCCCCAGCCGCCGACAGGAAGGACGCGCGCACTCTCCCCCCCCGCCTCCTCCAACCGCCGCTCCTCTCACGGGCCAGGGAGGGTTGTGAGGAGGCCTTCGCCGGCCTCCACCCTCGCTTCCCTGACGTGCCCTGCAGTGAGGCAGTGTCTGGCGGAAGCGGCGGTTGGAGGAGGCAAAGGGGGGGAGAGTGCGCGCGCGCAGTCTCTGCTGTCCAATCCCTGTATCCCTAGCGCACATGCGCAGTGACCCAGGGACACACGGGACAGCTTGGACGCAGGGACAACTTGGACATTATTATATAGGATTACCAGCTGCAGAAATAAAATGACTTAGAGACCAGTCAACAGAAAGGAATAGGAAACATTCAATTAAAGGGCCCATTTTTTTAAAAAAAATGCAAATGTTGGGAGTGGGGGGGGCTGCTTTAAACCCCACCAAATGCTGACCGGGAAAATCAGAAACCAGGAAGAGAAGAACTTTAAGAAGGAATTGGGAAAATTTGCAATGTATTTAAGAGATCACTGCAAACCGCTAAAAACTTTGGAAGGGTTTGAGTAACGCTTGTAATGTACTAAAAATTATGGTAAGAATAGCTTATTTAAGGAAAAATAGAGAAAATAAGAGAAGCAGTTGGAAAAAAGATTGATAATGGTAACCATGGAAGGGCGGAGGGCAGTCGAGGAATTCAGGGAATCCTAAATGATGTTGTTGATGTTTAATGTTTAAGTTTAAATTTGCAATGTAAAACTTAATAAAAAAAGATTTGACATGACAAAAAAATAAAAAAGTAAACCCCACCAAATGCATATGCCCTATAGTGATTGAATTCTAAGCACACCTCAATTGGAGTAGCTCCCATTGAACCTCGTGGGATTTACTTATGAGTAAACATACTTACAATCCTGCCCATATGGGCATTATAGGATTTTGACTGCTTCTGATTTCAGTTCAACCAATTGTGGCAGCTAATTCACTAAATGGCCTCAGTGTGGAAAGAGACGACACGATGTTCCCTTCATAGATTTCCCAATTCAATTCCGGAGAAGTGCCAGTATTTACAAACCAAGTGACCAATAACTTCGCACTTTATCATATTCTGATCAGAGTGACCACCCAAATTTCACCTCAAGCAAAAAAAGCAAATTGACTGATTCCTGCAGAAGGAATTCATTTCTTTCTAAATAGAATATCGTTTTTCAATGTTTTGACATTTAATGTACTGTGCCCACACCATTTCCTTTCCCTTTTTATAATAATGTTATGTACCACCTGTTATTTATAGTTCATGTATTTTTTAATCATATTGATCCAATTCTAATATTGATTACTAGTTTCTTTAATAAGGGCTTAGCAACGTATGAGCAAATGAGCATTTTATTTATCAAGGCTCCCTTTATTTGTGCAAAAAATTGCGGCAGGGAATGGGATAGAAATCTCTTCCAACCACAAGTGCAAATTTGAGGCATTAAGACTAATGGAGGCAATAGATTTGCTACGGGAAAAACTGACCTGCAAAGAAACACAACATTCACCTAATCGACCTTAGAGTTCGAAGAGAGAGAAAATGTTGGATGAATGAGTCCTCCCTCATTCGTCAGTGTACAGTGGAGTTTGCTGCACCTTAAAGCTAATGTGTTCTGTTTTTCCTAGCCCCCACCTCTAGTCTTGTTTTCTTAATAACTCCTCTGTTGCAGTCTCAAGTTTATAGGCAAAGTAAGAGGCCATTTATAGGTGTTAAAATTTTATATCCTTCTGTAATTAAGCTGGATAGTTGAGTTGGAGCCGGTGTTCAGATGTTCAAGATTGACTTTTTAAAAAGAAAAAGAAAAGAAAAGGCCCAGTTGTTAACAGGAACTACCAAACAAAATGAACGAGAGCAGAATACAAGCATTTAGCTTATTAGTGTTACAGAACAGACTTTAAACAGTTCTGGCGGAGCTGCCTGCCTCTTGCGGTCAAAATCTCTTCAAGGTGATTTGCAATTTCATCAGTGCCTTGCCATGTTCAGATAAAAAAAAACCCACCCCCTCATCCTTTGATCACAAATACTGAATCTAACAAATATCTAATGAAGGAGTCTCTGCAATTTGATCTAACGCCACAGGAATTGAACTGAATATAATTTATTTTCCACCCATCTACCAACCTACCCTCCTGCCAACTCAAACGATACATTCATTTCTATTTCGTTGATTTCTTTAAAACAGAAACAAGCAATCGCGGAATATACAAAGTATAAAGATATTTTGTGCAATTACATTGTTGATTGGACCTGTTTATATGATTTTGAAAATTTTGTGTATTGTTTTCCTCTGTTTATTTTTATTGCTTTGTTCCCCGCTTTGGGACTGAAAACATTCAATGAAGAGCGCTAATAATAATAAATACCGTATATAATATAATGAAAGTACAAATGTTCCTTTGAAATACGAAAAAAATGTATTTCTTTAAACTATTTAAAGTGTAAAAGAAGAAATATAGATATAAGAATAATTCACTAGAATACTTTAACACAGGAACTGAACACTATGGGAGAATTAAGAGGCGGCTGTAAATTCATATATATGCCTGTCATTTGTTAAATAAAGCTGTATTTATGTTTGGAGTAACTAAAGGTGTCTGCACTTACTCAAAAGCAATATCTAGGATTTATTCAGAGAGCAACCCTCTTACAGAGAGAGAGAGAGAGAGAGAGAGAGAGAGAGAGAGAGAGAGAGGAGGGAGGGAGGGAGAGAGACTCTGCAGAGTGGATGAGAATGACAAATCCCATTAAGGAGAAAAATGCAGGCATAGCCTGGGTACAAAGAGACCTCGCAATACAATGTGGATTTTTTTCTGGGCTAGAATAATGTTAATTCTTGAGTTACTAGGGCTCAGGGGTGGAGCAGTACTACTGTCTCAATAGGAATAGGGGTCAAGGTACCAAGGAAACACTTAACATTTATTCCCCTGGAATTCTAGATCTGAAATCAGCTCTTTCATTTTGGGGTAGAAATCTATTCTCTAAGACTATTAACTACAGGTTGGCATGTGCTTAAAATTATAATGAGAAACAGCAACAAAAGTGTAAATGGTTTTTTTTTTGTTAACCTCTAAATATAATTCTCGCCGCCGCCACCCACCAAAAAAAGGACCCCTCCAATAATATAAGATTCTCGCATCTAGTATAGCCCAAGAGGTCAGAGCCAATATCATTATGCAGTTCTTACCATTCCTAAGCCAAGATTACCTTTCTACTTAACACTTACTCCAAGGCACTCCCAATTATTAAAATGTCATTTATTTGTATTTCATTTCAGTTGCACATGGAACAACAGTGGAAACACAGATTTGGAGGCCAATGGACATGTGAAAAAAGAAACGGGGTCTGGAGCAGATATTCCTGGAGAACGTTGTAGCCCTTTACAGAGGAGTAAGGGCGAAGAGACAGAAGTCCGTATCTGTAACAGAGAGAGAACAGCATACAAGGTGAAAAAAACTCACGGAGCAAACTCTCTTTCCTGGGACTCAACCAGTGGCATAGCAATGTCAGGTGGTACCCGGTGTGGAAAATTTCTTCTCTCTCTCTCTCTCTCTCTCTCTCTCTCACACACACACACACACACACACACACACACACACCACATTGAAATCTAGTATCTAGTTGGACTCCCAAGAGACTCTACTCACAGTATAAAAAGATTGGCTGTGATCTACCCATTGTCATTGCCAGGAGTTGTTCAGCTTTTTTAGGGGAGGTTTGGCCAAAGTTGTTGAGCTTTTTAGGGGATTACAAGGTTTGGGTCCTGAGTTGAGGAAGCTCCTACTTCTCTACTTCCCTCCTCCCTACATTTGGTTACTCGCCTGCCTCCTTCCCGTCCTCTCTGCCTGTCTGCATGCCTCCTCCAGCAGCCCAGGAGCGCAGGGATAACGAAAGGGCAAAGCACCACAGCTCCCTCCCTTCGCCCAACGGCTCGCGGTAGGTGGGATTCGTGGGCAGGCAGTGCGCCAAATGTCATCCCCCCTCGGTTATGACACCCAGGGCAGTCCGCACCCACCTTGCTCCACCCCTGGACTCAACCACATCAGCCCCACTGCACTGTTGAAAATCATGGTGTTAACTTCCATTAGTGGAATGCATTAGTTGAATCCAGTGCATTGAACTTGAACTACAACTAGTTCCTTTTTAATGAACTTTCTAAGCTCTGTTTGCTTGTGAATTATGGTGCTGGAGGAGACTCTTGAGAGTCCCATGGACTGCAAGAAGATCCAACCTATCCATTCTTAAGGAAATCAGCCCTGAGTGCTCACTGGAAGGACAGATCCTGAAGCTGAGGCTCCAATACTCTGGCCACCTCATGAGAAGAGAAGACTCCCTGGAAAAGACCCTGATGTTGGGAAAGATGGAGGGCACAAGGAGAAGGGGACGACAGAGGATGAGATGGTTGGACAGTGTTCTTGAAGCTACGAACATGAGCTTGACCAAACTGCGGGAGGCAGTGCAAGACAGGAGTGCCTGGCGTGCTCTGGTCCATGGGGTCACAAAGTGTCGGACATGACTGAACGACTAAACAACAACAACAAGCTCTGTTACACACAGCCCTGTCATCTAATGGAAGGGCAAATCAAAGTCTAAAACGCGCTGGAAATGTAAAGAAAAAAAGGTACTTTTTATCATATGTGTGTGGTAATGTCAGATGATAAAAGACATCTGGGAAATTATATACTGTATAATGAACTGAAAAAATGCTGTAAATAACTTTCCCTAAGAAACTAGAAGCTTTTCTTTTAGATATTATAGGACCAGAGATCCCGAAAGACCAGATGAAACTATTTATGTATGCGACCATGGCTGCATGGACTCCGTTAGCCCAGAAATTGAAAGATGGTACAACTCTGGCCAAAGAAGAGTGGCAGACAAAATTGATGAACTATGCCAAGATGGCAAAACCTACAGGAAGGATTAGAAACCAGATCTTTCATAAAGAATGGGTGGAATTTATAATTTATTTGAAAAGCTATTGTAAACAATTACATACATTGGTAGGATTGATAGAAAACTTGCAGTAAAAAAATTGAACTATGGATTGACAAAGGATTCATAATAATAGAGTTATGAAAGAGATGCAGAGGGGGAAATCATTACATTAAGATCCACAAGAGGGGGGGGGAGTCAAAATGGATTATATGTTTATGGGCATAGTTCCTCAACATTTTGAGATATGTAACACTCTAGGATGTTTTAAAAGAATACCAAGAGCAATTCTTTACGATGTGCTTGGCAGAAATAATCAGTAGCTCTGGGTGGAAACATCATAAGCCTAGCTCCATTTTTTATTTTTCTCCTGTGCAAGGCACAGCATTTTCAGTCGTAAACCAGTTTCTCCAGATGAGACCTCATGCCCACCCTGAGTGCCACCATTTTCAGCCGATATAAGAATCAGCAGACTTTGGCCATCCTTTCTCTGGCTTCCATATAATAGAATTTCCTTCGCAAGCCCAACTTTGCCAGTTTTTGGAAGCACAAAAGAACTGGCATCATTGTGATGAACAAACAGTGACTTGGGGTAATGATACGGTTATTCTTACAATTGTTTGCAATTTTCTTTCCCCTATTGTTAGCAATTCATGCTATATTTTGATGGGTAAGCTGTCGTGATTTTGTATTAAGCAAGGCAACTCTTTAAATATAAAAAGCATACATAATTAGATTGTCCTTAATAAAAAAAATTTTTTTAAAAAATGCATGAATAAAGCTAATTTGTCTTAAATTGTTAACAAGGCAATAGGAGAGAAACCAATTGTTACTTTTGTAAATGCAATGCAGATGGTTACTAGCTGCCGTGCGTAATCCTTCATAGATAATAGAATTGCCTCTAGCCAGTTAATGTGAAGAACATGCTGTTCCTTTTGTCAACATTTTGTGTTCCCTAGAGAGAACAAAATGAGATCTATCTTATGGTTTGTGGTGATCGATGTATGGCTGAATTGCCAGGCAAAACATGTGCACACAGTCCTCATATGGGCAGGAAAGCTGTGCTCTAGCAAAGTCAAATTCTTGAGTTACAGTGACTTTGATAGGATTATGCTAACCCCCCTGTGACTTTATAAGGAGTTCATCTATGAACTGGATCTGCAAAATGCCATCTCAATTTAAAGTAGTTCTTTTGTAAAATAAAATCTCACGCTGCTCCCTTGCTGCACAACACCCAGTTTTTTACTCATGGTACACATGCCTACACGACAGAAACCCAGCAAAGATGTGCAGATGACAATTCTGGGCATAATGGATTTATGGAGGGTGATCATGCCAGTGTCCCCCTGTGACCCCTATACATCAATCACTGGTTCACCACAGAGCCTATACACATAGATCTTGTGTGAATGTAGGTTGGGTGTGGAGAGAGAGATCCAATCTACTATATCTTCTGGAAAGTGGTTTGTCCATTTGTTTGTTTGTTCTCTCTGCATTTGGTCACCTCTCAAGATATCTTCACCAAACATGGCACAAGACTTCTCAAGGTGGGGGTGGCACACTTTGTTGACGTCGGATGCTGGCTGCCATATTGAATCAAGATGGCAGACCCAACTGTGGCTTTGGCATGACTTCACCTGTTTTTTGGCATCGGCTCTGCCACCTCTCCAGCTTGTTGTTGTTTAGTCGTTTAGTTGTGTCCGACTCTTCGTGACCCCATGGACCAGAGCACGCCAGGCACTCCTGTCTTCCACTGCCTCCCGCAGTTTGGTCAAACTCATGTTCGTAGCTTTGAGAACACTGTCCAACCATCTCATCCTCTGTCGTCCCCTTCTCCTTGTGCCCTCCATCTTTCCCAACATCAGGGTCTTTTCCAGGGAGTCTTCTCTTCTCATGAGGTGGCCAAAGTATTGGAGCCTCAGCTTCAGGATCTGTCCTTCCAGTGAGTACTCAGGGCTGATTTCCTTCAGAATGGATAGGTTTGACCTTCTTGAAGTCCATGGGACTCTCAAGAGTCTCCTCCAGCACCATAATTCAAAAGCATCAATTCTTCGGCGATCAGCCTTCTTTATGGTCCAGCTCTCACTTCCATACATCACTACTGGGAAAACCATAGCTTTAACTATACGGACCTTTGTCGGCAAGGTGATGTCTCTGCTTTTTAAGATGCTGTCTAGGTTTGTCATTGCTTTTCTCCCAGGAAGCAGGCATCTTTTAATTCCGTAACTGGTCACCATCAAGGAGCCCAAGAAAGTAAAATCTCTCACTGCCTCCATTTCTTCCCCTTCTATTTGCCAGGAGGTGATTTGACCAGTGGCCATGATCTTGGTTTTTTTGATGTTGAGCTTCAGACCATATTTTGCGCTCTCCTCTTTCACCCTCATTAAAAGGTTCTTTGTGTTCCCTAATACCTCTCAAGTTTCCTAATACCTCATCACCAATCTCTGCACAAGAGTTCCTGGAGTAGGGCTGGTGAACTTCGATGACGTTTGGATGCCAGCTGCCAATTTGAATAAAGATGGTGGACCAAATCATGACTTTGGTGTGACTTAATCCAGTTTTTGTGTGTGGTAGGTCCAAATTCACAAATCACACTATCCACATAAAAATCACAGTATTTTTTTGGTTTCCAAAAATTCCCATGAAGCACCAGGCACTAGTCCACATATAGAGGGGGCAGCAAGTAAATCATGTTCCCTCCCTTTTCACTTTCTCCAGAATTGCCATCTGCACAGGACTAAGATGTTGGCCATAGAGACTTGGACACCAAAGAGAGAAGGACTAGAAAATTGTGTTTCCATTTGGTCTCTTTAATTTTCAGCCGTTTCCAAAAGTCTCGATGGGCTGACTTTACAAGGCAGAATTATCGTTCCCTGATTTTGTATGTAGACTCACTACAACTGTGGCAGAGGCCAAGCACCTCCCAGGGTCAACAGAAGCAAGACTGAAGTTCTGTTGCCGAGAAAAAGGAGGTGGCTGTTGTTCTTAGTGATATGATGACCAAGTTGCAACGGCCAACTCCTACTTCTTTTTTTAGGGCAAAGAACTGCAGAAATGAGATTAGTGGGCCTTTGGGTAGAACATGTTCATCATATGATGCATGATGGACGCACACCTCAGTCATGTAACTTGCTGCCCAGCCAGATGACTGAACCAGGCCTTTAGAAAATGGAGGAGCTTTCAGGGACGAGCTTTCAGGGAGGGGCAGTGTGGCTTACCTGTCTTCCCAACACTGAGTAAGGCCATGGGTGGCGCTGTGGTCTAACCCACTGAGCCTCTTGGGCTTGCCGATCAGAAGGTCGGCAGTTCAAATCCGCACAACGGTGGTGAACTCCCGTTGCTCTGCCCCAGCTCCTGCCAACCTAGCAGTTCGAAAGCACGCCAGTGCAAGTAGATAAATAGGTACCGCTGCGGCGGGAAGGTAAACGGTGTTTTCATGTGCTCTGGCTTCCGTTGTGCTGGAAGCGGTTTAGTCATGCTGGCCACATGACCCGGAAAGCTGTCTGTGGACAAACGCCGGCTCCCTTGGCCTGAAAGCAAGATGAGTGTCGCAACTCCATAGTCACCTTTGACTGGACATAACTGTCCAGGGGTCCTTTACCTTTTTTTAACCTATCATTGCTGGTTCAGCGGAGGGGTGAGGTGCAGACAGATTCCCGCAGTGTGGGCACGGCAGTGAAGCCAATCCGATCTGCTGCCGCGTCTGCACCTTGCTTCCTATGTCCCCATGCTCTCTCAGGAGCCAGCGGCACCATTTGGCACTGGGAGGCCAGATGAGCAAGCTGCCCTGCAGATTCACACAATATAGGAAGCACCAAAAAAGCAGGGGTGTACGTGTGACTGACAAATCCCCTTTTCATGTTTCTGGAATAATAAGTGGAAAGGGAGTTCACGCATCTCTGCTATTGGGAGCTGCCTTTTTGTAATCACATTTTGATGTTCTCCAAAGAGAGGAAAAACGAGTCCCTTCTCCCTGCCTTTCATCTCCAGCAGCTATGAGTAAAGTCATTGTTTGAGAGTCATTAAAGACCCCCTCTTGGGGATGGAAGAAAATGTTCTGAGCATTCCCCCCCCCTTTTCTCTTTGTATTATCTGTTTGGAGAACCTCCTCCATCCATTAGTTAAGTCCCTATTGATCGGTACATCATTAGTCATCAGAACACATCCACAGCAATTCATAAATTCAGTTTTGCAGATTACAGTTCCTGGTTAGTCACTTAAAGCCTCCCACTGCCTCTGTTGCTGTGACTGTGCATGGCCACTTACATAAATGACTTTGCCTTCATTATTGGCGCAGCTCTGATAGAGATGCGGTTCTCATTATGTAACATGGTGTGTGTGTGTGTGTGTGTGTGTGTGTGTGTGTGTTATTCTGGTATATTAAAAAGTATGACTGCTCCCTGCTCTGAGAGCAGTCATACTTTTTAATTTACCAGAATTTACTCAGAGCTGAGAGCAGTCATACTTTTAAAATTACCAGAATAACACACGCAACATGTTACATAATAAACATAATATATATGAATGACTGGAAAAGGCTTAGAAAGCATCTCGTTTATACAATATGAAGAGAAAGGATCTCAGAGGTTTGCAGTCTGTTAACATGGTAGCTCAGAAAAGCCAGATTCTAACTGACCGTTGAGAGGCTGAGGCATAGCTGCCAAGTACCCCATATTTCCCGGGAAACCCCCGTTTCTCCTTACCATTTCCCAGCGGTCTCCCGTTTCAGCTCCTCTCCCGTTAATTTCCCTTATTTTGGCTCCTGTTGGCGGCAATTTTTCTGGTGCCGCTTTGCCCATCTATGGACACCAGAAAATGGCCGCCGCCGGAAGTCGCGTCTATGCATAGACGCAACTTCCGGTGTCGCTTTGCCCATCGATGGGCACCGGAAATGGCCGTAGGCGGTGGCGGAAGTTGTGTCTACGCACTTCCGGACATGCGTAGATGCGACTTCTGGCACTGGCACCGGCCATTTTTGGAGCCCATAGATGGGCAAAGCGACACCGGAAGTTGCGTCTACGCAACTTCTGGTGTCGCACGGCTGCTGATCCCGGATTTCTCCACGAGAGACTTGGTAGGTATGGGCTGAGGTGTACTGTGGACAAAATCAGACACAAAATTAATACCCCCCCCCACCATAAAGCATGAGGGAAAGGTAACGGTTTCCCTTGCTAGAAATTGGCTGAGGGTCGAACTACATATTACACTGTGTCCAACGCTAGCCTTTTCTGTTGCAAAGTGCCCTCAGAAGGGAGCACTGTGTGGCAGAGAAGAGGCAGGGCATGGCACGGGTGGAATTCTGTAAAGATAAAGAGTTGATAATTATAGGAGGCAGCATTGGTGGTGGGGCATGTTGTTGCTGTTGATAAGATGGCTGACTGAAGTTAGAGCATAGGTGCCGGCTCCAGGTTGCTGAGGTTCTTTGGGTTCCTCAGTCTTATTTTTTTGTAGATGTCCGCCCACCCCTCATTGTTGAGAACCAGGATATGGCGCGACATCAGGCCCCCCTCAATGTTCTTCAGTAGGTGGCACTGTTAGAGTTAGAGGACCTAGGCCTCGATTGCATTTTATATTAAAATGAACAGTCATGCTCCAGTGGTAAATGTCAGGGTATGGTCTTACTGTAAACCAGAGAAAAACCTCTAACCTCTGTTGCAGCAGGGTGCTTAAAGACTTCACCATAAACTGTGGGTAAATGGCTTGAGTGGAATAAGTTGACAGAGAAAATATGGAATCCATCCCATTCTCCACTGAGAAGCCTTGCTAAAAGTGAGAGCACACAGCCCAAAAGAGAATAATAAAGATTTGCTTAAAATTGGAGCAAGACCTTGGAATCATAGTGGGCGCTCACCCAGTGTATGCCTCCTGTGAGAAATGTGGGTTTGGGGCCTGAATAAAATACATCAGTAGTTTCTGCCAAAATTGGAACGAAAGATATAATCTGCTTTTCTTAAATCTATATCCTTTTTCTGGATATCATTTTTTCCTGGATATATACATGTGCAAAATAGCATGTGTGTGGGCAGGCATTCAAGTGAATTCTGTAATTTCTGCATGAAGATATTACTCCATTCAAAATAAGTGATTTTTAAAAAAATAAATAAAAATAAAAACGCATTATAAGTCAAGCACTAGAGTCATATGTATTCAAACTCCCTATTTATTCTCAAGGTTGTTGATGCTAAAAGAACACTCTAATCACACAGCTAATTATAGCATGTGCGGAATTGCAGAGGCTGCCTCAGACAGAATTTTTATGAAGCAAGACCAAGGGATCATCGAAAAACGCAAACACTCAGTATTGCCTATTGTGCTTGCTTCCCATTAAAGACAAATATTATGCATTGCCGTTTGCCAAAAAAACCTTGAGAATTAAAGTCACTGTGCTTCCTAATATAGGCAATTGAACACAGGGTGTGCTGTTAATATTAGCTAGCGAACGTGGAGAATCTGCTGGCTTTCATTAAAAAAAATTAACAAGTGGGAGCAGCAAATTAAAAAATATATATCAGAATTGTAGAGTTGGGAGGGATGTGAGGGCCATCTAGTCCAACACCCTGCAATGCAGGGATCCTGCCCATATTCATCCCTGGGTGGGCTCAAACCATCAACCTTCTGGTTAACAGCCAGACACACTGACCCACGGAACCACCTGATGTTCCAATGTGGTTTTATCGTATTCAGGATTCCAGCCAGCCATTCCCATACCTGCCAAGTTGCTGTCAGAGAAATAAGGGACCGGGCCAGAAATAGCAGACCGGAAGTAGCGCTGCCGCCATTTTGGAACTGGGCGGAGCATGCTCAGAAGTGACTTTTGATGCTGCTTTGCCCAGTTCCAAAATGGCTGCCGTGCCAGAAGTCGCACTGCAGCCATTTTGGAACTGGGCAGAGCAGGATCAAATGTCGCTTCTGAGCATGCTCCGCCCAGTTCCAAAATGGCGGCGCACCAGAATAAACCGGGAAAAAGCTAGGAACAGCTGGAAAAACGGGGATTTCCTGGGGAAAACGGGAGGCTTGGCAGCTATGCATTCCCTTTTCCAGGACACTCCATTCCACTTCCTGTCTTCCAGAGTTTCCAGGTTTCTTTACCTCTCGGTTCATCAGCTTCTCTGCCATTCCATGCTGCTAACATTTTCTTTGAGCTAAGGTGGTACCATCCAAGCACTGTGGGGTGGTCTCTCCCAGCCAGCTACCACCTTATAGTGCTTGTGCAATCCCATTTTGGCTAAAGAACCATCTACACTCAGAGAACTGATTTTGCTATTAATACATTTAATGGCTTTTGCAGCACCTTCAAGACTACTCAGCAAAGTTTGACTCAGAATATGCACATTAAAATGAATGGTGCTAACTTAGTCATGTTCGTCAACTCCAAGGACTGAGTCATTTTTAGATGACTACTACCCTAAATATTTCTAATTGTAAAAGCTTCCTTGTGCAGAAAGATTGTCTTCCACTTTGTAAAAAGTGAGTACCTGTTCCCTATATATTAATTAATATATATACAGTGGTACCTCAGATTAAGAACTTAATTCGTTCTGGAGGTCCATTCTTAACCTGAAACTGTTCTTAACCTGAGGTACCACTTTAGCTAATGAGGCCTCCCGCTGCCGCCCTGCCACCGCCGCGCAATTTCTGTTCTCATCCTGAAGCAAAGTTCTTAACCCGAGGTACTATTCCTGGGTTAGCGGGGCGGGGTCTGTAACCTGAAGCGTCTGTAACCTGAGGTACCACTGTATATTAATTAGTAAGGGAAGCATCAAACATGACACAGCAAATCTTCCTCAAAATGCACTGACCTTTAAAAAGAAAAGCCCTAATTGAGCCCTAGTTATGTGAAAGTGTGTGTGTATCGGACCAGTAGTTCAAGAAAGAGTGCATTTCCTGGTCTGCATTGAAGGGCACACCCAGCCAGTGTTGCAATATGGATGTGAGACACAGATGCCAACTTGAATAAAATATTGGGGGGGCCAGGTAAGCCCCACCCAGCATAATTGATCACATGACACAGCACGCACACACCATTTGACTGGCAATGCCCATTAACATTGGGGGGGCATCCAGGCCCAGCTCTAGGTAAGGTCCCGGTGGCGCCGGGGCGGCGGGGCGGCGCTCGCGGCAAAGCCGCACAGAAGCCGTGCTGCACGCTGCGAGGGTGGGGGCGCCGGAGCGATCTCCGTGCCTCAGCGCCAGGGCACCAGACCTACTTGAAACGGCCGTGGGGGCATCCCGTCAAATTCTTCTTCATCATCATCTTTGGTGATCCCTCGCAGCTGAGTAAAATTGTTTTCCATGAACACGGTTTTAACAGTGAGTCCGTAAGTGACTGTGGAGGCCAATTCTGGATCCACACATCCTTCCATAGTGGAGGCATAGGTTTCCAGGAGGGAGTTGATCACAGTATGGATTTGCCAAGTGTGCCATCCTCTTAGCACGTTTCTCCCTTTTGTCTTGAGTTCGTGCATCTTCAAAGCCCATGACACCTTTGGTAAAGGCTGTTCTCCAATTGGAGCGCTCGCAGGCCAGTGTTTCCCAGTTGTCAGTGTTTATACTACATTTTTTTAGATTTGCCTTGAGAGAGTCTTTAAACCTCTTTTGTTGACCACCGACATTACGCTTTCCATTTTTAAGTTCGGAAGAGAGTAGTTGCTTTGGAAGACGATAATCAGGCATCCGCACAACATGACCAGTCCAACGAAGTTGACGTTGAATATTTTACTGGCGGAGCCCCTAGGTGTTGGCTCCTAAGATGTGAGAACACGCAAACACATATTTGCAACCACACCAGCTGTGTAACACCATTCACATAATCAATTACGTATTGCTTGTGGACGGAAAGCAGCGACAAATGCTGATCATTTCCGCTGGATTGATTTCCATTCCAGACATGGGACAAATAAGTGACAAATGCCATTCCCATATCAGTTTAGGGCAGCATTCTGTAGTATCCCTAGCCAAAGGGTTCACTTTTCAGATACTTGTGCTCAACACACAAAGGTCTTGTGTAGCACAACCCCCCTCTGGCTGCCCTATAGATTAGAAAGTGTGTGAATAATACCTGTGTGGCTGGATAATGCACCTGAAACCTGCTGGTCCTCGTGGTAGTTCCTTTGGGGGGGGGGGGACTAAGCAAGCAATGGTTGGATTGTGCCTCACATCATTTGGGCATAATAAAAATCCATAGACCAATCAGAGACCCTCTGAGGCTCATCCAAGGCCTCTAAACTCTGATGACTGCTTCTTATATTACTGGCATGGGATGAAACCAGAGGAAAGCATCAGCCATATCAACAGAAGTATAGCATCCAGATCAAGGGAAGTCATAGTACCCCTCTATTCTGCCTTGGTCAGACCACACCTGGAATCCTGTGTCCAATTCTGGGCACCACCATTTAAGAAGGAATGTTGACAAGCTGGAATGTGTGCTGAGAAGGACAACCAAGATGACTGAGGATCTGGAAACCAAGCCTTCTGAGGAACAGTTGAAGGATATGGTTTAGCTTGGATAAGAACTGACTCAGAGGAGATCTGATAGCCATCTTCAAGAATCTCATGGAAGATGCAGCAACCTGGTTTTCCCCTGCTCCAGAGGGTAGGACTCGAACCACTGGCTTCAATTTACAAGAAAGGAGATTCTGACTAAACATCAGGAAGAACTTCCTGTCAGTGAGAGCTGGTCTCTCTTGGGAGGTTGTGGACTCTCCCTCCTTGGAGGTTTTTAAGCAGAGGTTGGATGGCCATCTGTCATGGATGCTTTAGTTGAAATTCCTGTATTGCAGTGGGTTGGACTTGACAACCCTTGGGGTCCCTTCCAAGTCTACAATTCTATGATTCTATATCACTTCACCTATCCATTCTGAAGGAAATCAGCCCTGAGTGCTCACTGGAAGGACAGATCCTGAAGCTGAGGCTCCAATACTTTGGCCACCTCACGAGAAGAGAAGACTCCCTGGAAAAGACCCTGATGTTGGGAAAGATGAAGGGCACTAGGAGAAGGGAACTACAGAGGATGAGATGGTTGGACAGTGTTCTCGAAGCTACGAGCATGAGTTTGACCAAACTGCGGGAGGCAGTGGAAGACAGGAGTGCCTGGCGTGCTATGGTCCATGGGGTCACGAAGAGTCGGACAAGACTAAACGACTAAACAACAACATATCACTTCAGGTAACATATGCTGTGTAACATATGTTTGGTTATGCACCCGTCTACCTTCTATTGATGCCCAATCTTTCTTCATTGATGGAACTCAAGGCAGTGTACACCAGAAGCTCCCATCCTGGCACTGACCACATTCAGGCCTGCTTAGTCTCAGCAAGGCACTAAGTATCACTTGTATTCAGATAGTGGCATGATCTCCGGGCTACTGGCACTTCCTGATGCACCCTTTCCATTCCATATGGAATGTAAATGTGTAAATCAGTACATTACCACCACGTTACAGTATTACTTTAGTTCTTCCCCTCCTGAAAGAATCCAGCTTCAAAAAAAAACTGCCCAGAACTCAGGAACAAAGGGGGGGCTCTATTTTGGTAGCACTGACGTACCTTGAAGTCTGTGCAATACCAATGTGAAGGACTTCACAGCATGAAGAGTCTGATTACGTAAATGGAACAATGTCCCTTTTTTCCCTGTGTCACAAATGTGGAGAATCTCTGTGCATTTGCATTCCAAGCAAGTCGAAGCGATGGGCTGCTTTCTGCTTTTAAAGGTTAAGCAGCTGAACAATCCCCACAAATAAAATACCAAGCTGCAATAACAAGCATTTACACTTCAGATGCCTTCGCCTTGTCTCTCTCCATTTTGTCAAAGTGCTGGAAATTGTAAATACAGCTTAGGAGGCAGCAACGGTTTTTGTATACTGAGTCAGATGTAGCTCCCTTACTACCAAACTCAACCACCAGTCAAATTCTCAGAGCTTCAGAAGCAATCATCCCATTATTTTAAACCTCAAAAATATATTTGTAGCTTCTGTGGTTGCAGCTATTTCTTATAATAGGCCAGATGTGACCTACAAACATAAACTGGTTTCAAACAGACTGAAACTGTCTCCCAAGAAACCCCGAGAATCACATATTTTTGAAGATGCTGCGAATTCTTCTCCCACAGGCACCCTCCCCCCAATCACCAGTCCTGTCTATTACTCTCTTTCCACTCTAAATAACTATTTATGCAATTGTTGTGGGGGTGGGGGAAAGAATCTGTGGCAGTGGACAGGAGAGAGAGAGAGAGATTTCAGCCGGCAGAACAGCCTGTAACATTTGCTGCAGAGGCTATTGATGTCTTATATTTAGGTGATACCGGTATGTCTGTCACTGTTTTCTGAGCACTCAGACCAGAATTTAAGGTTGCTGGTTAAGTTTGATTGTCCTCTCAGCTTGTATGAGTGAACCCCTTCTAAGGAATGTGATGGTGTGTTCTATAAACTCATGATTTTATAGCCCATAGAAAGCACAGAGTACTTCTAAAATAGGTAAGGTAAAAAGGTAAAGGCCCCCTGGACGGTTAAGTCCAGCCAAAGGCAACTATGGGGTTGTAGCACTCATCTCGCTTTCAGGCCGAGGGAGCCAGTGTTTGTCCACAGACAGCTTTCTGGGTTATGTGGCCAGCATGATGAAACCATTTCTGGCACAACGGGACACCGTGATGGAAACCAGAGCGCACGGAAACACCGTTTACCTTCCCACCACAGCAGTACCTATTTATCTACTTACACTGGCATGCTTTCAAACTGCTAGGTTGGCGGGAGCTGGGACAGAGCAATGGGAGCTCACCCTGTCGCGGGGATTCAAACCACCAGCCTTCTGATCGGCAAGCCCAAGAGGCTCAGTGGTTTAGACCACAGAGCCACCTGTTTCTAAAGTAGACCACCCATTGGGAGGGGCGGGGAAAATCTGTCCATTTCAGTTTCTCTCACCTCTTCATCTTTACAACCTTAAGTTTGGTTCTGCGCAGTCCCACATAACCTGGGGTGGCAGATAGCAGTGATAAGACCATTCATTGCTGGCTGAGAAGTGTGTCTGATTTTTAGCCTCCCCAGCCCTTCTTTGCTGCACCTGCTCCTGCACCCAGGAGTCAGAAACTCAAGCCAGCTAGCCCCACCCCGGAGAGCAACTGCGAGAACATCCAGGGAGAAGTTTGTTGTGCAAACTGTTGTTTATGGGTGGCAGCTGTGCTTGTGGTAACAGCACAAATGCACCTCGTGAATGGATAAAGTGTGATTCAGGGTGTGCCTGGGCTGTTGCTGTTTTATATTCGATTGTACTCTCATGTTTGTATTTACTGTATTCTTACTGTTATTCTTGTTGTTATATTTGCTGCTTAAAGCAGTGTAGAAATAAATCAATGACTTTGCCTCTAAAATGTCTCCTGAAAATTCACCAATATATTAATGTAAGCATATCCTAACATAGAATCATAGAATTGTAGAGTTGGAAGACACACCAGGGGTCATCTAGACCTACCCACTGCAGCACAGGAATATTTGTATGCATATTTGTATGCAAAGCAGTTTCCCATGAAAATAATGCACTTGCCTGTTATTTCCATGAATCCCGTGGATACATTACCTTAACACATGCAAGTTTCTACATGTTACTTGATGGCTTTGCAAAATTCAGACAAATGTGAATTTTGACTCATGGCTGTGTTCTGGTTCTTGTATTGTTTCAGAAAGTGTGAATTAGGTAGGTTCGCCATCAAATGGAAACCAAATTGAATCTCTCCCCCATCCCTACTCATCTGTGGAAGCAGGCAGTGGGCTTCTTGGAGCAGCCACCAAAAGATCTATAACTATAAAACTACCACCATCATTTTACATGAAAAATCATTGGATAAGGTATGGGAGGTTTATCAAATCCATGTGGTTGGTTAGCTAAGTGCAAAGGGGTGGAAGATCACAATTGCACAAGAGTGCTGCCTATCAAAATTGGGGCATTCTGAATTCTGCTATTTCACTTCAGCGTTTAAGCACATATTTCGCTCATAAAGGTAAAAGGTAAAGGGACCCCTGACCATTAGGTCCAGTCGTGACCGACTCTGGGGTTGTGCGCTCATCTCACATGATTGGCCGAGGGAGCCGGCGTACAGCTTCCAGGTCATGTGGCCAGCATGACAAAGCCGCTTCTGGCAAACCAGAGCAGCACATGGAAACGCCGTTTACCTTCCCGCTGTAGCGGTTCCTATTTATCTATTTGCATTTTGACGTGCTTTCGAACTGCTAGGTTGGCAGGAGCTGGGACCAAGCAACGGGAGCTCACCCCGTCACAGGGATTCGAACCGCCGACCTTCTGATCAGCAAGCCCTAGGCTCAGTGGTTTAACCATTAAATGTTGACTTCAATATTGTTACTCGCCTGGAATCCTTGCATGGGTGCAGACAAGAAATGCAAAGAAGCTGATTTTAAAGAAGATTGGAAAATGTTTGCAAAATATTTAAAAACTCAGTGTAAATATGTTAAAAGGCAAATAGGATATGAGTAAGATCAGCAGGGGGAGTGAACTTTCTGTTTTCCTTTTGAAATAAGGTGAAGGTACATATAGACTAGTAACTATAATATACAGCATAAATTCTGGGGATACCACAGAGGGAGGGAGGGAGGGAGGGAGGGAGGGAGGGAGGGAGGGAGGGAGGGAGGAAGTCGTAGGTGGAATGGTAAAGGTAAAAGCAAGGACCCCTGACAGTTAAGTCCAGTCGTGAACCACTCTGGGGTTGCGGTGCTCATCTCACTTTACTGGCCGAGCGAGCCAGAGCTTGTCCGCAGACAGTTTTTCTACATCATGTAGCCAGCATGACTAAGCTACTTCTGGCGAAACTAGAACAGCGCATGGAAACGCCATTTACCTTCCCGCTGGAGCGGTACCTATTTATCTACTTGCACTTTGATGTGCTTTTGAACTGCTAGGTTGGCAGGAGCTGCGACCAAGCAACGGGAGCTCACCCCGTCACAGGGATTCGAACCGCCCACCTTCCGATTGGCAAGCCCTAGGCTCAGTGGTTTAGACCACAGCACCCCCCGCGTCCCTTAGGTGGAGTGATTGACTGCTAATTTGAAATGTTGTTGAATTGTTTATTTGTTTAAAAATGTTAACAATTATTTTAAAAAAAAGAAAGGCAAAGAAGCAAATGCCAGTATCTTAACTGTGAAGGGAACAACAGCTGTGCAATGAAAACAGTGTGATTAATGCTCAGTGCACCGCCCTGCACATTTTAGGCCTGAAGTGGCATACCAGCACACACCTTTCGTGCCAAGAAAATCCCTGGTCGTTCTCACCACCCACTGCAGCTTGCAGTCCTTTTCTAATAAGATACTGTTTTGATTCAGTTAAACTGCTCAGCTGTATATCAAAGATGTTATAGAAACAGGGCCTTGACTTCAACATGTTTGGTTTGGATCAGTGAATTGAGCGCTTGCTGAGCTCCGGAATACAAATGATCAACCTCTCTATCTCAGCAGTTCCTCGGCTGGTGCCATCTTCTCTCCCCACCCCCCCACCCCATCCCTTGCCTCCTGCTAATGCAGTCATATGTATGCAGCGCACAGCCATTTTATGAGGCTGCCACTTGACAAAATGTGCCAGCTCATCATCGTCTCCAGACGAGACAGATTTATTATAATTCAATATGTTCCTCGTGAGCACTTCTTTCTGTCTTGCCTTACAGTCTGGCCCAGCATTCAAAGCAACGACAACACGTTTTAGTGACACTGCAGCAACAAATTCCTGCAAGCTGCCGGCGGGGGGGGGGAGTGCGGAGGGAGGGGGGGATAATGCGGAGAGAGGAATTACCCTCATTTCTTGGCTCTCGGGACGCGGAATTCAGCTACGAGCAAGATGCTCCTAATGGTGCAAAATTAATTTGGGATGCCCCGAAACGCAAGCGCCAAGCAGATCTCCCTCACACGCAGAGGAGCTAAATGCTTGCCGCCCGAAGAGAATTCTCTGTCAGGATTTGTTTTATATTCACAGAGGGGAGACAATGTGCTGCAGATGCCTCGTGCAGGAAAACAGGGCATTGCAGAGGAAACTCCTCAGAAAGGCGGGGCAGATCTGAAATTCTAAACACTGGCTGCCAGCGCTTTCAAAGCCAAATAAGATCAATGGCACCTCCATCCATGCAGAAGCTCAAGGGATAGGTGAAAAGTTTTTCACCTCATGATGGAAATCAACAGCATTTACTTACAAGTGTTCCCCCGCAGATAGTTTTAAAAAAATTTTTTGAAAGCATGCTGCACACTTTCTAACTTTTGTGGCATCCTTTTAAAAAAAAAGTCTCCATCACCTTAGATGTCATGCTCACTGTTTACAAAGCAGCAAAGGTGAAAAGGCTTAATATAAAATCTGCCAGATCTCTTCAAATACAGGTGCATTTTGTCTCATGAATATTTATCTCGCTGGGCCTGGAAGAAAGCCAGGTATTTTCCTCTTCTTAAACATGAGCAGCAAAGTTCCTCAGGGCTCGCCCCTTGCATTTTTCAGACGCCTTCACGTTCGTGGAATGCGAATGGATATTACAAAATAGCAGACTCGGCAGAAGTCACAGAGGGAGAACTTGAGCAGCGCTCTATGATTTGGCAATGTCATGAAAGGACACAAAATGGTGGCTCTTATTATAATTGTTGTTGTTGTTGTTGTTGTTGTTGTTGTTGTTGTTGAGCATACTGCCTCCAACCATAGCTGCCAAGTCTCCCGTTTTCCCCGGGAAACCCCCGTTTTTACTTACCTTTTCCCGGTGGTCCCCCGTATCACTTCATCTCCCATTTTTCTCCGTTATTTTCTCCTGCCGGCGGCCAATTTTTTTTTCTGATTTGCCCTTCTATGGGCACAAAAAATGGCCACCGGCGGCTTCAAAAGTCGCATCTACGCATGACCGGAAGTGCGTAGATGCGACTTCCGGTGTCGGCAGCGGCCATTTTGGTGCCCATAGATGGGCGGCCCGACACCGGAAGTTGCGTCGACGCACTTCCGGCCATGCGTAGAAGCTACTTTTGAAGCCGGCGGTGGCCTTTTTTGGTGCCCATAGAAGGGCAAAGCGAGACCGGAAGTTACATCGACACAACTTCCAGTGTCACACGGCTGCCGGTCCCGGATTCTGCAGTCCGGGACTTGGAAGGTAAGCCTCCAACACATTCAACAATCCCTGTAAGACTGCCTCTTTCAGCCTGGGGGCCTAAGGCACATCTAGCCAACCCTCCAAGGGATAAACGGTCAGTGGAGAAAAAGGGCGGAGTCCGTGTATAAGAAGTTTTGGATAAAAGTTAGTTAAAATGAAAGGTTTTCTTTACTAGCCAGCTATCAGCAGCGGCAGGTCCCCACAATGCCTTTTCCTCCTTCCTCCTCCTCCATCCCTTCTTCATCATCTTTGACTTCTTCTTCTTCAAAAAAAAACTTTTTAAGGAGATGCACTGCTGCTGGAGTGAAGTTCAGATATTCCCCCCCCAAAAAAAAAAACCGAACAAGCTAAGGCAGCATCATTTAGGGTAGGGTTCAGCAAACTTTTTCAGCAGGGGGCCAGTCCACTGCCCCTCAGACCTTGTGGGGGGCTGGACTATATTTTTTTTGGGGGGGGGATATGAACGAATTCCTATGCCCCACAAATAACCCAGAGATGCATTTTAAATAAAAGCACACATTCTACTCATGTAAAAACACCAGGCAGGACCCACAAATAACCCAGAGATGCCTTTTAAATAAAATGACACATTCTACTCATGTAAAAACATGCTAATTCCCAGACCGTCCACGGGTCGGATTTAGAAGGCGATTGGGCCCCATCTGGCCCCCGGGCCTTAGTTTGGGGACCCCTGATTTAGGGCCCCCTGAGAGACTTCAGGGCCCCAGACCAAGGACCAGGGATGTGGCTCTTGCGAATGTTTCCAGTGAATTACATATTGGCAAGAGAATAGCAGCTGATGCTGAAATGTGTGCTGTTGTTGTGTTATCTTTTCAGAAATCTCTATGTCAGCCCAATCCCAAAATGCTTGTACTTTTCAAATGAACATGTAGCCATCTCAATTTATTATTCCGTTCCAAATCCATGCCCCAGCTACCCTCTCCAAACGCAGAGGAAGGCACAGTTCCTGCCCAGTCTCCATTATCTTTCTCTCTTCATGTTCTCAGTCTGAGCTGAGGAACACATCTCGATGCTGCCTGTTCCTGAGGCTCGGGAACATGGTCTCCCTATCAGAACCAGAACAATGGGAAAGGCACAGCTCGATGAAATCAGATTACTTATATTAAAGAGATGGCTGAAAGAAAATAACAGTGTCTGTAGGGATGCGAAGACAAGACTTTGCTTGCCTCAAAATGGGGCTCCATGATCTTTGGTGCACTCTCTCCATACCTCAAAAGCCATCTTTCCCCAGTCCCCCAGGGGCCTACAAACAGACCCTCCAAGTGTCCCTATTTTCCAGGGACAGTCCCGGATTTACAGAAGCCGTCCCGGTTTCTGATTTGATCCCAGAATGTCCCACTTTTCCTTAGGACATCCCTATTTTCATCAGAGAAATGTTGGAGGGTATGGCATTATCCAGCCCCCAAGCCATCTAAAGGCATCCCTGTATAGGGAAGTTTTTAAACGTTTAATGTTTTATTGTGTTTTGATATATGTTGCAAGCCACCCAGAGTGGCTGGGGCAACCCAGTCAGATGGACGGGGTATAAATAGTAACATTATTATTGTGGAATAAAGGTAAGGGTAAAGGGACCCCTGACCATTAGGTCCAGTCGTGACCGACTCTGGGGTTGCGTGCTCATCTCGCATTATTGGCCGAGGGAGCCGGCGTATAGCTTCCAGGTCATGTGGCCAGCATGACAAAGCCGCTTCTGGCAAACCAGAGCAGCACATGGAAACGCCGTTTACCTTCCCGCTGTAGCGGTTCCTATTTATCTACTTGCATTTTGACGTGCTTTCGAACTGCTAGGTTGGCAGGAGCTGGGACCAAGCAACGGGAGCTCACCCCGTCACAGGGATTCGAACCGCCGACCTTCTGATCAGCAAGCCCTAGGCTCAGTGGTTTAACTCACAGCGCCACCTGGGTCCCTATATTGTGGAATAGGACGTCCCTATTTTCATTGGAGAAATGTTGGAGGGTATGTACAAACGTTATCGGGGGCCAGGTGTGCCAACTCTGGGGGGGGGTCTTCCTCCCCCTCAATAGTTGTTTGAAGTGGGCCCAGCCCCCTCAATACTGAGAGGGACTGGTGTGGCCTAGTGGACAGCTGTACCAGCCTGTGCTGTGTTGACAGATGTGTGTGACGTCACGCAATGAGCACATGATGTCACACATGTGCGAAGCATGCCGCCGCCGCCACCACCCAATATTGGGGGCTACCTGGCATCACTGTCTGGGGCAGGGGGGGGTGAGGAGGTGGCACAGGTTAGCTGCACCTCTCCTGTAAACCAGGACTGCGAATCCTAGCGCCCCCAGTGGGAAGCTGAAGCAATTATGGGAAAGCAGGAGCACAGGTACCCACATTGCAAGGTCCACCTACAAGCTCAGGTGCTACATCCCAACGGGGTGCATTCAAGGTTTGTTCTATGGCATCGTCCCATCAGCAGAAGCATTTTCAGCTTGCCGGAAGGCAAGATACACCCACTCCTCCCTCTGCATGTTGTTCAAGGGTTTCTCCCCAGCCCCACAGCCAGTTCAAGGGGTTCAGAAGTGCTGGTTTCCAACAGCAGGTGGTACCTCAACTTACGAAGGCGATCAGTTCCGCGGCGCTCTTCGTAAGTCGAAAACAGAACGTGCACACAGCGAAAATACTTCCGGGTTAGCGGACTTCGGAAGTCGAAACCTTCGGAAGTCGAGGCATTCGTAAGTCGGGGTACCACTGTATTTGTATCCATCCCTATACAGCTGACTCATGTTAAATGATTTGATCCCTTCTGAACCTGTTCCGTCACAGAATTTGTAAAGTTTTCCCTCGGAGAAATTACATACAATTTTGAAAGCCCCATTTTCTTGCGTGTTTGACACAACCTCCACAGCTCAATTCACCCTTCAAATACAAATGTATTTCCTCGCAACTGAGAAAGAGTCTGGTGAGAGTAATATTATCTGCAGTAAGGTACTGTCAGCAAGCGTGGAAAGGTTTAGCTCAGAGGTATCTTCAAAAGTGCAGAGTCATATTTCACCTCTGCGGTGGAAGATTTTGAGGACATCCTTGATGTTTGCTGCTTCTCATCTTTGGTAGCCATCATTATTTCCCTTTTGTGCATATCTATCTATCTATCTATCTATCTATCTATCTATATCTATCTATCTCTGTCATCTATCGTTTCTATTGTATCTCTCTCTCTTTCTTTCTCTCTCTCTCTCTCTCTCTCTCTCTCTATATATATATATATATGTATGTATGTATGTATGCATGTCATATATATCAGGAACCAAATACATGTAGAATGGATGTAATGACATGTTTTTTGCAACTGCATGTTGGATATGCAACTATAGTTACGAAATGTGATTTTAAAATCTTGAAATATTAACATTTTGAAATAATTATCCTCAGAAGTGAAAAAAAGTGCTCAGCACTGCAGGCAGGAGGCAGAAATATTGATGCCATAAGGACTTGAGACTCCGGATCTCGCTTAGATCTGCTACCAGGACCTGCAACAGAGCCTTCTCAATGGTGGCACCAACATTGACTAGTTTTTGGTGCTAGCTGAAAACATTTCACTTCTGACAGGCTTCCTGACTCAAGGAAGCTAGGGCAAACACATGGTTTGGTTTTTACAACACAGTATGTTGTTTTATTGGGACCCAGGTGGCGCTGTGGTTAAACCACTGAGCCTAGGGCTTGCTGATCAGAAGGTTGGCGGTTCGAATCCCTGCGACGGGGTGAGCTCCCGTTGCTTGGTCCCAGCTCCTGCCAACCTAGCAGTTCGAAAGCACGTCAAAATGCAAGTAGATAAATAGGAACCGCTACAGCGGGAAGGTAAACGGTGTTTCCGTGTGCTGCTCTGGTTTGCCAGAAGCGGCTTTGTCATGCTGGCCACATGACCTGGAAGCTATATGCCGGCTCCCTCGGCCAATAATGCAAGATGAGCGTGCAACCCCAGAGTCGGTCACGACTGGACCTAATGGTCAGGGGTCCCTTTACCTATGTTGTTTTATTACAATGTTATTGATTGACTTTTCTCTTTTTCCACACTATTGCATTGTTAACTACCCTGAGATCATTGTTACAATGACAGACAGGATACAACTCTGGTAAATTAAAATAGACAGAATCAAAATATGTCCATATTAATGGTAACTTTTATCAGGTTAGTAATGCAGGCTCTGTGCAGATTTGTAACTAACGTTCTGTTTCCGGGAAAGCAGCAAAGTGTCCTGTTGCCATTTGCTAGAGCTGAACACAATTTAAACCAACCTTTGGAAACATATGGTATCATAACTCCTTCTTGAGACTGCAGCACCTCACGTTACTCTGCGTGCATCTAAAAGGCCAGGCGGCTGATTTTATGTAATGACTTAAGAGAACTGCTGAAAATGCAAGCAGGATTTAAACAGCTTAACACCTAGAAAGCCTTTTCAGTAATTGTTCTTATTAAAGCCCCGGTGCTTTTTCTCTTATGAGCACCCAGTGCTGTTTTAGATATTTGCAAATTACAACTTCAGTCGATGCAAAAATGACCCAAATTTACCCCTTCACTAAATACAGTTCTTATCTGGGGCACTTTTGTTCCATCTGAAAGCATTTGCCCCTCGATGAGTACAGCAGATTGTCCAACATGCCCTGAAAAGCTTCTCTGTTAACTTCCCAGAGAAACTGCCAAAGGCTGGTAGAGTGGCCACCATGTGTTCTTCAAAGAGCATGTGCTTTCAGATAGTAAAATTGCTCTAGGTTGTACAAATGTTCAGCATGGAATAGCTAATATGGATCAATTTTAGGAATCCATATGCCGGAGATCAGATACCTAAGGCAGAACCAGATGCTGTGGGAAACTTGTGACTGTGATCAAAAGTGTCAGGGTCTTGTGAAACTTACTGCGCAATGTGACATTGTGAGGTAGTGAGTTTTCCCCACCAACTACCACATTACTGGTGGGGATAGGCTTGATTCAGACATTACACTAACCTTAATTCATTGCTACATGAATGTGATTCAGCTCAATTTATTCTCCATTCCACCATAAATTAGAAGTATCTAAACCAAACTCAGTTCGTCATTAAACACACCATAAATTAGAAATATCTACTTCTTCCAGGCATCCCCAAACTGCGGCCCTCCAGATGTTTTGGCCTACAACTCCCATTTTCCGCCCTTCAAAATATAGTCTGCCTCCCCACAAGGTCTGAGGGACAGTGGACCAGCCCCCTGGATTAGATAGATAGATAGATTAGTTTGCTGACCCCTGGATTAGATAGATAGATAGATGATAGATAGATGATAGATAGATGATAGATAGATAGATAGATAGATAGATAGATGATAGATAGATAGATAGATGATAGATAGATAGATAGATAGATAGATAGATAGATAGATAGATAGATAGATAGATAGATGATAGATAGATGATAGATAGATAGATAGATAGATAGATAGATAGATAGATAGACAGACAGACAGACAGACAGACAGACAGACAGATAGATAGATAGATAGATAGATAGATAGATAGATATAGATGAGAGAGAGGGGGGAGGGAGGGAGAGGGAGGGAGACCCTCCAACATTTCTCTGATAAAAATAGGGACATCCCATTTCATAATATTACTTCTAATAATTTTATTATTTATACCCCACCCATCTGACTCGGTTGCCCCAGCCACTGTGGGTGGCTTCCAACATATATAAAAACATAATAAAACATTAAACATTTTTTAAAAAAACTTCAATATACAGGACTGCCTTCAGATGTCTTCTAAAGGTTGTATAGTTTCTTATCTCCTTCACTTGGGGGTCACATAACTCCTTACCCTCCAACATTTCTCCAATGGAAATAGGGACGTCATAACATAGCTTCCAACATTTCTTTGATGAAAAAAAAAAAGGACGTCCTATGGAAAAGCGGGGCATTCCAGGATCAAATCAGAAACCGGGACGGCTTCTGTAAATCCGAGGCTGTCCCTGGAAAACAGGGACATTTGGAGGGTCTGAGACAGAGGCAGACAGAGGAGAAAGAAACTAGCAACCCCTGTACAGGAATGTGGTATTAAATTCTCCTGTTATCTAGAGAGTGGGCGAGTTCAGCTCAAACAGCCTTAGATCTTCCAGGCATGAATAAATTAGCAATTTTGAGTGGAATCAAGTATTAATTGCATTCTTTGGTGTGCATGTGTTCTTTTACAAAATGTATTACTTAACCTTTCACCTACTATCCTGGAATTCCACTTAATCAAATATTTCATACTATGTGTGCGCCACCTAATGGTAAGTCGGAGTAATTTTACCCGGCGTGTTTGCTTTGCTCCAATTTCTCTCCCTTTTCTGCTGTGAAATAGCTACTCTGCTATGATTCTGATGTGCTAATTGGTGTGATTCCACCGTAAGCGCATGGAATTAAGGCAGGGAAAGTCCTGGTTTCAAGGCGACTGGCCTCAAACAACCCTAAGTTGCAGAAGATGCTGAGCTGAATAGAATCAGCAGCGAGGACAGTGCTGCTGCTGGATATATATATCATAGAATTTATAGAATATATATATCATAGACTTATAGAATTGTGGAGTTGTAAGGCACCCCAATCTAGTCCACCCCTGGAAATATGACCATAAAACCTTCACACACAGACCCCTTATTCTATTTAACAGCATCAAACATGAAAGAAAAGGAAAAGCTCAGAGTGTACTTCATGTTTCAGAGAGAGAAACACCCCTGTGTGTGTGTGTGTGTGTGTGTGTGTGTGTGTGTGTGTGTGTGTCTGTGTGTGTCTGTGTGTCTGTGTGTTGGGGGGCAGTAATCCTGATGTATATTTTGCTCTAGGGGGCTTAATTTAGTCAGAATCGAGTATACACTTTCAGAGTTAACGCTAAATGCAGTACAGTGGAACCTCGGTTATTGAACGTCTCCGCTGACGAAAGTTTCAGAACCCAAACACCAAAAACCCGGAAGAAACTGCTTTAGTTTTTGAACGATTTTTGGAAGCTGAACATGGCTTTTGTTTTGAGTTTCCCTATTCCATTAAGTCTTCTGCTTTCAGTTTCCAAATGTTTCAGAAGTCAAACTTTGTTCCAGAACGGATTACATTCAAAAGCCGAGGTTCCACTGTACTTCTGGTAAAGGAGCTACCCTAGTCGCTAGATGGCCATGAAAATTTGTGTCCTGGGCTTTTTGGATTCGTCTACATCAGTACTACCTAAAACAGGCATCCCCAAACTGTGGCCCTCCAGATGTTTTCGCCTACAACTCCCATGATCCCTAGCTAATAGGGATGGTCAGGGATGATGGGAATTGTAGTCCAAAACATTTGGAGGGCCAAAGTTTGGGGATGCCTGACCTAAAACCAAAGGGGCTCATTGGTTGCCAGATGTGAAATATATTGGCATCGTTTTCAGCTCTCCTACCCCACTAATCTGATTTTATATAAATGAAATACACTTGCAGTATTGGAGCCCAGCTGACGGGGAAATGACATCAGAACACAACTTTGGAGAGTTAAACTGTACGGCAGGCAATATGTTTAGCTTCCATGCACATATAAAGGGGGGGGGGTAAAGGACCCCTGGATGGTTAAGTCCAGTCCAAGACGACTATGGGGTTGTAGCACTCATCTCGCTTTCAGGCTGAGGGAGCTGGTGTGTGTCCGCAGCTTTTTGGGTCATGTGGCCAGCATGACTAAACCACTTCTGGTGCAACGGGACACTATGACAGAAGTCAGAGCACATTGAAATGCCGTTTACCTTCCCGCCACAGAGGTACCTATTTATCTACTTGCACTTTGACAAGCTTTTGAACTTCTAGGTTGGCAGGAGCTGCTAAACGCATTACTTCTGGTAAATGAGCCACCCTAGATGCTAGAGGGCCATGAAAATTTGTCTTCCAGGCTTTTTGGACTCTTCTACCCAAGTAGAAGATTCTCCTGCCAACCTAGCAGTTCGAAAGCACGTCAAAGTGCAAGTAGATAAATAGGTACCGCTCCAAGCGGGAAGGTAAACGGCATTTCCGTGCGCTGCTCTGGATCGCCAGAAGCGGCTTTGTCATGCTGGCCACAAGACCTGGGAGCTGTACGCCAGCTCCCTCGGCCAATAACGTGAGATGAGCGCAGCAACCCCAGAGTCGGTCATGACTGGACCTAATGGTCAGGGGTCCCTTTACCTTTACTCAAGTACTGGATGCAGGTGGCACTGTGAGTTAAACCACAGAGCCTAGGGCTTGCCGATCAGAAGGTCGCCAGTTCAAATCCCCATGACGGGGTGAGCTCCTGTTGCTCGGTCCCAGCTCCTGCCAACCTAGCAGTTCGAAAGCATGTCAAAGTGCAAGTAGATAAATAGGAACCGCTACAGCGGGAAGGTAAACGGCGTTTCCGTGTGCTGCTCTGGTTTGCCAGAAGCGGCTTTGTCATGCTGGCCACATGACCTGGATGCTGTACGCCAGCTCCTTCGGCCAATAACGCGAGATGAGCGCCACAACCCCACCATCAGTCACGACTGGACCTAATGGTCAGGGGTCCCTTTACCTTTACTGAAGTACTACCTGAAACTGAAGGGGCACATTGGTTGCCAGATGTGAAATATATTGGCATCATTTTCAGCTCCCCTACCCCCCTAATCTGATTTTACATAAATGAAATACACTTCCAGTATTGGAGGCCAGCTGAGGGGGAAATTACATCAGAACACAACTTTGGAGAGTTAAAACTGTAAGGTGGGCAATGTGTTTAGCTTCCATGCACATATAGTAAAGTAAAGGTAAAGGACCTCTGGATGGTTACGTCCAGTCTAAGGTGACGATGGGGTTGTGGCGCTCATCTCGCTTTCAGGCTGAGGGAGCCGGTGTTTGTCCACATACAGCTTTCCTGGTCATGTGGCCAGCATGACTAAACCGCTTCTGGTGCAATGGGACACCATGACAGAAACCAGAGCGTGTGGAAATGCCATTTACCTTCTCACTGCAGTGGTACCTATTTATCTACTCACACTGGTATGCTTTTGAACTGCTAGGTTGGCAGGAGCTGGGACAGAGCAACAGGAGCTCACTCTGTCGTGGGGATTTGAACCGCCGACCTTCTGATTTGCAAGCCCAAGAGGCTCAGTGGTTTAGACCACAGTGTCACCCGTGTCCCCATCATGCACATATATGCTACCTTTGCTGCCTCGGTACCCCTTTATACATAACTCGATGAGGATCAAGTTTAGCTGTAAGAAGCTCTCGTCTTCCTGAGTCATTTGGGCTCCAGCCCTGCTGATTTCTGCCGAGATTTTATGAGCACCATACTTCACAAAAAGTAATATAATATTTGTGCGATGAAAAGCTGCAAATGAATATCATTATGATCAAAGTCCTTCTATATTAGGCTTCAGGTATCTATCTCTATCCTACAGGAGCACTATTAGCAGGAACCATGAAGGCAAAGTTCATTCTAAGTTCTATATGAGATATTTAAAAATAGCCACTCATGAGGAACATTAAGTACGCCTTGTCACAAAGGACTTACATGAGGGTTGGCTGTCATCTTTATTACTTTTTGACAAAGATGCCATATTTTAAAAGATTCTTGGCATGTTTCTCCCCCTCCCTCACAGCTAGCCAACTTTCTCTGATTCTACATTGCCTTCTGTGTCCCAACTGCATTTTGCCCCTTAGCAACTTCACCTTCACATTGGTTGAGCTTTCATTAAACTGCTCCCCACCCCCTAAGATCAGATCATGGCCACATCTGCCTTGTCTTGTAACGAGTTGGTGGTTTTCTGGGAGTCCTGTACAAGGTTGATGTGGTGGCACCACTGCCCAGAGCTTGAAAGACCTACTTATCATAAAGGTTCAAGCCGGGCACCAAACTAGATCATCGCAACAATAGAAATTCGATGAACGTCTTCCCTCCTGGATCAAGTTCCAGATCTTTGCAAGAAAGTTGTGTAAGGCAGCTCATGGGGTAAGGGGATCACGGTGGATTAACTTTGTTACCTATCAACCAAAACACAGACTTCAAGCTCTGAAGGCCTTCTGGCAGTTTCCTCACTGCGAGAAGTGAAGTTACAGGGAACCAGGCAGAGGGCCTTCTCGGCTGAGACCCTACTTGCCTGTGGAACATGCTCTGGTTATCTCCTGCTTGGACTACTGCAGTGCATTCTTTGTGGGACTTGGAAACTACAACTAATCCAGAAAATGGCAGCTAGACAGGTGACTGGGAGTGGCTGCCGAGACCATATAACACCAGTCCTCAAGGATCTTCACTGGCTCCCAGTACGTTTCCGAGCACAAGCGTTGTTGCTGACTTTTAAAGCCCTAAATGGCCTTATGGCATGTATACCTGAAGGAGCGTCTCCACCCCCATTGCTCAACCCGTCCCTCCTTCTTTCCCTGTATACCTGAAGGAGCGTCTCCACCCCTATCATTCAGCCTGGACACTGAGGTCCAGCTTTGAGGGCCTTCTAGTGGTTCCCCCCTTGTGTGAGGTGAGGTTAAAGGGAACCAGGCAGAGGGCCTTCTCAGTAGTGGCACCCGCCCTGTGGAACGCCTTCCCATCAGATGTCAAGGAAATAAACAACTATCTGACTTTTAGAAGACATCTGAAAGCAGCCCTGTATTGGGAAGTTTTTTTAATGTTTGATGTTTTATTATAGTAGTAGCTGGAGTATTATTATTATTATTATTATTATTATTATTATTATTATTATTATATCAGGAGTACAGACATTTTTAAATATGTTTCTTGTCCTTTTTAAAGAAACACACGTACACACATTCTGAAGGCATCAAACATTTGCATCTTTCCCCTCCTCCCAATGCAGATGCCATGGTTGCCAATAAAAACTACAGCTGTTCTGAGCAGTTTGCCAGAGGATTTCGCCGGCAGTTCAGTGTGAGCTTACAGCTTTAGCCTTCTCCCGCCAAATGCCACTGTTGTTGACTTTCAGCACTGAGCGCTCTTTTTGGGCTTCCAGACAGATTAATCGGTTACATTTCAAGAAACGGCAGCATCACAGTCAGGAGTTAGAGCATCAGTATTCAGCCAGCAGCCATGGAACCACAATCTAGCTCATAACCAGATTTGTTTGCCTCTTCCATCCTCTTAGGGCCAAACTAGCTCTGGCATTAAGCATTTGATGGGCTCTTGCATGCTGATCATCTAGGTTGGCTATAGCCAGGCCCGTCCTAGCCATAGAGGCTAGTGGCGCGGCGAACCACGGCGCCGGGCGCTGGAGGGCGCCAGGGAAATGGTCTGGGGGTAACAGCTCGGCGGTGGCGAGCCAGGCACACAGCGGGGCAGGCAAGGGGGTTCCTGAGCTTGTGCAGAGTGCCCTTTCTCTCTCCCGTCCTGGCTGGCCTGGCCCCACCCCTCCCATGCCGGCTGGGCGCGGCGATTGGCTGCGTGGTGGCGTTGCCCTTTGTGACGGGGTCTCTGGCGCGCCTCTCGGTGGGCCGCCCCTCAGGCACCGCCGCTGCCCGCCCGGCCGTCCTCCCACTCACCCTGCTCCTTGCCTCCCTCCCTCCTGCCTGACGCAGGTTCGAGTCCCGGCCTCGGCCTGGCGGGTCAGGTCGGGGGCATAAGGAGGATGAGAGGCCGGGTGCTGCGCAGCACCGCCCCCCCCCCAGCAGAGGAGGCGGTAACGCCCTGGAGGACAACCAGGCAGCCCGGCCCGCCCGCTGTGATGCCCCTGAGCCCGGCCCGCCCATGCCATGTCCCTGCTCTGCGTCCATGGTGAGTCCGGGGGGGGGGGGCGACGGAGGGACCTTTGCGCCACAGCAATCAATGTGGTTAAGACAGGCCTGGCTATAGCCACAGTAAATGGTCACATGGCTCTATGGCTCATCTGCACCAATGCAAGAAATGAGACTTCTTGAGAGAGGTGCCATTTTTAAAAAGCATCTTTGCATGCTTCTCCCCCTCCTGTAATGAAATCCACATATCATTAATACATGCAGGGCCATCTTAAGCATATCCAGCACCGTGGTACAAAGCTTCCTCCAGTGCCCCCCCATTTCCCATAGTTTTTTAGGGGGGGTAGCGCTGCTGGTGGGGCTGGAGGAGGCAGGCAGTGGCTAGAGGGTGGCTGCTCCGGGGGGGAAGAGGCGGAGGCTGGACACAGCGCCTCCCAGCTCAGCTGGCCACTTCATGCTGTGGTGGCCACAGCAGAGGGAAGCTCCGGGCGTGGTGCTGCTTCGACGCAGGCGACATGGCGGAGGCAGGCGAGGGCAGTGAGCCGATGCTGGGAGGTGCCACGTCCAGCCTCCGCCTCTTCCCTGGCGCCCTCCAGAACTTGGTGCCCTGGCGCCACTAGCCTCTATGGGTAAGACACCCCTGAATGCATGTTGCCTTGATCCAGCCTCTGTATTGCACATGCAGGAGCTCTGCAAGATGCTTTGCATGCTCAAAGGCTTCAGTGTTAGGGTGGCCCCCATGACACACACCGAGGGAGCATTTTCCAGGCTTGAAAAAAACCAAAGCATCCTTTTCAGAGCAGGTGTGCATCACATATTTGTTGTAACAAAGTCTGCAGGTCCTAGGCTCCTTTTGATTGACATGAGAATACCACATCCCAGACCTATTCTGCACGAACGTGTGGGATGTTTCAGAAGGAAATCCCTGATTTCTTGATATATTGGGGGGGGGGGTGTGATATGGCTGGTTTTACAGTTCTTCTACGGATGTGTGTCTTCTTCCTCTTTTAATCATTTTTATTTCATTTGAGAAACCTGAATTTATAACATTCCAAATACATATCCATGTATTCAGGTTACTCTGAATCTCGAGACTTCCCCCCCATCCCCTCCATGGGCCCTATTGTCAAAATTTACAACTGCATATTATTCCATGTTCCATATTTTGTATCAATCCATATTGTCCATAGTATTTGTTACATGACAAACGAGTTTCAAATCCTACTAATGTTTCCATTTGGTTACATTGGTCTCCGAAATGAATTGCAAATCTTCCCCATTCTTTTTAAAAAAGTTTTTTATCCCCTTGGTTTCCTGAGTTTTTATGGATGTGCGTCTTTTAACACATTGTGATGAACCGCCGCAGGAACCTTTGGGTTAAAAGGTAAAGGTGGACTACAAATTTAGTAAATAAGAATATGCTTCAGGGTGCTGTTTTTCTTTATATATACATACATATATACATATATACATGTGTGTGTGTGTGTGTGTGTTACAATATAGAACATACACCACAGAAAAAACACACAAAATATACACAAAAACAAATTACAAACACTACAATAAAAAAAATCAAAACATTCTTCTATCAAAAAATTCTATCTTTGTCGACTTCCTCCAATCCCTCCCCACCGCGTTTCATTACGTTACTTCCTTAGTACTTCCATATCTTGATTCCAATCTTCTTAATAGTTATCTAAACATATTTTATCACTTACTAACTTATCAATCTTATAATCTCTTATAATTATCTCAACATACAATTCTATTCTTATTAAATCTTAAAACTCAATACAATAACAACACTTAAGTAAATCTTAATATATAATAATAACTCAAGTAATACTCTTCCACAACCTCTTTATACTTCCAAATCTTTGAATAAAAACTACTAATCTTACAATGGGTGCTGTTTTTCTTTTCTGCAGTCTTTTATTTATTTATTTTCCTAGGCATCTTAAAATACTGCAACTAAGTGCTGTTTAGGTCTCGCAGCTGGCCTACAGCCAGATACTAGGCACCCCTGATGAGAAAACCAATCTGAAATTGGATCATCTACCATCTCCACCAGTCATATACCCTGCAATTGACTTGCAGTTCAATCACCTTAAGTGCATCTCCCCTTTTGCAGGGAGGGGGGGAAGTGTTTAGGCAAGATCGAATGACGCACAAGTCCATCCTGCGTTTCCCCACCCCATGAGGGCAACATTAAGAATAATGTGTCCCTACACAAACACACACACCCTTCCCCCCCCCAACATCACCATTTCCTCTTTTTTTTAAGATTAAAATAAACTTTATTGAATTTAAAATAATAATAAAACAAAACAGTCAACTAAAATTCCAACAAAAAATACACAACAACCAAAAAATATACAAATAAATCATCATAAACATTCAAATCAAACTTATCCTATCTTTTGCCATATTTATCAGTCTAGCTTCTACATCTTCATTTCAATATCCATATTCATATCATCTTATCCCGATTGACTTCCCCTTCTCTTCCTCCCTGGCTTCAAAGTTTTTAGCTTTCCCACTGCATCCATTTACTTTCCTCTTGGGAATTCTACAAAATATTCGTTTTAAACCCAAGTTCTTGCAGATAGATTCCGAATTTTTCCCAATTGTTATTAAACTTTTTATTTGAACCACCCCTTATCGAATTTGTCAATTTGGCCAGATCAATATAACTAATTAATTTCTCTTGCCAATCTCTAATGGTAGGGACTTCCTGGGTTTTCCATAATTTAGCGATTAAAGTTCTTGCTGCCAACATCACCATTTCCGATGTGCTTACCACTTAGCCCCTTTAAATAACCTGACTGTCAGCCGTGATGAAACAATGACTGAACGAAGGGTTTACTCGGGTCAAGGCTCCCCTCCCATAGCAGCTGCTGTAGCTTTTGCTCTCTTTTCACTGCCCGTATTCATCAGCACTTTTACGACCTAAAGAAGGCTGGCTTCTCCGGTCGCCAAAGCAGTAAAGTTATGTAAGGGTGGGCACACTTCAAATAGTCTGGAAGGCCTTTCAGCAGCCCACAAGACCAGACTTCTGGAGACTGCGTTGCAATAAGCTTACAGAACGCCTTAAACAGGGGAAATCGGGACAAGGGGCTCTGATGGTTGTAAAACCGGAATACAAATGGAGTTGTCTATTGCGGCTGAAGGCAGTGCATGGTCGGAAATGGTCTTTTAGCATTCTCAAAGCCCTGTGCTGTGTGTGTGTTGAGTCAGAGGCCCCGCTGAGTTCGGTGCAACTTACTGTCAAGGAAGCTTGCTTAGGACCGCAGCCTTTGAAAACATGAATATTTATTTAATGGAATGGCTGTTCAGCTGAAAAAGAAGAAGGTAGAAACACTTCTAAGCTGTTTGCATAAAATGAATATACATTAAAATGATCGATAACAGAGTTAAAAACTAGGGGAGGAATGTCCTGCTTTTCCTTAGGACGTCCCTATTTTCATTGGAGGAATGTTGGAGGGTATGGAGTTACGCAACCTCTGAGCCAAGGAGATAAGTAGCTACAGAACCTTTAGAAGACACCTGAAGGCAGCCCTGTATAGGGAAGGTTTTTTTAAAAAAAATGTTTAATGCTTTGTTATTATTTTTCAGATGTTGTAAGCTACCCAGGGTGGCTGGGGCAACCGAGTCAGATGGGCAGAGTATAAATAATAAAATTATTAGTATTGTTATGGAACAGGAGACCTCTATTTTCATCGGAGAAATGCTGGAAGGTATGATATTGTGCTATGTTGGTTGTTCTGGTAGGGCAAGCATGTCTCCCGCCGCAAAGTTTGGTCCAGGGATTATCCCACCCACACACATGAGCCAGTTTGGGGGGCACCAAGGGCGTGCAATCCTGTTGCACAAGAGGAAGACCTTGTGCGAGCTACTGGTGTCTGGACTCATTAGCTCAGGTATCCCCAAACTTCGGCCATCCAGATGTTTTGCACTACAATTCCCATCTTCCCCGACCACTGGTCCTGTTAGCTAGGGTTCATGGGATTTGTAGGCCAAAACATCTGGAGGGCCGCAGTTTGGGGATGCCTGCATTAGCTGAATCCTGCCCTAGGAACCAAGTCATTGTTCTTTTCAAAATTTGGCTGGCTTCTCCTGCTGTTGCTGCCGCGGCTGCCAAAGAAAAGAAACCCCGGGTCTTCTTGACGTTGTGCAAAGGGCGTGTGGTATTTACAGTGCTCAGGCCTCTTCCCCTGGCAGCCATAACAACAACAACAACAACAACAACAACAACAACAACAACAACAGCAACAACAACATATTATTTATACCCCGCCCATCTGGCTGGGTTTCCCCAGCCACTCTGGGCGACTTCCAACAGAAGTATTAAAATACAATAATTCATTAAACATTAAAAGCTTCCCTAAACAAGGCTGCCTTCAGATGTCCTCTGAAAGTCTGGTAGTTGTTTTTCTCTTTGACATCTGGTGGGAGGGCGTTCCACAGAGCGGGTGCCACTACCGAAAAGGCCCTCTGCCTGGTTCCCTGTAACTTGGCTTCTCACAGCGAGGGAACCACCAGAAGGCCCTTGGCACTCGACCTCAGTGTCCGGGCAGAACGATGGAGGTGGAGATGCTCCTTCAGGTATACTGGACCGAAAAACAGCAGCAGGAAAAGAAGCCAGCGCTCGGGACGCTCAGCACTCCTGTGTGACATCACACACATATGATGACAATGCCCCCATCTGCCTTGTAAGTTGCCACCTTTGGCTCTCGGTGTCCTCAGTAAGTGAGGTGCAATGGAGGGTACTGGAGAATGGGGAATAGGTGACACCCTTACTATGGAATGACCTGCTCAGAGAGGTTCACTAAGCACTAAGGATGGGTGAATCAGTTAATTTTGGCTTCTCTCAGTTTCTCATATTCCAGTTTATTTGTTTTTTTTTAAAAAAAACCCTCACGAAAATTCATCAGAATTTTACTGTATATTTCTCCTAATAGACACATATTTTAATGGAATTTTGCTGGTATACACATTTCTTTAAAGCAACCTTCCCTAATATAATGCACTTTTATGTTATCTACACTAATATATGTGGTTCGATGGGGACTGAACTTGGCTGGAAGTTTGCTGTTTTACTGATTGTATATTGCTTGATTTTGCTCCAACGTTTCATATTGCAACCCACATTGAGATCACTGTTGCTGAGTGGCATACAAATGCTGTAAATAAACGAATAAAATAGCACATCATCTCATGACAACCGCTATCAAGGTTTGGGGTAGGAAAACCTTTGCCTACAAAGGATCCAACATAGAAATAGATTAGTGACATCTTAAAAGCTGACATTTCTCTATGTCTTCCAGATGTTTCCTCCTCTCACAGACATTGATCTTTGTACAGCAGTTCACTGTTCACAGCAGCTGAGAAGCAAAACCCATCAATCCACACTCAATTCTCTAGCCAAGGGTAAAGAAGACAATTCATCTGCTTGAGCCACGTTGTGAGACACTCCGTGTAATGTTAGTTTTAGGGCCAAATTTGAAGTTGTAAGAGACTTGGAGCTGCCATCGCTCCATGTCTCTTGTCTCTTTCTTGAAACCTTGAAAACAAACACTCTTCCTGGATAAACCAAGAATGGAAAGGGAACCATCCCTGGGCTGTCTTCTCTGGTGAACATGACATGGTTTCACTTGGCTGGATCTTTCCCCTGTTTTCATTCGTGTTTGTGTGTATTTGTTTCTATTTCACATTTTAGAATGTTCATTTAAACAACCTTAAAATATCAATGCCCCCTTCTTCTCTAACCATGGTTCAGTTTGCATGCCATAGATCCCTGCATATTTTACATAAACTAAAGCTGCAATAGAATTCCCATCTTCCCCAACCACTGGTCCTGTTAGCTAGGGATCATGGGAGTCACTTTCCTTGGGAAACCCAAGCCAGCACAGCATGAATTTGGGATGGGCACGTAAGCCATCTTCATACATGCCAAGCTGCTGTCCGAGAAATAAGGGACCGGGCCGGAAGTAGCGCTGCCGCCATTTTGGAACTGGGCGGAGCATGCTCAGAACTGACTTTTGATGCTGCTTTGCCCAGTTCCAAAATGGCCGCCGTGCCAGAAGTCACACTGCAGCCATTTTGGAACTGGGCAGAGCAGCATCAAAAGTCACTTCTCAGCATGCTCCGCCCAGTTCCAAAATGGCCGCCGCACCAGAATAAACCGGGGGGAAACAAAAAAATCTGTTTTTTCAGCTAAGAACAGCTGGAAAAATGGGGATTTCCCGGAGAATACGGGAGACTTGGCAGCTATGGCCGTCTTTGTGGCTTTCAGTCCTCTCCCGTAGGATTGCAGCATGGCTCTGGACCTCAAGCAGCTTTTCCAGTTAGAGCAGCCAAAAAGACGTGAAGTCGCTTCTAGCCACGTCATTTTAAACTCCAGTTATCTGCCTTAATCCTCCGAGGGTTAAGAGCCACCAGACCTTCTTCATGACTGGGGCTGTCTCCAGGCCCAGGGCATTTCAATAAAAAAATTCTGCTTCCTCCTTCCTCTTTTAATAAACATGGTGGGCCTCTATAAACAGGGGATAAACAGGGGCAAAGAAAGGAGAAACTTGGACCATGTGAAGATTCTGGACTCTTGTTGATTGCACACCAAAACATTTGACTAATTTAAAAGTAATAAACTTTATCCTATAGGGGGGGGGGGCGAACGCAACAAAAACAAACCACGGGTGACATCTCTACACCTCCCATCATTGGCCAGAGGAGACAAGGATTGTGATGCCATCACAAGTGCATGTGGCTTGAACTACGGTAGTGAGAGTGAGGAGACAGAGGAAGGAGACAGAGATTGGCAGCGACTCTCTCTCTTTCTCATTGTTGTTGTTTAGTTGTTTAGTCGTGTCCAACTCTTCGTGACCCCATGGACCATAGCACGCCAGGCACTCCTGTCTTCCACTGCCTCCCGCAGTTTGGTCAAACTCATGTTGGTAGCTTCGAGAACACTGTACAACCATCTTGTCCTCTGTCGTCCCCTTCTCCTCGTGCCCACAATCTTTCCCAGCATCAGGGTCTTTTCCAGGGAGTCTTCTCTTCTCATGAGGTGGCCTCATGAGAAGGCCACCTCATGAGTGGCCTTCATCATTATATTCTCTTATAATGGCTGATTTGGCCCATTTCAGTGTCACCTGTGAACTTCTTGGACTACAGAGGTTATACTTTCTGAGAATTCTCCGGAAAAATAATCTCTCAAAGGACCTATTGACAGCACTTTACCATTGTACTGTTGAGAGTGTATTAACTAATACTAATAATAATAATAATAATAATAATAATAATAATTATTATTATTATTATTATTATTATTATTATTTATTTATACCCCGCTCATCTGGCCGGGTTCCCCCAGCCACTCTGGGCGGCTTCCCACAAAACATTAAAATACAGAAATCAAACATTAAAAGCTTCCCTAAACAGGGCTGCCTTGAGATGCCTTCTAAAGGTCTGGTAATTGTTGTTCTCTTTGACCTCTGGTGGGAGGGCATTCCACAGGGTGGGTGCCACTACCGAGAAGGCCCTCTGCCTGGTTCCCTGTAACTTGGCTTCTCGTAGCGAGGGAACCGCCAGAAGACCCTTGGCGCTGGACCTCAGTGTCCAGGCAGAATGATGGGGGTGGAGACGCTCCTTCAGGTAACCTGAACCGAGGCCATTTAGGGCTTTAAAGGTCAACACCAACACTTGGAATTGTGCTCGGAAACGTACTGGGAGCCAATGTAGGTCTTTCAGGACTGGTGTTATGTGTTATGGTCTGTGTGTGTGGTTCGGGAGCTGCATGGCCAAGGAAAAAACAATGCTGTCCAGGGTTGTAAAGACTGCGGAGAGAATAATTGGGTGCACTCATCCCACCTTGGATCAAATCTATGTTTCCAGGTGCCATAAGAAAGCTGCAGAGATGGCGCAGGATAGTGCGCATCCCGGAAATGATCTCTTTCAGCTTCTCCCTTCTGGAAGAAGGTACAGGGTTATGAAGACTAGGAGTAGCCGCCTGAGAAACAGTTTCTATCCAAATGCGATTATGGTTTTAAATGCAGTGTAAGGTAGTCTTTATGGGGGTACAGTATATTGTATTTAATTATGGGGTATCAGAGTCTTGGGGGGGGCTAATCAGGATGCAATAGCAGGCTTGTTAGTTTTGAATGTCTGATGTAGAGTTTTTTTCAATTTCGTTCTTCTGTGTGGGACAATGACAATGAAGATTATCTATCTATCTATCTATCTATCTATCTATCTATCTATCTATCTATCATCCCTGTCCATTGGCCAGACTGGCTGGGACGAATAGGGGTTGAATATTAAAATCCATAGATGTGACTAACATAAACCCCTTGGCTTCAACGGGTCCTGAGCCCAATTTGGTCAGATAACAGTCTGTATATTTCACACAGGAATAAATACATCTAATAAATGGATTACAAATAGTAACTATGCAATAACACTTGTTATAGTAATACTACCATTACTTTCTCATTTATTACAGATAATCATCCTCAATGAGCCGCACAGAGTCATAAATTACACGTAATTTCACAGAAAATCATTATCATTTTTTCCCCCACCAGGCATACAGCTTTTGTCACACACCGACGATGGATAAGAGATAACAGGAGCATACTGTTTGCATTTTTCAAGTGCCTTTCACATGTTTAAAAAGCATGTTCAGATTTATTAACTAATGCAGTGCTTCATGTATTTAGCGGCGTCCCCGCGGTATTTCTGGAAGATGTATCGAACCAGTAGATAGTTTCCTCTCAGATCCCGCTGAGACTTGTTCAAGGAATTCTAAGATATTTACAGTAAATTAGAGGCTAATTAGTTGAAATGAAATGCTACCACCTGCTCCTGCCTCATTTAAAAAATGGGGAGGGAGACGACATGAGGATTTTGCAAATGGATCTGATATTTCAGGACTTGGCTTCCTTCCTCCAAAGGCTTTTAATCATATCAAAAATGTTGCCTGCATTATTACGGTTCTCAGTGTATCAGTTTCCCTTAATTTTATTTTTTCCCCTTCCAGGGGACGGAGAGTCTTTATTGTATTAACATTCTGGTAATCAAGGCCAACCATATTTATGATTCCTGCCACGGCATTAAAAATGCATGTCCCATTCAGATTCTATAAATCTCAAATTGAAGGAGGAAATGAGCAGTTTAGATGATAATTGAGTTGTAAGGATCAGCAGAGCTATGGTTTCCCCCTGGGCAAAGAGGAGGTTCATCTCAGGTTTTACTCGACAGCCATTATTCCTTTCATGCACTCACTAAAAAACATATGCAAGAAGTTTCTTTATTTCTTCTTCCTGTAAGAGAATATTGCTTTCTGCTTGGAAATGTACCTGTCTCTAGTTAGGCTTATGCAGGCTGGCAAAAGGGAGATGACAAAGAGGGTGTTCTGCTCTTAGGATCATAGAATCATAGATTTGGAAGAGACCACAAGGGCCATCCAGTCCAACCCCCTGCCAAGCAGGAAACACCATCAAAGCATTCTTGACATATGCCTCTCAAGCCTCTGCTTAAAGACCTCCAAAGAAGGAGACTCCACCACACTCCTTGGGAGCAAATTCCACTGCCAAACAGCTCTTACTGTCAGAAAGTTCTTCCTAATGTTTAGGTGGAATCTTCTTTCTTGTAGTTTGAATCCATTGCTCCATGTCCGCTTCTCTGGAGCAGCAGAAAACAACCTTTCTCCCTCCTCTATATGACATCCTTTTATATATTGGAACCTGGCTATCATATCACCTTCTCTTCTCCAGGCTAAACATACCCAGCTCCCTAAGCCGTTCCTCATAAGGCATCGTTTCCAGGCCTTTGACCATTTTGGTTGCCCTCCTCTGGACACGTTCCAGCTTGTCAGTATCCTTCTTGAACTTTGGTGCCCAGAACTGGACACAGTACTCCAGGTGAGGTCTGACCAGAGCAGAATACAGTGGTACTATTACTTCCCTTGATGTAGGTGCTATACTCCTATTCATGCAGCCCAGAATTGCATTGGCTTTTTTAGCTGCTGCATCACACTGCTGACTCATGTCAAGTTTGTGGTCTACCAAGACTCCTAGATTCTTTTCACATGTACTGCTCTCAAGCCAGGTGTCTCCCATCCTATATTTGTGCCTTTCAGTTTTTTTTGCCCAAGTGTAGTACTTTACATTTCTCCTTGTTAAAATTCATCTTGTTTGCTTTGGCCCAGTTGTCTAATCTGTTACGGTCATTTTGAATTTTAATCTAAACAGTTAGATTAATCATCTTAATCTAAACAGTTTCTGAAACCACCTAAACATTTCTTATTTAGCTTTGGAACTGGTCTAACACACTTGACATTAACCAAACACTGAGTGCTGGAAAGGTTAATGATGGTACCATTAAAAAGGCATTGATAAGGTCACATGTGTAGGAGGGATGCAGGGGTTATCTGCTTGCCCCCCAGCACACCATGCATGCTCCCTCCATCCGCTCCACTCCCCAAGTCCCGGGGGGGGGGGAGCAAAAATTGAGAAGATCCATAATTGAGAAGATCCATTTGTAGGTGCCAGATATTGGTCTCACACAGGCTTCCATATTACAAAAGATTACCCAAATCTGCTTCTGTCTGTATGTGTGTATCACATGGGAAGACAGGCGAACTACTGCCAGTACACTGGAAAAAGGAAAGATCATCAGTATCGAAGCAATGATTCTTCAACATCAACTTTGTTGGATTGGTCGTGTTGTTCGGATGCCTGATTATTGTCTTCCAAAGCAACTACTCTATTAACTTGAGAATGGAAAGCTTAATGCTGGTGGTCAACAAAAGAGGTTTAAAGACTCTCTCAAGGCAAATCTTTTAAAATGTGGTATAGACACCAACAACTGGGAAACACTGGCCTGTGAGTGCTCCAATTGGAGAACAGCCTTTACCAAAGGTGTCATGGACTTTGAAGACGCTCAAACTCAGGACGAAAGGGAGAAATGTGCTAAGAGGAAGGCACGCTTGGCAAACCCTCACCATGATCAACTCCCGCCCGGAAACCTATGTCCCCACTGTGGAAGGACGTGTGGATCCAGAATTGGCCTCCACAGCCACTTACAGACTCACTGCTAAAACCCTGTTTTGGAAGACAATCTTACTCGGCTACAAGCAATCGACAAAAAAGAAGAAAAAGTACTGAATGGAATTACTGTTCAGGGATATCAAGATGACAGGTGATTAAATCCCAGAAACAGATTATGTGGAAATTACCAGATTTTATCACACTGTTTTCCATTGAAAAAGTCAGTGTCTCTTTGTCAGAGATGTATCTCTTTGTGCCATTGCCTTGGGTTTTTGGATTAAAAAGTGGGGAGCTTTGTTATTCCAATGTTCCGTGGTGTTTTGTTTCACTTCCACGGGACCTTTCCTCACGTCAACAAAATCTAACTTGAGTGACAGAAAACTGCCACAGAGAAGGCCCTCTCTTGCACCAGTATCACCACCCCTGAATTTTTGAAGGTGGAGGAACTGCCACGAGGTGAAGGAACTGCCAATATTAGCACCCAGGACAGTCTGCAGGAAGGAGACAGTCTTCCAGGTCTTACCCCTTCTTTCTGTACAGTGGTACCTTGGTTGTCAAATGTATTCGGTTTTGGGAGTCCATTTGACTCCCAGAACAATTCAAAAACCAAGGTGCAGCTTCCTATTGGCTGTGGGAGCTTCCTGCACTCAATCGGAAGCCACGGAAGTTACGTCAGACATTTGGCTTCCAAAGAACATTCAGAAACCAGAACACTTACTTCTGGCTTTTCGGCGTTCGGGAGCCAAAACGTACGAGCACCAAAGCGTTTGAGAACCAAGGTACGACTGTACTGTAAGTATACAGTGGAACCTCGGTTTACAAACACCTCGGTTTATGAATTTTCGGTTTACGAATGCCGCGGACCCATCTGGAACGGATTAATTCACTTTCCATTACTTTTAATGGGAAAGTTCACTTCAGTTTATGAACGCTTCAGTTTATGAACAGACTTCCAGAACCAATTACACCCATGCTTTGGGTTAAGTACGCTTCAGTTTAAGTACTCCGTGGACTGTCTGGAACGGATTAATTCACTTTCCCTTACTTTCAATGAGAAAGTTCGCTTCAGTTTATGAACGCTTCAGTTTATGAACAGACTTCCGGAACCAATTGTGTTCATAAACCGAGGTACCACTGTATGTGTTTGTATATATGCCAAAATTCACCACCAACTTAGGTGTGCAGGGGGGAAAAACCAAACAAGAGCAGCAAACACAAATTCCAAAGAGGCCCAGTTGTTTAGCTACAAATTGTTATCTAACATTGAAAGTTCCATTATTTAGCCCATAAAATCTGATGTGTGAACATTTGCACTCTTAGCATGGAAGGCTTTGCCTCAGGTTTAATTGTTTCTGATAGACGCCAGCTCAAACATTTACAGTTGTAGAGCCTGAGGTCTCCTGTTCTGTAGCACCGTTGAAATTTGAATCAATGGCTCCTAAATTTTTAATGAAACAATAAAGTCCCCTTAATGTTTTAATGTAATATTTCTTTTCATCCTATGTGCCTGAAGTATCAATCTCATATATCAAATAGGTGAAGGGAACGAAGCAATTTCCATGGGTCACGCCGACTTAAGATGTGAAATGATTAAGCAGTTACGTCGAAACAACCTCTGCTTTCAACAATCCTCTACTTCTTCCCCTTTCTCTCTTTTCTGAACCAAAGCTGCCTATTAATTCCATCAAAGACGTACAAAGCTGCATTGATATCAGTGCTTTGCTTAACTCTCCCACTGAGTTTGCGGAAGGGAAGAGTATATAGGATTGCAATCTTGCTGCCTCCTTGAAACCAATGAAGCTCCAAGTACAGTGGAGTTACGAATGCTTCTGATTACGAACGCTTCAGGTTACAAGCTCCGCTAACCCGGAAGTAGCTGCTCCTGGTTGCGAACTTTGCCCCAGGATGCGAATGGAAATCATGCACCGTGGTTGCGTGTGCAGCGGGAGGCCCCATTAGCGAAATAAAGAAACGTTATATTAGGAGAAATGAATATTAAAATACAGTGGTACCTTAGTTCTCAAACTTAATCTGTTCCAGAAGTCTGTTTGACTTCCAAAGCTTTCTAAAACCAAGGCGCGCTTTCCCACAGAAAGTAATCTGTGGGCATCCTGAGCAAGTTTGCAGATGACACCAAATTGGGAGGGGTGGCTAATACCCCAGAGGACAGGATCACACTTCAAAATAACCTTAACAGATTAGGCAACTGGGCCAAAGCAAACAAGATGAATTTTAACAAGGAGAAATGTAAAGTACTACACTTGGGCAAAAAAAATGGAAAGGCACAAATACAGGATGGGAGACACCTGGCTTGAGAGCAGTACATGTGAAAAGGATCTAGGAGTCTTGGTAGACCACAAACTTGATAGGGGTATAGCATCTAGATCAAGGTATGTAATAGTACCACTGTATTCTGCTCTGGTCAGACCTCACCTGGAGTACTGTGTCCAGTTCTGGGCACCACAGTTCAAGAAGGATACTGACAAGCTGGAACGTGTCCAGAAGAGGGCAACCAAAATGGTCAAAGGCCTGGAAACGATGCCTTATGAGGAACAGCTTAGGGAGCTGGGTATGTTTAGCCTGGAGAAGAGAAGGTTAAGGGGTGATATGATAGCCAGGTTCCAATATATAAAAGGATGTCATATAGAGGAGGGAGAAAGGTTGTTTTCTGCTGCTCCAGAGAAGCGGACATGGAGCAATGGATTCAAACTACAAGAAAGAAGATTCCACCTAAACATCAGGAAGAACTTCCTGACAGTAAGAGCTGTGCAGCAGTGGAATTTGCTACCAAGGAGAGTGGTGGAATCTCCTTCTTTGGAGGTTTTTAAGCAGAGGCTTGACAGGCATATGTCAAGAATGCTTTGATGGTGTTTCCTGCTTGGCAGGGGGTTGGACTGGATGGCCCTTATGGTCTCTTCCAACTCTATGATTCTATAATGCAAAATGGATTAATCTGTTTCAGACTGTTAAAAACAGCAATTTAACATGAATTTTACTGGGTGGGTTCCACACAGTCTCAAAAACAAATTAACCGTAAAAGCCGCAAAAACAAAAACACAAAATAAATAGCAAAAACGAAAGAGCCAAATATAAGCTCCAAATATCACCTCCATGTTGCGTGGGTGCTCGGGACTCGCCAGCCGACAGACCTCAGCGTAGCACTCAGAACGGAAGCATGGCACCCAGAAGGGAAGCGTAACATTCAAATCGGAAGCGCAGCACTCAAAACGGAAGCGCAGCACTCAAAATGGAGCACATTCGGCTTCCGGAAAAAGTTCGCAAACTGGAACACTTCCATGCAGGTTTGCAGCATTCGGGTTCCAAGTTGTTCGACAACTAAGCCGTTCGAGAACCAAGGTACCACTGTACTGATTAATGACTTGCAACACAACAACAATGATCTAGAAATGGGGCAAAATGAGTTTAAGATTGAAGAAGTGGGGAACTGAAATTGACCTCTTTGTCTAGCCCTATAACCCAGACGTCTTCTGCATCCTTCTTTGCAGGTTCGTGTTGACCGGCGTTCCCTTGCCACCTACAAACATATTGTTGCTCCAAGAAGCTCACCAGCAGGGCTTGTTCTTTCCTGCTACCACCAGGTTTTCAGGGTTACAGTATGCTGTTTCTGAATACAGAAGTTGCATTTCCACCCTGGGTAATAAACTAGCTGCTGACATTTCCATGAATTTGTCTAAACCCTTTAAAAGTAGGGGCCATCAGCATAAACTGTAGCAGGGAATTTGACATGGTAGCAGTGCACTGCCAAGAGAAGTAACATCAATGGGCAGGGAGTTCCAAAGGGTAAAGATTTATTTCTGAGAAGTGCAGGAGACTTATTATGTGGCACCTGTAACAGATTGAAGTGATTGAGTTGTAATAATGCCTCTTGCTTGCCTGTAGGGAGGGTGTGTGTGTGTGTGTGTGTGTGTGTGTGTGTGTGTGTGTGGACTCAGCTACATTAGTAAAGAAACAGCGATTTGAATGTACTATAAACATACAACACCAGATGGCGCCAGAGAGCAGGAAATTTTAAAACTCAGTTTCCCCCAGAGATTTTTTTCTTTTGTTATAATGATCTAAGTCTCCTACAAAGGAATGTAACATTGGAATAAAGAAACTTCCCGAACTCTGTTTCTAGAATTCCCTGAGTAGAGGGAGTGCTTGTTAAATCACCCTAGGAATTGTTGGTCTGAGAGGGGGATAAGGATTGTGCAGGGCTCTTTTTTTAATAGGGAAAAAAAGATGCTGGTACTCACCATAAAGTTGTTACAGTAAGGGCCACACTTTTAATGTATATATATTTGGGGGGGGGTGCCGCTACTGTGTACCCTTGAGTACCCCCAGAAAAAATCATTGGGGTTGCCTAACAAAACCCTTACTGACCCACCTAAGTGTCCCTATTTTCCAGGGGCAGTCCTGAATTTACAGAAGCTGTCCTGGTTACAGATTTGATCCCAGAATGCCATGCTTTTCCTTAAGGTGTCCCTATTTTCATCAGAGAAATGTTGGAGAGTATGGAGTTATTAACTTTCCCACTACATCCATTTACTTTCCTCTTGGGAATCCTACAAAATATTCGTTTTAAACCCAGGTTCTTGCAGATATATTCCGAATTTTTCCCAATTGTTATTAAACTTTTTATTTGAACCACCCCTTATCGAATTTGTCAATGTAATTAATTTCTCTTGCCAGTCTCTAATCGTAGGGACTTCCTGGGTTTTCCATAATTTAGCGATTAAAATTCTTGCTGCCAACATCACCATTTCCGATGTGCTTACCACTTAGCCCCTTTAAATAACCTGACTGTCAGCCGTGATGAAACAATGACTGAACGAAGGGTTTACTCGGGTCAAGGCTCCCCTCCCATAGCAGCTGCTGTAGCTTTTGCTCTCTTTTCACTGCCCGTATTCATCAGCACTTTTACGACCTAAAGAAGGCTGGCTTCTCCGGTCGCCAAAGAAGTAAAGTTATGTAAGGGTGGGCACGCTTTAAATAGTCTGGAAGGCCTTTCAGCAGCCCACAAGACCAGACTTCTGGAGACTGCGTTGCAATAAGCTTACAGAACGCCTTAAACAGGGGAAATCGGGACAAGGGGCTCCGATGGATGTAAAACCGGAATACAAATGGAGTTCTCTATTGCGGCTGAAGGCAGTGCATGGTCAGAAATGGTCTTTTAGCATTCTCAAAGCCCTGTGCTGTGTGTGTGTTGAGTCAGAGGCCCCGCTGAGTTCGGTGCAACTTACTGTCAAGGAAGCTTGCTTAGGACCGCAGCCTTTGAAAACACGACTATTTATTTAATGGAATGGCTGTTCAGCTGAAAAAGAAGAAGGTAGAAACACTTCTAAGCTGTTTGCATAAAATGAAAATACATTAAAATGATCGATAACAAAGTTAAAAACTAGGGGAGGAATGTCCTGCTTTTCCTTAGGATGTCCCTATTTTCATCGGAGGAATGTTGGAGGGTATGGAGTTACGCGACCTCTGAGCCAAGGAGATAAGTAGCTATACAACCTTTAGAAGACATCTGAAGTCAGCCCTGTATAGGGAAGGTTTTAAAAAATGTTTAATGTTTTATTATGTTTTTAATATATGTTGGAAGCTGCGCAGAGTGGCTGGGGCAACCCAGGCAGATGGGTGGGGTATAAATAATCAAATTGTTGTTGTTGTTGTTGTTGTTGTTGTTGTTGTTGTTGTTGTTGTTATGGATTAGGATGTCTCTATTTTCATCAGAGAAATGTTGGAAGGTATGCCCTTATCAAACTACAATTCCCAGAATTCTTTGGGTGGGGAGGAAGCCATGCCTGTTCAGATACTTCTTTAAATGTGCAGGGTAATTGGGGCCATAGAAGACGATAACCTCTCAAACTGGTGTCCTTTGTGAAATTATAGGAGGTTTGCACAGTTAACAGACTTCCCAAAGGTTAGGCCAGGCTTCCTCAACCTTGGCCCTCCAGATTTTTTGAGACTACAATTCCCATCATCCCTGACCACTGGTCCTGCTAGCTAGGGATCATGGGATTTGTAGTCCAAAAACATCTGGAGGGCCGAGGTTGAGGAAGCCTGGGTTAGGCCCAAATAATCGCTGCAGCTTTAATAAATAACAACCACAAAATCCTAGCAATTTACAGGGCTCTGTATTATTCAATGCACTCAGTCCACTTGTTTGTAGCGAGCCATAAAATTCCTCACAGAACTACAGGGGTTTGCTGCTTGCCTTTATGTAATCCTCTCGGTGTCTCGCATGGCAAGCTAGCTAGCAAACACGAAAAAAGAAAGGTCAGCCAAAATGCAGCGGCTTGTCTAGCCAGGGTTTTGTGCATGTGTGCAAGCCAGAATGTGTGCTAACAGCTGGAGGGGTGGGGAGAGCGGAAATCCTCGCATTACCCTCCCAAAGTCTCCCTACTAGAGACATAGACAGATGACCTGATCTCTTTGCAGGGTCACTTATAACCCTCGCCTTCTCCTCCAACTGGCGCACAGAGAAGATGTCTAAGCTTTCGAAGGATTTGAATGTTTAATCTGGGTTACTCAAAGGACAAGGAAGATTACGGGATGATCCACAACCTGCTTAAGATCCACCACTTCGGCTTCGGCAGATTCTGGTCTCGTCGGCGTCAGTGGGTTTCAAATGAATGAAACCCAGGGTCTCTGGCTATGCTGAACTAAGATTCCGATATTTGCACTTATCAAAAAGTAATAATCGATCTGATAGCTGGTTGTTGAACTAGTTCAGTTCCAAACATTTTTTTAAAAAACTTGGGTGTTGTGGTTTGTGGTTTTGGACTTTTCAAACACATCCGTTCTTTAGGTTGTGTTTATACTGACAGATAGTCACATTCTTGTTGTATTAGGTGATGTTAGAGGTCAAGAAAGAGAGATTATAGTTCCATAGCTGCCCTGATTGAAATAACTTTTGCTTGACCTCTCCCCAAGCTAAGAAGTGGCACGATTTCCAAATGGTCGTAAGGGTATTAATGCACAAGGAAGAAATGGTTCACCCATTCCTGGCAGTGTCCTTATCTGACCTCATCAGCTGCTACTGCTGCAAAGCACTGCTACAGGATCCGCCAATACTTCAGCGATTGATCATACCATTTATTTATTTTGGCCTGCTTCTTTTAAAAAACATCAACAATAAAAACCAATCCTTCCAAATGTACACAAGAGTTTTGCAACAGGAAAAACAAGAAGCATGCATTAGATCAGGCATCTCCAAACTTCGGCCCTCCAGATGTTTTGGACTACAATTCCCATCTTCCCCGACCACTGGTCCTGTTAGCTAGGGATCATGGGAGTTGTAGGCCAAAACATCTGGAGGGCCGCAGTTTGGGGATGCCTGCATTAGATTCATCCACAATGATTACGCTTTATTTGCCACTGGTAACTGTATCTATTATTTGCTTTCATTTAGACTTTTGATTCCTACGTCTCCTCCAGCAGTATGTTCCTCTCCACTTGCAGAAGAGTCATAAAATTACATGTTGATGCAAAAATGGCTAGCAGTGCCAAAAAAACAGTGTTGGATTTGGACAGGGGGAACCTGGGTTCAAATCCCCACTCAGCGATGAAGCCCACTTTTCCCCTTTGAGCCAGTCATTCTTTCTCAGCCTAACCAGGCTTTTGCGGTTATTGCTTCCCCCCACCAAAGCAGCCCTCCCCCACCATTATGAGCTATGTTGTTCAAGAGCATCTCTCAACCATCCGGAGAGATTTTGGGTCCAACACAAAGCTCTTGAAAGATTCATTGTTCAGGCTACGAGCAGGGATGCAACAAGGCACTGTTTCCCATTCTGCTCTGGATTCATCCCATCCAGCCCTGAGTCCATTCTGCTACAATTCATCTTCAACCAAAAAATTATGTTATTCATCTTGATATCCACTGTGGCAAAATGATACAACTTACTCAACTTACATAATTACATGAATCATGCTGCCATTACATTACGTAATCAATTTGCAGACTGAAAGCAACAACCGATCCTATTCACTCGATTTATTATTATTATTATTATTATTATTATTATTATTATTATTATTATTATTTACTTATACCCCACCCATCTGACTGGGCTTCCCCAGCCACTCTGGGAGGCTCCCAGCACAACACTAAACACAGAATAAAACTTCAAACATTAAAAACTTCCCTGAACAGGGCTGCTTTCTGTTAGCTGTTCATTTCCTTGACATCTGATGGAAAGGTGTTCCACAGGGTGGGCGCCACCACCGAGAAGGCCCTCTTCCTGGTTCCCTGTAACCTCACTTCTCACAGTGAGGGAACCGCCAAAAGGCCCTTGGCGCTGGACCTCAAAACATGGAACTTATAAGCGAATATCTGCAATTTCTTCTCCCTTTCAAGTTTTGTCTGAATTTTCTGACATCCTCACTTGCGAGTTTCAAAGGTGAGTTGTTTAAAGAATGATTCTATGTAGAATTGTCTCCCCAACATTACTTTACATAGATATGAACTATCTATGTAAAGAAGGTGTCCTGTATATATCCTAAGGTTCCTTCCCATGTTGCCTTTGCTGTGTTGCCTTCCTGTACCAAGGTAAGGTAACTTCAGAATCCCCAAGCCATGTACGTAGGAAGAGTACTTGAAGGCATTTTCGAGATTCTGGTGAGAGATAAAGTCCTCTGAACTAAGGGACATTACAGCAAGGTCTGCTTTGTACTGATGACTTTTTGAAACACAGTTAACCCATCACAATACAACGTGGCATGGGGTTGACCAAACACCATTTGGTCTAGTGTCAATCTGCACAACAGTCCTAATATCCATGAATATGTCTATCTTAGCATCCAGCTTTTCTGAGAACCGTGTCAAAAGAATAGGTCAGTCACCCTTCTGAACCATATGAGCAGGTAGAAAAATAAATCCTGGGAGAATCCTATTAGCTTAAGGAGGATCTAATAAACACAATAGGGTGAGTTGAGGACAACAGGCTTATCACTGAAAACTGTTGTTTGTATACCTATGTACACACACACACACCATTTTGTCCAATCATAATACATCATAATACAAAGCTAATCACAGCAAAAGAAAGAAAGAAAGAAAGAAAGAAAGAAAGAAAGAAAGAAAGAAAGAAAGAGAATACATATGTGGTTGGAAAAGCTTTGGAAGAATTTTAAAGGTAAGAATCAACATCCTAAATTTTGCCAAGGAGCAAAAACAGTAGCAAAAGGAGCTTAGGTCATGTAGGAAAAATATAATATTCTCCCTGGAGCTAATATGCTAAGCTGTATCTACAGAAGTATAGTCAGTGCCAGATTTACGTATAAGCTAAACAAGCTATAATTTCACTATTAATTTACTTCTTAATTGTATTTCAGTTCAACAATTACTTGGATAAAATACATATTTTGTTATGAGCAAATGGCTTTAGATACCTATTAGGTCCATAAATTACCATATACAGTCATGCCTTAAGCACACTTCAGTTTGAGTACATCAGTTTAAGTACTTCGCGGACCCGTCTGGAACGGATTAATCCACTTTCCATTACTTTCAATGGGAAAGTTCGCTTTAGGTTAACTACGCTTCAGGTTAAGTACAGACTTCCGGAACCAATTGTGTACTTAAACCGAGGTACCACTGCACAGTGGTACCTCTACTTACGAATAACACTACTTATGAATGTTTCTACTTACGAACAGAGCTCCGTCCGCCATCTTGGATGCAGTTTAGATAGGATTTTTTCTACTTGCGAATTTTTAGATTGGGTTGCTTCTACTTACAATTTTTTTCTCCCAATGCATTCCTATGGGATTCGACTTACAATTTTTTTTGACTTACGAATGTGCGTTCGGAACGCATTAAATTCGTAAGTAGAGGTACCATTGTAGCTCATATTCAACACAAAACAGCGGCAATTTGTTGTTGACAAAGGACAGCTGGACATATAAAGGGCCCCATTACCTTCAGTAGCTTAGGACCTCGTCAAACCTAAATCTGGCCCTGGGTATAGTGTCCAGACCTGCTCTATTCTGCCTTGGTCAGACCACACCTGGAATACTGTGTTCAATTCTGGGCACCACAATTTAAGAAGGATGTTGACAAGCTGGAACGTGTGGAGAGGAAGGCAACCAACATTATCAAAGGCCTGGAAACTAAGCCTTATGGGGAATGGTTGGGAGGGGTTTGGGGGATCACATAAGCAGAAAGACCCAATTGGAGGGGAGCAGTCAGGCACCCTGAGGGATTCCAGCACTCTTGAGTCCCCTTCCACAGTCTTCCATTTGAGGGGTACTTGGGGCTGCCCTTTAGGCCTGACATGCACATCTTGGTGAAAGCTGAGCAGTTGGTCCTGGGTGTGCATGTCGGGTTCACAAAGCTCACTTAGCAAGAAGGAATCATTTGCACCCAATCACTGGCTGGGGAGACACAGAATGCAGCCGTTCACGTGCTCAGTGGAGTTGGAGGGAATTAAAGGTAAAGGTAAAGGGACCCCTGACCATTAGGTCCAGTCGTGACCGACTCTGGGGTTGTGCTCTCATCTCGCATTATTGGCCGAGGGAGCCGGCGTACAGCTTCCAGGTCATGTGGCCAGCATGACAAAGCCACTTCTGGCAAACCAGAGCAGCACATGGAAACGCCGTTTACCTTCCCGCTGTAGCGGTTCCTATTTATCTACTTGCATTTTGATGTGCTTTCGAACTGCTAGGTTGGCAGGAGCTGGGACCAATCAACGGGAGCTCACCCCGTCACAGGGATTCGAACCGCCGACCTTCTGATCAGCAAGCCCTAGGCTCAGTGGTTTAACCACAGCGCCACCTGGAGGGAATTAACATACATTAATTCAAACCCACCTGCTTGCACCATTTGGTTGTCGTTTGGCAGATCTTCTATTGCTATACTGTATTTGAATAAATGTGACCCTTTCACCATTACCCTGCCTCTCGAGGCGTCTTTCAGGGTGTGTTGGCAAAGCTGCAAGCCCCTTACGAGATTCCTTGCCATCTCCGTGATATACATAAATGCAAACTGCCTCTTTAGACAAGGATGCCTGAATAGACATCTGATCATCTCTCCTCATAGATATTAATGATCCTTTCCTGTTTACAGCAGCACTAGTGTCAAATAAGGTAGATTAGGCCCATTGACAAAATGAATGTTTCTGGCTTTCAGCAGGGGGATTAATATTGATTTTCCTTTTGAAGTCTTAAAAGCTTGTGATAAACTCTCCATGTCAATTCAGAAATATAAGAGGATCATCTTCTCCAAAACACTCATCATTTTTGTTGATTAATGCATTGATACCCGGGGGGGGGGGGGAGAGAGAGAGAGAGAGAGAGAGAGAGAGAGAGAGAGAGAGAGACTAATACATGGAAATATATACTTTTACACACTGTTAACAATCCAACACTTTTGGCAAACAAGGCAGGGGGGGGGAACACCACCACCTGTACTTGAAAAACACTTATGATATTCTTCTGTGTTACATTCTTTGAGATGTCTTCTGGATTCAATGTCCTCCTTCTCCTTCTCCAAAGGCCTATCTAGTACAGCATTCTGTTCTCACAATGCTCTCCTGAGAGAAAGTGGTAATATATGTTTTAAATAAATGATATATTAAATACTACTGCTTTGAGGGCTGATTTAGAGAACACATAAGTTGCCCTCCCTTCCCAGCATGCAACTCAAAGAATGAACAGTGTGATGCAGCACTATAAAAAAGAAGAAAAAACCCTAATGCTATTCTAGCTACATCAATAGAAGCATCATGTCCAGATCTATTCTGCCTTGGTCAGACCACACCTGGAATACTGTGTCCAATTCTGGGCACCACCATTTAAGAAGGATGTTGACTCGCTGGAACGTGTGCAGAGGAGGGCAACCAAGATGATCACGGGTCTAGGAACCAAGACTTATGAGGAACGATGGAAGGAGCTGTGTATGTTTAGCCTGGAAAAGAGGAGACTGAGAGAAGATGATGGTAGTCATCTTCAAATATCTCAAGGGCTGTCACATGGATGAGGGAACAAGTTTGTTTACTCCTGCTCTGAAGGATAGAACTCAAACTAATGGCTTCAAGTTACAAGAAAAATGATTCCAGCTAAACATCAGGAAGAACTTTCTGACGGTAAGAGCTATTTGACAGTGAAACGGTCTCCCTCAGGAGGTTGTGGGCTCTCCTTCTTTGGAGGTTTTAAAGCAGAGGTTGGATGGTCATCTGTCATGGATGCTTTAGCTGAGATTCCTGCATTGCAGGGGGTTGGACCAGAAAACCCTTGAGGTCCCTTCCAACTCTGTGATTCTAAGTAGTCTATGATGATTTCCAGTCACACTGAGGTCTTGTTTGCACCTTATTTCTTCTCAGGAGTGGAAGGTCTTCATTTTGGAGTAAACTCTCATCTCAAACATTCTTAGATAGGGGATGAAGGGCACCTCCAACATACGAACTGCAGCTAACTCTCTCCATCTCATTCCTTCACTCTTATCCATTTCCCAGCTGTTTGCAGGGTGGCAAACACAATACAATGTAAGCTAGCTGACGTTCACTCTTTAGGGGGAAAGTAAAACTGAAGCTCAGGATATGCACAGGGGATAGGAATTATCCACTAATATAAGGTTGACTTGGGATCTGCTTCTCAGTAAACATACACAGGACTGTTCCATTGGCATTGTTATATATTTGGGGGCGGGGACGACCTAAATCCTAGAAATCAATAAATAGTAAAGGTAAAGGTACCCTTGACCATTAGGTCCAATCGTGACCGACTCTGGGGTTGTAGCACTCATCTCGCATTATTGGCCAAAGGAGCCGGTGTACAGCTTCCAAGTCGTGGCCAGCATGACAAAGCCGCTTCTGGCGAACCAGAGCAGCGCACAGAAATGCCATTTACCTTCCCGCTTGGAGCGGTACCTATTTATCTACTTGCACTTTGACGTGCTTTCGAACTGCTAGGTTGGCAGGAGCTGGGACCGAGCGACGGGAGCTCACCCCACCGTGGGGATTTGAACCGCCGACCTTCTGATCGGCAAGTCCTAGGCTCTGTGGTTTAACCCACAGTAGGATTTTGATTATTTGGGATGTGATGGTTGCAGAGGAATTCCTGGGCTGGCCTATGCAAAACGACCTGGCCAGGCTAGGGCCATTAAAAAAAAATAATACGGGCCATTGAGGGCCATTGGCAATGCAAGAGAACTTCCCCTTGCCCTGAGGTGTGAACAGAGACTGAGGGTTTGGAAGGTTGCCAGGGTAACTTTGTGTTTGAGGTGACAGGAAAAGGGCATCTGGTAGCAAGCAGTTCTGGGAAGAAGGAGGAGGAGGAGGAGGAGGAGGAGGAGGAGGAGGAGGAGGAGGAGAAGAAGAAGAAGAAGAAGAAGAAGAAGAAGAAGAAGAAGAAGAAGAAGAAGAAGAAGAAGAAGACAGAGAAGGAGAAGGAGAAGGAGAAGAAGGAGAAGGAGAAGGAGGAGAAGGAGATCCATCTTGGGCAGGCTGGCCGAAGGCTGGGTGGAAGAGATGCCTTGGACTCCAGGGTGGTGTACAGGCCTTCTTGAAAGGACCATGCTGCAAGATCTGGACTCCCTCCATGCAGACTGAAGGTGTGAATAGGTGAATAATCCATATTTCTTAAAGCTTCAGTCTCTGCCATGTCTCAGTTCTCCAAAGGACCACATAGAATGTTGCCGCCACTCGGCAGAGAGAGAGGTGGAGGCACCCAACTTTTGTAACAGTACTTATGTAGGACGTCTCCCAATTACTCACCTACATAATTTCAGTAAGCCTTAAAAAAAACACCTGTAAAATAGGCTACCATTAATCCCTCATTATAGAGCACCCCTGAGCACCCGATTAGCCATCAACTGTGAGTTGTTGTTTTTTTAAAAAAACAAAACAGTATCTGGACTCAACCAGTACCAAACAAGAAGCATTCCACTTCCTGGAACTTCAAGGCCACGAGGAAATAATCTCTTCTGTCTGCTTGGCACCTGTGATACCAGCAAGAGACGTTTGTTTTCTTTTTGCCATCATTTACCCTGCGATTGCGTTCCATTCATGACTGTTACTATAGTAACCCTGGTGCTAACATTTTATAATATGCTTCCTATTGGATGAAAATATCGTAAAATTGAAGGATAAGTTGTTTAGGTAGAACAATAGGGCATCTGATATTGAATCTTCAAGCACTTAATCAGAACTATTCCAAGTAACGGCACAGTACTATTATCATATCACTTAGTCAAATGGCAGCAAATTATTGTATTACTCACATCTCGTTGGGTCCATGCAAAATTATCAGAGAGATGCCTCAGAAGATGACATTTAGCATGCTCCTTTTTATGCGACAAAGTGGTTAAAAGCACATTCGGATTCTAAAATGTTTCCCATCTCTTGACAGCTTGCTGATGCATTCCATGGGCTCTCCTGCCTTTAAAGCTGTTAACTACAGCTTTAAAACTTCTGATAATTATGAACCTTGCCGTCATGCTAAACTAGATTGACAGATGAAATACTGATTACTAAGGACTGATTAAGGACTACTTTACAACCAATTATGCTGACATTTGGCTTGATTTGACAGTTGAATTGAGCAGAAGATCCCTCCAAACAGAACAGAGCCGTTTTATTTTATTTTTTACCCTCATCATTCAAAGATAATTGTTTGGAGAGGATTCATTAATATGCCACTACAAAATTTATTTTTAATCTGAGAATGGAGTACCCTTGATTCCAGCAGTTGAAAAATACTATACAAACGAGCTTTCGCATCCATTTTAGACTTCACTGTTTGTTCCCCCCTGGGCTTTTAAGGTAAAAAGCCACCTCTTATTGCCATTTTCCAAGGATTCACATTAACTTTCCATAGAAAAGGGATGAAAAGAACCCCAACGTCGTAGGAATCTCCCACTGGGGGAGAAGGTGTCACCTGTGAAATTTCGCCAATTGTTTAGTGCTGCAGGCTCTGAACTTTCAGCCTCAACGGAAACCTTCCAGGCAACAGAACCTCTGCATGTCTTCCATGGAATTTGTACTTGCATAGGATTCTGGGAAGTGTTCAAGGTCCATACTTGGTTCACATAGAAGACAATTTGGAAACGATGCCTTATGAGGAACGGCTTAGGGAGCTGGGTATGTTTAGCCTGGAGAAGAGAAGGTTAAGGGGTGATATGATAGCCATGTTCAAATATATAAAAGGATGTCATATAGAGGAGGGAGAAAGGTTGTTTTCTGCTGCTCCAGAGAAGTGGACACGGAGCAATGGATTCAAACTACAAGAAAGAACATTCCACCTAAACATTAGGAAGAACTTCCTGACAGTAAGAGCTGTTCGGCAGTGGAATTTGCTACCAAGGAGTGTGGTGGAGTCTCGTTCTTTGGAGGTCTTTAAGCAGAGGCTTGACAGGCATATGTCAGGAATGCTTTGATGGTGTTTCCTGCTTGGCAGGGGGTTGGACTGGATGGCCCTTGTGGTCTCTTCCAACTCTACGATTCTATGATTCTATTATTCAATTTCATCCTGCGCAAGTTAAGAATATAGCTTAGAGCACAACCTCCCGTCGAGGCCAGCCTTACCATCGGACAAATTGAGGCAGCAACCTCAGGCAGCGGATTTGGGGGTGTCATTAAAAGGCAGCAAATCGTTGGTTATTATTGTATTTGGGGGCAGGAGAAAAGCAGGCAGAAGAAAAGCACTTGTGGGATTTTTTTATTTTTTTTTGCCCCAGGTATAGGGGAGGGGGAGAGAGACTTGCTGATTCTTCTCAGGTGGCAAAAAGTCTTGCTCCCTGGCTGCCAACATTCGCCTATGTCAGGGGTCAGCAACCTTTTTCAGCTGTGGGCCGGTCCACCATCCCTCAGACCATGTGGTGGGCCAGGCTATATTTTGAAAAAAAAAATATGAATGAATTTCTATGTCCCACAAATAACCCAGAGATGCATTTTCAATAAAAGGACACATTCTACTCATGTAAAAACATGGATTCTCAGACCGTCTGCAGGCTGGATTCATAGCTGTCAAGTTCTCCCTCTTTTTTAAGGAAAAATCCCTTATGCTGAATAGGCTTCCTCACGAGAAAAGGGAAAACCTGACAGCTATGGGCTGGGTTTAGAAGGTGAATGGGCCGCATCTGGCTCCCGGGCCTTAGGTTGCCTACCCCTGGCTTATGCCTTTGGGAGGGGATTCTAAATTTTAAAGGAGAATGTAACATTTCCTTGCTAGGGATCTTTACTGTCCAATGATTGGCCAACTCCTAGCTCAATCATTCAGCTGTCTGTAAATCTGGGTGTAAAACAGGCTTGTTGCTCTGCAACATAAACCTTTGGTGCATCTTTAAAAAAAATGACCCTTCTAACATGAATTTGGTGCATCACGAGAAAGAGGGTTTCACTCCTGACTCTTCGAATTTCGAAGTTCCTCACAAAACATTTCTATGCAGCCATAACCAAACATCACTTCAGGATAAAATGCTCGCCTAAATCCACATAGGGACACTGTAGGAAGAGGGTATTATTATTATTATTATTATTATTATTATTATTATTATTATTACCCCGCCCATCTGGCTGGGTTTCCCCAGCCACTCTGGGCGGCTTCCAACGGTAGTCTGTCAAACATTAAAAGCTTCCCTAAACAGGGCTGCCTTCAGATAACTTCTAAAAGTCTGGTAGTTGTTTTTCTCTACATTTTCTCTACAATTCGGTCTACGTTTAAATGTGAACTGCTCTAATTTGCCCTCACCAAAGCAATGCAAGAACCAAAACACAGCCATCCGTCCCATAAATGTGCACAGGATTGCAGTCCAAGCAGATACAGAAAGAGTGGTGAATTTCTGCGATCTTTCTGGCAGATTCTCCTTTATCCATTCCTCTGGGAAGTTCAGAATATGCTTACGTTCAACAGTGATAATTTTACATTTTTATCCAGGCTGCTTTAATTTAGCACATTATTATGTGCGATAAATGACTACTGCTTTCAGAATATTGACAAATGCAATGATAATTAAGGCAAACAATAAACCACCAGCTGTCTTGACGACAATGGATTCCTGCAGAATGCAAGGCTTTCTGTGGCACCGATCCAGAAACCGAATTTCTCCCGCTATCCAAGAAAACACAGGCTTCTAATGCAGCTACAGGTCTCAAATCCAATACACTCGGCAGCTCAGAATAGTGATATTTCATTACACTCTAATCATGCCATACAAATGGGATACCTCAGTTCAGGGAAAGTTAAGTGCCCTTGATTTCAGTGGGATTTTTGCGCCAATGAAGAATTCAGCTTGAATAAATCTCTCCAGTGCTTCAATGAATGTATATTAAGAAATATGCAGCTTTGAAACAGCAATTAACAGAACAAACCTAAATATAGGAATTCGGGGAAATGTCTGCTGGCTTGAATTAAGATGAGATAATTTATTTCTATTCCAAATTCCATTCAGAAGCATGGTTACTGCCAGCTGCACACCTTCCAACATTCCTCAGATGAAAATAGCTACATTTCTCACTCCGCCCTCCAACTGACCCTCACCAAACCTCAATTCCCCCCCCCTCATCCCGCAGAGCATCTCCACCACCCACAATAACACACATGCCATCCTGAGAAAACTCAGATTTCATATCATTTTGTTCTTTGGTAGATTTACACAATGAAAGACACACACCAATAAATAAATTTTAGAAAGGGCAAGGTTAGACATGGATCCCAAAGCAATTCTCTTTTTCTTTCTTTTTTTTAAAAAAAGCCAACCAAGACTGCTCCACTCCCCCTTTCCTTTTTTAATATAATAGTTTAAAATTCTCATTATACATCTTTAAGATATCAATGTCTTCCTTTCTTCTCTTTCCTTGGTTCATTTTGCAGATCATAAATATTTTACAAAAACTATACCATTCAATATTCCATTATTGCATCCATCAAAAGTTTTTTACGCTGTTGAATTTATCTTGATGCTCCCAGTGTTTTCAGTTATTTCACATATATTCAACAAACATTTCCCAAACTTCTTTAAACGTATGTTCTTCTTGTTCTCTTATTCTATATGTTAAGTTTGCAAATTGTGCATATTCTTACAAACTTAAGTTGCCATTCTTTTTTGGTTGGGACCTCGCTCGTTTTCCATTTGGGGGCTAACAAAACATGGGGCGCAGTAGTAAAGGTAAAGGGACCCCTGACCATTAGGTCCAGTCAAGGACGAACCACCGGGATTCGAACCACCGACCTTCTGATCGGCAAGCCTTAGGCTCAGTGGTTTAACCCACAGCGCCACCCGTATCCCATCACCCACATAGGAGCATACATAAATAACCTTTTTTGACACCTGGGAATTTCAGTCTGGATAATCCCCACCAGAAAGGACTATGGGGTTTTTTTTGGAGGGGGGGAGGAAGTACTTTTAAACATTTTTTTTCAATTCATTATGGATCATTACCCAATATTCTTTTACCCTTTTACAGGTCCACTCGCTCCCCCCTTTCTTCCCACCCAGGGCAGCCCTGCCCTCTGCCTGTGCCTCAGATCCAGCACGGCCCGCAAGGCTGGGCATCAACTAGGAGCTGCCCAAGGGAGGAGGCCAGCCACCGCCACCATGGAGAGGCCTTGGAGAGCCAGCAGGATTCTCCCTCGCCACTACCGCTCAGGACAAGTGACCGCTTTTCCTCCTCCCTGAGCTTGGCAGTGGCCACACTGGTGGGGGGAATCTGGACATTCTGGGATCAAATCAGAAGCCAGGATGGCCTTTGTAATTCCAGGACTGGCCCTGGAAAATAGTGACACTTGGAGGGTCTGCTGCTGAGCCAGCCTATGTCTGGCAGAGGAAAATTGAGACTTGAAAGTAGCTATCCCACGCACCCCCACATTACAGACCTCCTTAGGCAGGGGATGAACTAAGAAGGCGCTGTCTGCAGAAATTAATGCACAGGCAAACTGGAATGAGAATACAGCCATACCTCGGTTCTCAAACAACCTGGAACTTGTACGTTTCAGCTCCCAAACGATCACAAATCAGAAGTGAGTGTTCTGGTTTTCAAACAATTTTCGGAAGCTGAACATCCAGCTGGCTTCCGCAGCCTCCGATTCTGCAGCCAATCGGAAGCCGCGCCTTGGTTTTCGAACAGTTCCAGAAGTCGAATGGACTCCCGGAACGCATTCTGTTCGAGAACCGAGGTACGACTGTAGGTGCATTCTCATAATGTGGCATGAATTATAGCAATAGTGTTGAATCAGCAATAGAAATAGAACAGTGCGACCCAATGGGGGTGTTAATAATAGTAGCAGTTGGCACTAAATGCATGCAAGGCCTCATATTCCACGTTCCTGAGATCCTACCCTAGTTGCTAAAGGTGACCAGACACATATTTCTGAGCTTTTCTCTAGCATCATGAGGTCTAGAAAATCAATCTTTTTAATAATGATGATGATGATGATAGCTGGGATTCTCAAATAATAGGTTGCAATGTGTGACATATTACCTTCAGCACCTTTTCGAGAACAAAACATACACATTTGTCTCCATTTTAGCTGCTATCAAAGTGTTTGCTGTAAGAAGAGTTAGCAAATATTAAGAGCGATTGTTTGGTTCAGTAAATGATATCCCTTGTTATTGAACGTCACTTACGCTCTGTTAGGGCAAAACGGGAAGAGGATTCCACAAGAGACTTTTATTAGATTGCAAGCGGCAGCACATCACTGTCCTCAATAGATCATGTTGAATTTCTAGGGGGGGAATTTGTAGGTATAGCTATTTTGTAATAAAATATGTAGTAAAAACAACCAGCTCCTAGCTGTGCAACCTAAGGGATCTTCTTTTTAAACACACCAGCTAGAGCTATTGCTTTCAGCTCTCAAGGCCAAAAGTACGTTGAATATCTGTGTATGTTGTGTGCACAAACTAGCCATCAAGGAATGATTTCTGACATTTTTGTAAGCTTTCTATGAGAATCCAGTCATGACTGGAATCTAAATGCCTGTGCCCTTCATAGATAGAACCAACCAGAGAGACAGGGACCCTGGGTTTATTTTGAGTTCTCAGAACCATAGGAGCCAACTCCTAGGGGCTGAGGTCCCTTTGCCCTCCCCATAATTTTTTTTTAAGTTAAAAAAAATCTTTATTTGTCCTTCATTAAAAAAATAACATAACATTCCAGATATATCCATCAGCAATTACACAAAAAGAATACAAAAAGAAAAAAGGAAGATTCGCATACATTAACTTAAATTCCTATCTGAAAGGGGGGGAGTAAAAAAAACAGAAAAGAAGGAAAAAAGAAAAAGAAAAGAAAGAAGAAAGAAAAAGAAGAATTCAAGGGGGGGAAAGGAAAAACATTAAAACAATTAAAGTTCCCTCCCCATAAATTATTTGAGGGGGCCAGCCTCCCCTCCCCAGTCAGTGGACATTGCCATTCAAATAGTGTGTGTGCGCGCCATGTCTTCTGATCAATTACATGGGGCATGGGTTATCTGCCCCCCCTCAATATTTTATTCAAGTTGGCAACCCTGCCCAGGACAATGGGATGAGTGAGGTGAATCTATCAAATTTTCACTTTCCAAAATAACAACAAGAACCAAAAGACCGTCATCCTTTGAAATTCTCACTCACCTGAGTTTTGTGGTGGAGTTTTCCATCCAAGCAATGTTTACAAAAAATGTATCCAAAAAGCATGCGTGTGGCTAAAATGCATGTACTAAGGAAAACATACAAAACTGCATTAGAGGAAATTGCTTGCAGAAATGTATACCTTAGGTAAAGGTAAAGGGACCCCTGACTGTTAAGTCCAGTCGCGGATGACTCTGGGGTTGCAGCGCTCATCTTGCTTTACTGGCCGAGGGAGCTGGCGTTTTGTCCGCAGACAGCTTCCAGGTCAGCATGACTAAGCTGCTTCTGGTAAACCAGAGCAGCGTACGGAAGCGCCGTTTACCTTCCCGCCGGAGTGGTGCCTATTTATCTACTTGCACTTTGGCCGTGCTCATAGCTGCCAAGTTATCCCTTTTTTTAAGGGATTTTCCCTTATGCTGAATAGGCTTCCTTGCGAGAAAAGGGAAAACTTGGCAGCTATGCGTGCTTTCGAACTGCTAGGTGGGCAGGAGCTGGGACCGAGCAATGGGAGCTCACCCCTTCACGGGGATTTGAACTGCCGACCTTCTGATCAGCAAGCCCTAGGCCAGGCATCCCCAAACTTCGGCCCTCCAGATGTTTTTTTAATATATATATATTTATTGATTTTTTTTTTACAAAAAAGCGCAAAAAGGGGAAAAAAGAAAAAGAAAAAATACAACTAAATTCTTTGGGTGGGGAGGAAGCCATGACTGTTCAGATACTTATTTTAATGTGCAGAGTAATTGGGGCCTAAGAAGATGATAACCTCTTGAACTGGTGACCTCTGTTAAATCATAGGAGGTATACTCAGTCAACAGACTTCCGAAAGGTTAGGCCAGGCTTCCTCAAACTCAGCCCTCCAGATGTTTTGTACTACAATCCCCATCATCCCTGACCACTGGTCCTGCTAGCTAGGGATCATGGGAGTTGTAGGCCAAAAAAATCTGGAGGGCCACAGTTTGGGGATCCCTGCCCTAGGCTCTGTGGTTTAGATCACAGTGCCAGCTGCTTATTAGGAGATATTTGCATTAAAATCTGGTGAATTTACAGGAGGTTGTTGAAATTTCTTTGCAATATGTAGAGAACTGAATTTAATGTTGGTCTAATAAGAAATTGAGGAAACTGAAACGGGCAGATCCTTCCAACCCTTGAAAAAGTCTCTCGTTTTGGGATTCAGGATTCATCTGCTGCAGACTTTCCAAGCAGATGGTCTTTGTGCAAGACCATTGGCTTCAAAAGAGGTCTAGTAAGTAAAATTAACAGGAGTTTTACCAACAATTTCATTGGGAATCATGGATGGTACAAATGACCATTTTATCACACATGTGCACCTGGTGTGTGATCAATCCCTCCTATTTCATGGCAGAACAATGTAGAAAAGAAGACACTCGGAGAGGTTGGAGAGGCAAATGATAAAAAATTATAAAGAATAATTTATCTTGGAAGGATTCCTTTTCTTCAAGACTTGAGTGATTTAAATGATTAAATACAACATTATCAACTCAAACTTTGTGCAATTTTCTGTATTCCTGTGATATCGGCCCAATGAGCCTCTTGAAGGAATGTCTGCAAATTGATTGGAAACCATTCTCCAAACTTCTCCACTCAATGCAGAAAAGGGGGGAGAAGTGGAGAGAGAACAGAACCAAAGAAGCCAAATAAAATAGGCTACTAAATGTAATCACCTTAAATTACAGAGGAATCATCAAGCAAAAAGAACAAGTGTGAGTTCTTCACCGAAATGAAAGAGTTACAGGGCGAACTTATTCACAACAAGCCAGTGTAGAAAGTATATAATTATTATTATTTTTAATCCTGGAAGTTGCATGGATTAAGTTACATTTCCAAGGCAGCTTGTTTCTGAAGGGCTTATTACAGTTCTGAACCACAAACCTGTGACTTAAGAAAACATGAATTGATGTCATAATGAGGTTTAAACGGAGCCACGGTGTCTACACTGCCTCCCCAAAGAGAGGGGTTCCCCTTCCATCCTGGGCACAGGGCCTCCTTTTCCTCTGCTGCTTAATGCAAATGTAAACAGAACAGAGGCCCAAGTTCAATTTCTAAGCGGCTGTCATGTATTTTTACTTTCTTCACCCTTCACAAGGGCACTTTTCAAGCCAGGTTTATTGCACAAGATGCTTAAAATGACAAAAGGTCACACAAGCTTGCACACAAATGCAGCTCCTGTTGGAAAGGTGGGCAGAAAGCCACCTTTATAGCAGCAGCCTGGTCTTACAGTGGGACCTCCACTTATGAACACGATCCGTTTCGGGGTGCCGTTCGCACCCCGAAAAGTCTGTACATAGAACGCTGCTACTGCGCGTGCGTAAAGCGCGCAGATTGCTTCTGTGCATGCAAGAAGCGTGAAGCATGCAGATCGCTTCTGTGCGTGCAGCGAACCCAGAAGTAAACACTTCCGGGTTTGCTGCGTTCGTAACCTGAAAAGCCACAAAGTGAAGCAAACGTAACACAAGGTATGACTGCATTTGCATGCATAAGGCACCATGTTCAACAGAAAACAGTCATACCTCGGTTTAAGTACGCCTCGGTTTGAGTATTTTCAGTTTAAGTACTCCACGGACCTGTCTGGAACAGATTAATCCACTTTCCATTACTTTAAATGGGAAAATTCGCTTCAGGTTAAGTACGTTTCAGGTTAAGTACCCCACGGACCATCTGAAACTGAATAATCCACTTTCCACTACTTTCAATGGGAAAGATCGCTTCAGGTTAAGTATGCCTCAGGTTAAGTACAGGCTTCCAGAACCAATTACTGTACACTCATACTTCGGGTTAAGTACGCTTCAGGTTGAGTACTACACGGACCCGTCTGGAACAGATTAATCCACTTTCCATTACTTTCAATGGGAAAGTTCACTTCAGGTTAAGTACACTTCAGTTTAAGTACTCCACGGACTATCTGAAATGGATTAATCCACTTTCCTTTACTTTCAATGGGAAAGTTCGCTTCAGATTAAGTACAGACTTCCGGAACCAATTGTGTTTGTTAACTGAGGTACCACTGTAGAGCATGTTGTTGTTCTTTTTTTAAAAAAAATATTTTTATTAAAGATTTCTTGAATTACAAAGGTGTGTGCAGTGTCTCTCATATTTTAACATGTATCGTTTTTGCAAATCAGTTTCATTTGTTAAGACACTAAGAAGAAAGAGGTGGATAGGGGATGGGAGGGGTGAGAATAGGTGACGATGTTTCTGTTTTGCTTAATATACGGCTTGATGTCAGCTTTGTTTGTCTAGGTTCTCCTTTATTCGCTTGTGTTCTTTTGATGGTGAGAGAGATTGGGGTTGGCCAAGGGTGTGGTTGTTCATTTGTGATTGGCTATGATGGTCTTTGTCAGGCATCCCCAAACTTTGGCCCTCCAGATGTTTTGGACTACAAGTCCCATCATCCCTGACCACTAGTCCTGTTAGCTAGGGATCATGGGAGTTGTAGGCCAAAACATCTGGAGGGCCGCAGTTTGGGGATGCCTGGTCTTTGTTTTCATGTGTGAGTGGGGTGGGTGGGTACTTTGGGGTCAGGTTAGCCATATTGATTTGTATGCTGGAGTTAAGTTTTTGAATAGAGCATGTTGTTACTTAGTTAACACCTTCAGAAGCACATTAATGGAACTGGCTTTTGAGACCCTGGTGAACGTGGGTTTTGGGGTTTGTTTGTTTGTTTTATATCTATTTAAAGTTTGGGTGACTTCCAGGTGTGGCTGGAATACAACTCAATCCCTGGTCATTGGCTATGCTAGCTGGGTTTGATGGGAGTTCTTGTCCAACAACTTCTAGCAGGGCTACCCAAACTTGGGTCTCCAGATGTTTTGGGATTACAATTCCCACCATCCCTGACCACTGGTCCTGCTAGCGAGGGATGATGGGAGCTATAATCCCAAAACAGCTGACGACCCAAGTTTAGGAAGCCCTGATCTAGAGGGGGGGGGAATGGAGGAACCGCAAAGTAAAACACTGTCAGGGGAGAGCAGGCTAATTTCTCTAGTAGTGGTGGTTTGAGGAGAACAGTGCCTGTTCATTTTGACTAGCATCTCAGTTTCTACAAATGCTAGAAAGTTACCCTTTAATGAAAGAAAGATGGGACTCTAGAAATTATAGTTCAGGCATCCCCAAACTGCGCCCCTCCAGATGTTTTGGCCTACTACTCCCATGATCCCTAGCTAACAGGGATCCCTAGCTAACAGGGATGCCTGTTATAGTTCATTGAAGGGGTTCTCCCATGGGTACAACAACCGTACCCCTGACCTAAAGAATGGAAGCAAATAGAACATTCTGCAGTGTTTATGACTGCCATCCTGAAACCCTAATGGCACACATTTGTAGGTTCTGACAAATATTTGTAGGAAAGAATTGGGAGGGGGCTTTTTTGATAGCCAGGAAGTCCCAGGAAATGCTGATAGGCGATTGTTTTATGTGCTGAGAAACCAAATTCTATTGGATTCCATTCTATTTCATTTCTGGTTCACTAGGGGCATGAGAAAGAAATGAAGTTTGGCGACATTGTTAGACTGATAACATTAAGCTGTGCTTTCCATTTCACTTCCATAGAGCAGGCATGTCCAAAGTTTGGTCCGAGGGCCTAATCCAGCCCCTGCAACAGTTTATTTCAATTGTTAAAAAGCTCAACAGGGGGAAATCCCAAAAGAAGCTCAACAACTTCAATCCCCAAAGAAGCTCAACAACTTTGGGGTAAAATCGTAAAAAAAAAGCTCAACAACTTCAACCCTAAAAAAAGGTCAACAAATTTGGTCGGCCCTCACGCATGTTCACTTCATCAAATCTGGCCCTGCAGAGAGTCTTCCATTTCAAAGACTTTTACGTGGTGCTTAGTCATTGTGTTTCTTGCTAAGGCTGCATTAATTCCTGGTTGTCCAGTCAAAACTGATTAATGCTCACCATTCAGCACCAAGAGTGCTGGCGAAAAGCCCATGGCCTAATCCTGACCCCCCTCAAACTGAACACAGCCCACCCGCCAGCCAGCTTCATGGTAGCTCCCAAGCTCTTTTTTCTTCCTGTCTGTGAAAAGGGAATAAGGAGTTGCTTGTTGGGCCGTGAGATACATGGCCACAGAGATGGCTTCTGAAGATGGATGAGTGGCAGTAAGTAGCCCCCCCGGGCTGAATGACGGATAAGCAAAAGGGATATTCCATGGTCTTGCAGTGATGACATCATCAGCCTGAACTAGACCTTGCTACGCCATATCGTGCTGCCCCAGTCACTTTGCATTCACTGTTTTCAAATCCCACCACTCACTCCTCAACCAGTTGTATTTGTTGTAAGTTGCTTTGAGCTTTGGTGAGAAAGCAACTAACAAGTTTGTAACACTTCGTATCATTGTGCCTCAGCTCACCAGCCATCTATGAAAGACTGGTGGCTCAGTGGGTCACAAAAGGTGTGGGGCCGCCCCAGACCAAAGCAATGTGTCCTGCTTCTGTATGCATAGCTATGCACAATCTTAAATGGTTCATAAGTCTTGATATGAAATATTCGTTCACGGAAGTGTCATGTTTTCTTTATTAAAAAAAAATGAAACGAAATAAATTGTACTAACTTTCCAATAAGCTCGAGAAAGGATAGAATCAATTTGCTTTCTTTATGTTTGCCTACGTCCATTGCATAAATCATTTCGCCCTTGCCTTATGAGCTAGAGCCCCACTGGAGCAGTTCCTTTACTCTCGATCTCATTAAGCATCTCCAGGGTACAGAACACAAACAAGCACTACCTTGTGCTAACACAGTCAGTGCTGATTGGCTTGTGTTCATTAAAGGGACAGAGCCATTTTTCAGAGGGAAATGTTTCACACCAGTGTGTGTGTGTGTGTGTGTGTGTGTGTGTGTGTGTGTGTGTGTTTAAAAAAGGTTATATTGGATTCAGCTCAGAGACAGCGTGAAAAAAGGGAGGGGAGCCCTACTTTCAACACACGCATACATACACAGAAGCAAAACTTACAAGGCATGATTTAATCTGATGACCTTATTTACTTACTTCTACCCCAGCCTCAGGGCAAGCTCTCACAAGGTGGCTTGCAATAAAAATAATATTTACATGATTAAATAACATATGCTAAAATTTCCCACCCCCATAAAAATATCACCTAATATATGGTTGCTTGTTTCGCCTAATACATTTTGAGTTTCGCAGTTCTTCATCAGAGGCAAGAAGACTATTGAAGTCATTCAAGATACCACCAAAACAGCTGTCTCCAAAATGATTATACTTGAGATGAAACTATGGATGGGCAAATCAGTCTGTGACATCTCACTTCCACATACATTCACCCATTTCCACATTAATCTACATTATTTAAACTCATGCAAATATTCACATTTTAATGTGTGGTTTTTTAAAAATAAACAAAAAACAGCTTTTCTTTCAAAATACCCCTTTCTATTTTAAAATGCCATTTTTTAAAATTTAAAAATCCACAGTAGAGCAATATTAGGTCAACCAAAATGGCACAAAATAGCATGCAAGTTTTCAAGTTCTCCAGAGCTCTTTATCAGGGCAAACAAAGGGGGGGGGGGCTAAAGATGGTGAAGCCACCTGCATCTTTATTACATCTTTAGTAGTGGTGGGACAGGGGACGTGGGTGGCGCTGTGGGTTAAACCGCATAGCCTAGGGCTTGCCGATCAGAAGTTCAATGGTTTGAATCCTCGCAACGGGGTGAGCTCCCGTTGCTCGGTCCCTGCTCCTGCCAACCTAGTAGTTCGAAAGCACGTCAAATGCAAGTAGATAAATAGGTACTGCTCCTGCGGGAAGGTAAATGGTGTTTCCGTGCGCTGCTCTGGTTCACCAGAAGCGGCTTAGTCATGCTGGCCACATGACCTGGAAGCTGTACACTGGCTCCCTCGGCCAATAAAGCAAGATGACTGCCGCAAACCGAGAGTCGTCCACGACTGGACCTAATGGTCAGGGGTCCCTTTAGCTTTACCTTTAGTGATGGGGCAGTTTAGGACATCTTAAAATGTATTTTGACATTTCTTTTTGAGCTGAGATCTGCACTGAAATATTCGGGGAATAATGAAGGTCCACTCTGCACATTAGCCTGAGAAATGAAGTTCCAAGGCAGTTCATGTCAGGGTTCACGAAGATTACAGATTCAACTAAGTCTTGCTCAAATTGAAATTAATGGACTTAACTGAGTCATGTTCATAAGTTCCTATGGGCCTTCTCTGAGTATAACTTGGGGCAGGCGTCCTCAACCTCAGCCCTCCAGATGTTTTTGGCCTACAACTCCCATGATCCCTAGCTAGCAGGACCAGTGGTCAGGGATGATGGGAATTGTAGTCTCAAAACATCTGGAGGGCTGAGGTTGAGGAAGCCTGTCTTAGGGTGAATATCATTTATATTCATCAGGCATTCCTTATCAAAATGTGTGATTGTAAAAACACAAATTTGGAGGGATTATACCCCCCCAAAAAAAGGAGTTTCACAATTATCTATTTGTTGTCCCATTGTTCAGCCCAGACACTGAGGTCCACTTCCAAAGGCCTTCTGGCAGTTCCCTCACAGCGAGAAGTGAAGTTACAGGGAACCAGGCAGAGGGCCTTCTTGGTGGTGGCACCCACCCTGTGGAACGCCCTCCCATCAGATGTCAAGGAGATAAAGAATCATAGAATCGTAGAGTTGGAAGAGACCACAAGGGCCATCCAGTCCAACCCCCTGCCAAGCAGGAAATACCATCAAAGCATTCTTGACATATGCCTGTCAAACCTCTGCTTAAAGACCTCCAAAGAAGGAGACTCCACCACACTCCTTGGTAGCAAATTCCTCTGCCGAACAGCTTTTACTGTCAGGAAGTTCTTCCTAATGTTTAGGTGGAATCTTCTTTCTTGTAGTTTAAATCCATTGCTCCGTGTCCGCTTCTCTGGAGCAGACACGGAGAACCACACAACTTTTAGAAGACATCTGAAGGCAGCACAGGCAGATGGGTGGGCTACAAATAATAAAGTTGTTGTTGCTGTTGTTTATAGACCAACGCTTCATGAAACTATCAAGGCAGCGTATAGCAAACTATGCAAGTACAATGCAAATATATTAAAAAATCATAAACACAACCCGCTCATCTTGCAAAAGCTTAAACAGCTTCTTAGCCCTGTTGGCATACAAAGGTCTTCAAGAGACAATTGTGAGGATGCCTGTTGAATCTTTGCTGGAAGAGGGGTCCACAGCATGGAAGCAGCGACATTAAATCCCTGGCTTCTAGTTAAAACAAGTTGGGCCTCTGGAACACAGGCGATCACAGTATTTCCTTCAGCACTGTGAGAGATCTGCCCCTTTGTGGAATTTGGAGGAGAGGGTGGTTGGTCCCTGGCTCACTAACCCAGTCTCTCCTAATTAGAGTTAATTCCCCTCCATCCTTTCACTGAAATTCAATAGTCTTTCGTAAAGACTAATGGACCAGCTAAGGAAAGCCTGGTGCGAGCCTGCAGGAGAGTGTTTAAATCCGCTGATCTGTGTCAGGTGAGCAGGATGTCCAAGTGAGGATGAAAGGAACGGAAATTCAATGATCCCATATGTCTCTCCCGGTCTTCTCTAGGTCAAAGGTCTGCTTCATTTCATTATGCTGCCAGAAGCAGTTTATCTCATTGTGCTTCCAGTTGCATTCAGCAAGGGAGAGAGAGAGAGAGCACAGCCAGGAAGTCATATGACCTGCTCAACATAGGGGAGGAATGGTGGGGAAGTCATGTAACTCATCATCGGTGATGACTTGAGAAGGATCTGTTGCGTGTTGCTGGTAACTTTGTTGCTGATGTTCCAATGAGAGCCATCCTCTTATATCCAGGGAAAGCAACAAAGCAGTACGGATTGGGTGCGTGAAATATGTACTTCATTTCCTTAAGGCAGGCATGGCCAAACTTGGCCCTGACCACTGGTCCCTGTTAGCTAGGGATGATGGGAATTGTAGTCCCCAAACAGCTGGAGGGCCAAGTTTGGCCATGCCTGCCTTAAGGCATGGATAGGAACCCTATGGGATTCCAGATGTTGGTGGACTTCAGTTCCCATCAGCCCCAGATCACATGTCCCAGAGATCAGGGAGCAGATCCTTTATATTCCCAGGGGAGAGGACCCAAGTGAAGTTGTTACAGTAAGTCACCGGGCAACTCGGGGAAGCCCTGAACAGATTCTGGTTTGACAACAGCAGCGTTCGCCGCCCAGGAGGTGCTAAAAGCTACAGCAAGTTGTCTCCCTTACTGGTTTGGGGGTAGCCCCTGGTTCTGATGCAGGTCAAATAAATGTGCCCCCCACCTCTCTCGTTCTCTTAGATTCAGGAAGATGGCTAGCGCAGCTTGAAAGAGCCCTTGCACAAAGGCATTTGTGTGCAACAGTAGAGGCCCTTCCTATTTGAATTCATCTTATCATTACATAAATAAAACCTTTTGAAGACTTACTTGAAATTCATCTTCCTCCTGGCCCGAGTTCTTGCAATTTACTGTTTATTCCTGGACTTCACCAAGAACTCCGATTTCTACAGTTTATGCAGTGCTATCAACTCATTTTTGTGTGTGTGTCTGGGAACTGAAATATAATAACTACTAGCTTATCGTGAGCAGATGTATTTTTAACTATTGCTGTAACTGGTTTTCCACATTACTTTGATGAGGGACTGTTAATGGGTTCAACACATCTAGAATGCACTAACAATTCTCCATGCAATTCTGCAATTATCTTCTGTTTGCTGTCCAGCCCTAAGACTGGCCTTCCCAGATCGCAAGCAAATGATGCCTCCAGCAATTTGCTTTTTAAAGTCTTCTGATTTGGATAGAATTGTGTGCAAACCTATCAAATGCCAAAATGTGACCAAATTATTTCCCCAAGCCCAAATATGCAAAGATCTTGAAAGGTTGTACCGCAGCCTTTGGAAACACTCATAGGCTGATATTTTTCCCCCTTTAAAGAAGAAGAAAACGCATCAGTTCTGTAACAAGACAACTAGTGTTTTCCTTCCTATTCTGAATATATGTGTTCAATACTGCACTCAGCCCCTCCTTAAACCAAACCAAATCAATAATTTCAAAACCCACTATAATTCTGTACACCCCAGTGCTCGCTTTGTCATTAAACTGTATCTTTTTATTATGCTCATTAAGAATCAGGGTCAGGGAGCCTCCTTTTTTGTTCTTTTTCAGCAGATGTTCTGGGAGATCATGGCTACTTTCCTTTTTTTAACATCTCCTGCTAATTACTGCCTGCCATTTCTCCGCACTTCCTGGCTTTCAGCAGGCCAGTGGGTCCCTGTACACCATCTGTTCAAAATTCTGGTTCTTGCCCTCTCTTAGACCTCACTCGGCGTTAATCTCTTTTGTTGTCTATTACAGAAATCACATGCGCACACATTCAAGGGGTCACATTCACTATACTCAGCAGCAAGTGCCTCACCCTGAGGGAATCAGCAGTAAGGCTAAAATTACCTCTGACGGAACCCCATCCCAGCTCTAAACAACCGTGCTAAGTTTCCCTTTTCCATAGACAGATAAGCAGACAGGTATCCTATATAATAAAGTCCCTGTGTCTCTGCGTCCAGTCCCTGTGTCCCTGTGTCCGCGCTAATGCGCATGTGCCCCACGGACACAGGGACTGGACGAAGAGGAGCAACGTACACACACACACGTTCTCTCCTCCCCCTCAACCCTCTGCCTCCCGTTCCCCTGCAGCGGTGGACCAAGATGGCGCCGGCACCGCCTCCTGACAACCCTACCTGGCCCATGGGAGGAGCGGCGGTGCCGCGGCCTTCCCTCCCTCTCTGCGCTCGGCCGCGGGACACGACGGGAGAGCGCTTTATTAAATTGCGTTCCCGGCGCGCCCCGCGGCCGAGCACAGAAAGGGAGGGAAGGCCGCGGCCCCGTCGCACCTCTAGCGCCCATTTTCTTAACGGGCTGAATGAGACTAGTCTATCAATAATTTGTCCCATGCTTACCTTGGACATGATATTTCCCGGGACTATTAAAATGAAATTAAAAGATCACCAAAACAATTCAGAAAACAGCCATCGGGATTTAAAATGTTCCATCATCTCCCTTGAGAAAGCTTTAATTATGGATCTTGCGGAAATGACCTGCACAGCCATATATTTTACATCGACGGTGAGAGGTTATCCCTTTCTCCTCATGATTCTGCAATGGCAAAACTTGTTCCCTCATTCTCACCTACTGCCGAAAGTCTAGAAGCAGGCTAGATAAAAATCAATGATTTTATTTTAAAAAAAATCTGATTTTTTTCTATTTAAATTGGATTTTTTTAAATTTAAATTGGATTTTTAAAATAAAATGCTTTCGGAGGAAAAATCTTTCTAAAGATGGTTTTCTATTTAAGTTATATTATAGTCCAAAGGCTAGTCATCAGGAAATAAGAATTTGTTTTAAGTTTTTCATGTGTGCTAAAACTCAGTCTAAGGTTGTTTTTCAATTGTTTAACCACATCAGTTAACAAACATGGATACATATGGTATAATGTTGTTTTAGTTAAATAAATTGTTTAAATTGTTATTAAGGAAATGATTATTTCTTTCCTTCCAATAAAGTACAGCAGAAAGATTGTCCAAATATAAACAGTTAACTTATTATACCTCACCATAGTTCCATAAATATTTGTCTATGTATTTCCAATAGTATAACCAAATCAGTAATTTGTGATATAACTGTAAAAACTACTCTGAAAATTTATTATTCCAAAAATGAAACTTTCCTCTGGTTGTAAATATTAAGATTATGCCAGCAAGTATAAGTCTTTCTGTAAAAAAATTGAAAAAAAGAAGAGGGGGAACCAAAACAAAGCGACAAATACTAGAAAAAAAACAAAAACAAAAAATACTCTAAGACGAACATTATTTAGGAAGTTCAAACCAATACTTAAATATTCTGTACACAAAGTCCTTCATACTGGTTTGAGTCCCTTATATCAATTCAGATATAACATTCTTATCTATTGAAATGTTATATACGGTTTCTTTGGGCGGAGGCAGCACAAAAAAAAGGCCCGGGTCTATTTATTGGTAATTTGGCAAACAGCAGCTCAGGAGGGGCTAATATGCCTGCAAATGTCCTCCATTTCTGACAATAGGAAAGTTTGTTACAATTATAGCCATTTTTAAATGTCCCCATTATAGCTACTAGGGGTGGCACAAAGGGGCATCCCTGTGTTACCATTATGTTGTTTTGGTTTAATTGTTTGTTGTTGTTGTTGTTTAGTCGTTTAGTCGTGTCCGACTCTTCGTGACCCCATGGACCATAGCACGCCAGGCACTCCTGTCTTGCACTGCCTCCCGCAGTTTGGTCAAACTCATGTTCGTAGCTTCGAGAACACTGTCCAACCATCTCATCCTCTGTCGTCCCCTTCTCCTAGTGCCCTCGGTCTTTCCCAACATCAGGGTCTTTTCCAGGGAGTCTTCTCTTCTCATGAGGTGGCCGAAGTATTGGAGCCTCAGCTTCACGATCTGTCCTTCCAGGGAGCACTCAGGGCTGATTTCCTTCAGAATGGATAGGTTTGATCTTCTTGCAGTCCATGGGACTCTCAAGAGTCTCCTCCAGCACCATAATTCAAAAGCATCCATTCTTTAATTGTTTACTTGTGTTTTAAGTTGTATTTTACTCTGTGAACCACCTTGAGATCTTTTGATGGGAGGTATATAAAGTAAATAAATAAATAAATGACGACGACAATTCTGACATTTACTGGAGGAACATGAGAGGGTGTGACTACATAAAGGGTGCGACTACAGCCACAATACTTGTCTCATTTGAAGCACAATCCACCATTAGTGTGGAAAGGAAAACTCTGCCCTCAGTCTCTAATAACACGGCATGTGACCAAAGATACAGGTGATCAGCTACAAATTCACACTTAAAAATGCTGGGTCAATGAGCAAATATACCACTGTAAGTGGCAAGTGTAGAAAGGCCCCCAGCTAGTGTTATTTTTCAATCACTCATTCCTTATGGAGTTTCCCAACTGATCTAAAAACTGAGGAGCATAATCTTCCCCTTTACAAAATTGCACTTCTGATTATTGGACCCCAGAGATCATTCGGGGATTGTTTGCATTTTAACATCTATTGTATGACACGTGCGCCTTCAGAATAGCACGATTTCACAGTTGTCTGGCAAGTCAAGTGTGAAAGAGCTCTCTTATTTCGCAGAGGAGATCCAGCTGGAAAGTCGGAGATCAAGCTGCAGCATTCAGCCGGAAGATCGCTGCCGTGGGTCACGGATTCTTCTCTTAAAGGCTGAACTACTCCACAGGGATTCTATGCTGGAAAACCCCTTTTATATTAAAATTAATATTGTCCCTGCTGGATTATCCATTCATCCCCAGCAGTTGCTCATTTCAGAGCAGCAAAAATATGCTTGAGTTTTATAGAGGCCCTCTGCACACATACACCCTGGGAGGCAAATTCATTGGGGGGGGGGGAGGAGAGAAGCCGCAGTACACAGTACTACTTCCTTGTTACATATCCCACAGACATCCTGATCTAACGGCTCACTTGTCTTAATTCCATTTACTGTTCATGAATCTGGCTCCTTAGGATTCATTTTTCATTCTTAATTATTGCTTGGGGGGGGGGGGTATGGGCGTAGCCGGGATTTTTGTTGTGGGATCAGAACCTCAGTTAGGTAAAGGGACCCCTGACAGTTAAGTCCAGTCGTGAACGACTCTGGGCTTGAGGCGCTCATCTTGCTTTACAGGCCGAGGGCGCCGGGGTTTGTCCACTCCACAGACAGTTTTTCCAGGTCGTGTGGCCAGCATGACTAAGCCGCTTCTGGCGCAATGGAACACCGACACCAGAGCAGTGCACGGAAACGCCGTTTACCTTCCCACCGGAGCAGTACCTATTAATCTGCTTGCACTTTTGGGGGTGCTTTCGAACTGCTAGGTTGGTAGGAGCTGGGACCGGGCAACAGGAGCTCACCCCATCACAGGGATTCGAACTGCTGACCTTTTGATTGGCAAGCCCAAGGCTCAGTTAGCTATGTATTTTATTGATCTTTTATTGATGGGGGGCAGCTCCCCCCCGACTACACCCATGTGGGGGGGGGGTGAAAAGTTTTATTGAAATTTTTCATGATGCAATAAATAAACGAACCAATCCACACAGAATAATAGCAAGAAAGAAGCTAGGAGAAAAGAAAAGAGATAGAAAACTACAAAATCCTTTGTCACTGCTATACCTTAGCTTTTATCCCATATACATATAGGAAAAGGTGAGTCTTCCCAGCCCTCACCTGGGAACATCCCTCTCTTCTCTCAGAAGGGGGTTCAATGCATCTCAGACCAGGGACACATAACCCAACTATTCTTTTCACCATGAGGTAAACTTCTTCCATCCCCTTCTTATGTCCTGCATATCATCCATACAATTGCAATTTAGCCTTATCCATCTTTAGGCCCACAAAATGCACATGCATAATTTCATACCTGCCCAGTTGCTGTCAGAGAAATAAGGGACCGGGCGGAAATAGCAGACTGGAAGTAGCGCTGCCACCATTTTGGAACTGGGCGGAGCATGCTCAGAAGTGACTTTTGATGCTGCTTTGCCCAGTTCCAAAATGGCCACCACGCCAGAAGTCGCACTGCAGCCATTTTGGAACTTGGCAAATCAGCATCAAAAGTCGCTTCTGAGCATGCTCTGCCCAGTTCCAAAATGGCCGTCACGCCAGAATAAACCGGGGGGAAACAAAATAATCCTTTTTTTCAGCTAGGAACAGCTGGGAAAACGGGTATTTCCTGGGGGAAACGGGAGACTTGGCAGCTGTGTAATTTTAGCCTTAAAATGACAAAACCCCACAGTGGAGAATGGTTCTATGCAGTTGCTCTTCTAACCAGGACTGGAGCTGGGGTTGAATTCTAAGGAGAATGCTCCCAGAAAAATGGGGATAGGATTGCAGCCATAGGTTTCGATGTGAGAAACCAAGTTTCAAAACTGCATTCCTCGATGAGGATCTCCGAGTAGCCTTGGACAATTGCCTACCCTTATAGACTAACCTACTCATGGAATCGTAGAGAGGCTAAAACACCCTTCTAAATTCCTCGGAGGGAAGGTAAGATACAAAAGTACTAAATAAAAAATAGTAACCTCAATGGCGAGCTATACAGATGTTTCCTCAGAGAAAGCACTTCAGCACAATATGCCTATTTGGTAGAGCATTTCATGTTTAGTGGAACGTTCTGCTAGGAAAAAAAAGATCGTATTGATTTTCTGGCAATAAATGGAGATTTAGAAGACATATGGTCAAAGGATAACACATCACTTGGGTTCCCCGTAATGTAGTAATACAAATTCTGGGCACATGACTTGTTCTTTGATGACTTTCTTTATTAGGTTTCCAAATCATGCTGATGCCCAGAGGGCATGAAGAGAATTGAAAATAGTTCTACGTTGCAACGGGAGACATGAGGAGAGCTTACTTTATGAGGCAGAGGTTAATGCTAAAATAATATATGACAGATGGTCATTTTTTGCCGCCCATCTTATATGAGCAGTATTTTTGCATTGGACACTGGCAATCCACTTTGTTTTGTAGCCGAGAATATATCAGAGGTTTCTTTTTAACCCTCCAAAGTATTCCGTCGCTGTCATAAAGTTACATGGAAGAGGGGGATGAATTCATGGTGGAATCCTAGCCCTAGTTGCCTTGAAGCCCAAGAGAATTCAATTGGACTTACTTCTGGGTAGACAAGGTTAGGATTATGCTGTAGTGCATCACTGGCTACTCACAAGAATCATAACTGTGATAGCACACTCACTGAGGGAAGGCAGATGTAATTAATAGGATATTTCTGATCATAACGCCTACTATTCTATCTGCTTTGCAAGTCCGATTTAAAATACAGGATACATTTCATGTTAGTGCCTTACGCACACCAAGTTTTCATTATTTCTGTTTGTTTCTTTCCGTTTTAAATATATTATATCCAGTTGGTCAGAGCATGGTGCTGATAATGCCAAGGTTATAGAATCATAGAATCAGAGCTGGAAGAGACCACAAGGGCCATTCAGTCCAACCCCCTGCCAAGCAGGATTCACCATCAAAGCATTCTTGACATATGCCTGTCAAGCCTCTGCTTAAAGACCTCCAAATAAGGAGACTCCACCACACTCCTTGGCAGCAAATTCCACTGCCAAACAGCTCTTACTGTCAGGAAGTTCTTCCTAATGTTTAGGTGGAATCTTCTTTCTTGTAGTTTGAATCCATTGCTCCGTGTCCGCTTCTCTGGAGCAGCAGAAAACAACCTTTCTCCCTTCTCTATATGACATCCTTTTATATATTTGAACAGTAAGAGCTGTGGTCTCTTCCAACTCTATGATTCTATGATAGGTGGCTTTTGCAGGTGAGCAGGTGAGCAATTTTCTGCAATCCTGCCTAAAATAAGCTCAACAACTCTGGGCTACCCCCCCCCCCAAAAAAAGCTCAACAACTCTGGGCAATCTCCCCCCATTTTCTTAATTTGGAGTCCCCCCAAATAGGAGGCAGTTTATACATGGTGGCATGTTATACACAGAAAAATATGGTACTGTTTTGTTTTCATTTTGTAAAGCCGCCTTGAGCATGCTTTGAACTATGGAAAGGCAGCATATAAATAAAACGATGTAAGGAAGTAAGTATGAAGGGGAGTCCAGTGATAAGCAATAGTCACTTGGTACTGGGCATTGGTTCAGAGCCTGTTTCAGAATAGTCATGAGCTGTGAAAGTGGAGCGAAGTCAGCAATTATGTGTTAAGTGCATTCAAATATTTGTTTGTGAGAGGGGAGTAGAGCTATTTGTAATCACCTGCAGCTTGCCAGGGTTTAGCAAAATCCACTTTCTGTAAAAGCTTCCAGTTTAATTTTCACATTTCAGTGCTCGTTCTGTGCATCGCTACACAGCTGTTTTAATTCCAGAGTGCAATTTTTTTAAATACCAAGCCATTGCAGATTATCATTAAGGTAATACAGCAGAGGAGGCAATAGCCATTGGTGTGACTGGCTTTTCTCTAAAATCCAAAAATGCATGCAAATATTTGCCTTCACAGTGATTGCCTTTGTCTATCTGCACACTTCGGAAGAGAATTGATCGTTATAATAATATATAATAATAATAATAATAATTTATTATTTATGCCCCGCCCATCTGGCTGGGTTTCCCCAGCCACTCTGGGCGGCTTCCAACAGAAATATTAAAATACACTAATTTCTTAAAGATTAAAAGCTTCCTTAAACAGGGCTGCCTTCAGATGTCCTCTAAAAGTCTGGTAGTTATTTTTTATTTATTTTTTGAGGAATTATACGAATTCACCCAGATATTCTTCATGTTGAGAAAAACATTGAGAATTAGGGCTATACCGTAACTAGGGCTGAATTGTTGTTTTTAAAACAACAATAACAAGGAGTTGCAGCATTGAAAGGGATCTTTCCCTTTTCGATGATTTTCCAACAATGCCTGCAAACATATTTGCCTGTCTGTGAGGGCAGTGTGCTATGAAAGGCATCTTTTAAAACTTCTAAATGAGTACATACATTCGTGTTAACATTGCTGTCGTGCAGTGCTTTTTTCCTAAAAAAAAAAAAAAAAAAAAGTTTAGGGGTGCTCTCATTTTGACTCAAGAAAATCACCATTTTATAGTTCAAATCGGGGGAAATAAATACAGTAAATGGACAAAAGTACAAAGAACAAGCATTACCTCATATTACACAGCTGACAGCTCACAGTAACTTCCACATTGGCATGAGGTTGTGTGCACTAACATATTGAAATACTGCCCCTCAATGAGGCTAAACTTTCATCAGTAAAACACCACACATCCATATTCCACACTGCTTCACACATTAAACGCTCACTTCCATCTGAGAATCAGGAAACACTGGGAAAGGAAATGAGGCCACCATTGGGGATAGCAACGGAACTGACGATTCACCATGCTAGAGAAGAAACTAAAAAAAATTAAATATTTAGATTCTTCTCCCATTAGATTCACAAAATGTTTAGGGGTATGCGTACCCCTGCGTTCCCCCAGAAAAAAGCACTGCTCTTGTGCCATCTCAATTGGCTTTGCTTCCCCTCAGCAATACCACCACAGATAAATGGAATTAGTACAACCCACCTTTATATCCAATCAGCTGCCATGTGATTTTGTGACATCACAGGTAGTTCATAGTCAATGATAACATTTTGGCAATGAAAGCTGGCACATGCGGTGCCTTGGAATGTAACCCCTGCATAAATGGGGAGCATTATAATGGCATCAGGTTCACAATGTGATTCCCCACTTGGCTTGGATAATACATTTGGCTAATTCTTCTTAATTGTATTTCACTATTAATATACTTCTCCTTAACTGTATTTCTGTTCAACAATTACTCTGATAAAATAAATATTTTGTTATGTGCAAATGGCTTTAGATACCTATTAAAGGTAAAGGGGCCCCTGACCATCAGCTCCAGTCATGTCCGACTCTGGGGTTGCGGCGCTCATCTCGCTCTATAGGCCGAGGGAGCCGGCATTTGTCCGCAGGCAGCTTCCCGGTCATGTGGCCAGTATGACAAAGCTGCTTCTGGCAAACCAGAGCAGCACACGGAAACGCTGTTTACCTTCCCGCCAGAGCGGTCCCTATTTATCTACTTGCACTTTGATGTGCTTTCGAAATGCTAGGTGGGCAGGAGCAAGGAACGAGCAATGGGAGCTCACCCCGTTGCAGGGATTCAAACCTCCGACCTTCTGACCAGCAAGCCCTAGGCTCAGTGGTTTAACCCACAGCGCCACCTGGGTCCCTTAGATACCTATTAGGTCCATAAATTACCATATAGCATATATTCAACACAAAAAACAGCAACAATTTGTTGTTGACAAAGGAGAGCTGGACATATAAAGGGCCCCATTACCTTCAGTAACTTAGGGCCTCATCCAACCCAAATCCAGCCCTGACAATCAATTAAGCTAAAAGGTATTAATAAACCATCACCTCTCCATCACCAATTAACTTGTTTGTGAATTTCATTTTCTTGAACGGCGAAAGGGTCCTTATAAATAGATCATCATCATCACCACCACCACCATTTTATTTGTATGCCGCCTTTCCATAGTTAAAACAACACTCAAGGCGGCTTACAACATGACAAGATTTACATAAATACCAACATAACAAAAGCCATAAACAATAAATAAAACACATCAAAAAAGTACACAACCAAATGGAAAACAATTTCCACGTAAATCATAAAATATAAAACTAAGAATACAGCATTAATATCAATCACAATTTAAAATGACATAGATAAAAATAAAAGCAATAAAGAAAAACAGTGTTCCGTCCCCTTATGCAATTAAACAACAACAACAATGTTCTGTCCCCCTATGTGGAACACATGCATGTCCCATGTCCCCAGAAGCAGTATGAAAACCCTTGCTGTTTCAGCACTTTCTGCAGCATGCGAAAACCATTTTTGTCCATTTAACATATTCTGTTGTATTCTTATCCCACCTGACTGGCAAATATAGTCACCCAAACTGATCCCCCATCAGTCCAAAGAGAGCCATAAGTTCTGTCCTCAGGCCTATGAACTAAAAATCCAAGACACAGGTGGGAATAGGGTTGCCAGGTAAGGAGCATCTCAGATTTCAGGGCCCAAGCTTGAGATCTAGGCAGCCTGTGATGTCACATCACTCTTTCCCCTCAGCCACCCTGTCCTTTTGTGACATCACAGGCAGATGGCAGCCAATGGCAACAGCTGGAGAGACATCAGCACAACCTCCCCAGGCCAGATCATTGTGGGGCACCGCAGCACAAATGTGGTTATTATTTATTTCTCACTCACCCCCCACCCTTCATGTTTACTGGTATGGGAGGGGCACACCATAAAGCTCAGGTATTTCATCTTCTATTATCTGTCTTTGAATAAAAAGGTTAAGTTAGAGTGTATTTAGAAAGCCATTTGTTGAGAAATATAACCTGTGAGGGTGTGAGGGCGATCTGGCTGCGACATCTCTCACCCCATTGATCGCCAGGGTTGATTCGACTGATCTGGCTGGCTAGGCGGGTGTCCCTTTCCTCCCTCACCGCTCCATGTGCGTCCCTCCCGAAGCTGCGTGCTCGGTGGAAGAGGATGACCATCCCAGATAGAAGGAGTGTACTGTTCTTCGATCAAGGGTATACGATAGCTGCGCTCCCCTGCTAGAACCGTCCAAACAAGCTCCAAAGGTGAGTTTCAACTACCGTGGCTTCCATCCACAAACATCAGCCTATTTCAGCCTTGAAGAATCTACCAGTTTCTAAATGCAAACTCCACCAGCTTCCATCCACCAACATCTGCCACCTTCCACTAGGATCAGGCATAGGCAACCTTGGCTCTCCAGATGTTTTGGAACTACAAATCCCATGATCCCTAGCTAACAGGGCCAGTGGTCAGGGATCATGGGAGTTGTAGTTCCAAAACATCTGGAGAGCCAAGGTTGCCTATGCCTGCACTAGGTCCATCACTAGACATTGGCCCGCTTCTGACCATGGGTATCAGCTGCCAGGGGCGTATCCAGGATCAAAACTGGGGGGGGGAGGGAAGGAAGGAGGGAGGGAGGGAAGAGAGAGAAGGAAGGAAGGAAGGAAGGAAGGGAGGGAGGGAGGGAGGGAGAGAGAGAGAGAGAGAAGGGAGGGAGGGAGGGAGGGAGGGAGGGGGAAAGGAAGGAAGGAAGAGCGGGGAAGGAATGATGGAAGGAAGGATAGAGCTCCTGTCCGTCCCGCCCGCCCCCAGCTCAGGCTGCTCCTCCCCCCTCCCACATTCCTCCCGATTTCCATAACCCGCAGCGACTTTTCCCCTTCAGTTTTCGGAGGGGAAAAGTGTGGGCTATGGTCTGTAAAATACGGTGATTTTTCTTTTCTTTTTTGCTTCGGGGGGGCGGCTGCCCCCCTGCCCCTCGCTGGGTACGCCCATGTCAGCTGCCTTCAAGCTGCAATTCTGCTCAGCAAATGAACTTACCTTATTAGATGGTCATCTCCGTCTGCCAGTTTGCCTCCTGGAAGAATTCTAAGCAAGGTGGAAGAATACTAAGCAATGCAGAATGTCACAGCTGTTGTCCACGGAGTTCTGCTGAGGAAGAAGAAAAGCCCCACCTTTATATCCAATCAGCTGCCATGTGCTTTTGTGACATCACAGGTAGTTCATAGCCAATGGTAACATTTTGGCTATGAAAGCCTTACAATTGTGGGTACAACTCAGCCGTGATTTACTTTTGCACCCACAATTGTGAGGCTTTCCAAGATGTTATTTTAACCCACCCTTCATCTGTGCTGATACCAGGACAGGCCACACCATAAGCCTAATGTAGGGGACATTTTCAAGCACACAGGCCACATTCCTTTGTAAGTAACCTTCCAGGAACCTCATGCTAGTGTTGGGCAGGAGCAGGGGCAAAGGGAAGTGGAGCAATGCATGTGACTCTTATCTTTACACAGTAGGCTCCATCCCAGCTGTGCTAAAATCAGAAGTTTGTGGGGGTTTTATCCCCGCCCCCAAATCCCTCTCAGTCTAGTTAAGCGAGAAGCATCAGCATAGTTTCAGGAAGCATTCCAACCAGGGAAAAGCTCTTGAGGTGGTTGATAAGGGTCCTGGGACAGAGAGCATCCCAAGGACTAGACAGAGTGGCCTAGAGGGCTACATTTGGCTAGTAGACCACAGGCACCAAGTTGCGCACAACATTGGGCGTGTTGACGTCACTGCCGCATTGGGAGAGGCCGATCCGACCTTCTCCTGATGCGACTTCCTGTCAGGCTGCATCACACTGGGAGACATCTCATGGCCGGGGGTGACATCCTGCCAGGTCGTGTGTCATCGGGAGACACCGCACGGCCTGGGGAGACTTACCACCAGGCCTTCTCAGCCCCCTGAAGATTGGGGGACTGAGTCCCATCCCAGTGGACACTGGGGGGTTGTAGAGGCCTGAACCCCGTGGAGTTGGTGGCCCTGCTGTAGACTAAGGTTCCCTGAAGGGAACATGTATGAAGGGAAACTTCAGAGGATGAATACCAGTTTGATAAACCCCAGCCCAATGGGGTGAGCAATGCATAGCTGCCAAGTTATCCCTTTTTTAAGGGATTTTCCCTTATGCTGAATAGGCTTCCTCGCGAGAAAAGGGAAAACTTGGCAGCTATGGAGCAATGGCCAAGTTCATTTTTCCTTGCCGTTGTCCTTGCTTTGCTAGAAACAGTGTGGCTACCTTCTGCCCCTTACAGCCAAACAAGATATGGCATTGATTGTGTGAATTCAATTTGCACATAATTTTAGTTGGGACTGCAGCACAGAAGGTCAGGATTAGCCACCTCACCTTACCTTACCTTACCTTACCTTACCTTACCTTACCTCACCCCCACCCAGTGGTCTCAAGACTGCTTCACAACTACAATTTACATTTCTTTAAAAATGCATTCTCGTTTACGCAATTAGCATCATGTCTTGTTTGGCCCCTTAGTGCTCCTACAATTGGCAGAGGCCAGAGTGTCCTTGTCCTCACTTCTGCTCTCCCAGGCAGTGCCTTTTTTCAGCCAGAAATCACTGGAACTCAGTTCCAGCACCTCTCAGTGTCAAATATAGTAATTTAGTTCCCTGAAATTGTAAATGTTTGTATGCATTACTATGTGTTTAAATTTGATTGGTTGGTAACGGAATTCTAGAGTTCTCATGTCACCGGCTAACATTGGTCACATGGAAGGTATGCAGTGAAGGAGAGGCTCCATTTTACGTGAAGGAAGATGACGGTGTTTAGAATCCACTGTGAACACTGCCATGTTGAATAGAGTGTCACGGTGCTTCTTCTCTGCTTGAAAGAAAGAGAGCAAAGCTGGAGGAGAAGGTAAAAGTGGAAATCTCTCCTAGGAACTGCAAGGAAGGCATGGCCTAATTGAGATACAGAAGGCTGAGTACTGAGCTCTGGAAAAGGAGGAAAATACAGTTGTTCGGAAGTTAGAAGAAGAGACAGTAAGCCCATGCTTGGAGAAGCATGTGACCGTAAATATTATGTTTAAATTTATCTATAACTGTAAGTTTCTGCAAGTAAAGTTTCTGAATGTTAAAGTTTGGACATTGGTTTAATTTCCAAAGAAAGGTGTCAGTCATATATATAATTTGAGCTTCTTAGCTGTGTTTTTGCTACTCTCACTTTAACAAAGAACAGCATGTCTTGTTCGACCAAATGGCAGGGGCCAGAGCTTCCTTGCTCTCATTCCCAGGTAGGACTTCCTTCAGTCAAAAGTTACAGCAGCTCTCAGGTGGGCACTATTGCCATTGTAAGACAATAAGGGAGGTGTTCATGATGACCTCTTTTTCTTGATAAATGGCGCTGCAGTCCCAGAGCAGTTGGAGCAAAGGCCTTTGTGGCAGGGCCAAAACAAGCAAGCAAGTTCTCTGCAGCTTTTCCTCTGGGGCCAGACTGGGCTTTCCCTTGTTATATAGGATGTTCTTTCTGGGGAGGAGGAGCCTAGTCTATACTCATGCTTAGGAACCGAGTAATTTACAAAATGGCCCACTGAGCTTGGCATGGCATTGTACTGTCAGCTGATGACCCAAAGCTCATTCACAGTCCAGCTGGAGCTATTTGCCGTTTCAGCTGGGGAAGCTCAGCTGGGTTTAAAGGCCTGACACCGATTTTCCCTTGATCTCATTTAAGAAGAATATGTTTTCTGGGGGCACTGTAAATGTTGCACTAGAATGAAAAGAACGGCTCCAGTCTTTCACACATTCATGAACCCAGATAATTTAAACTTTCCCCCCTGCCCTTTTCTGAAGGTAAACTGCTGATCCAGCTGAAGTGAAATATTTCATTATAAAGGAATAAGTTTTAAAGCCCTGCTCTAATTCTATACGTACTTTTGTCTCTTTGATTATATATATATATTGTGTTCTCATTTTGTATTTTTATGTTGTGAATCACCCCATGATCTTCAGATGAACAGTGCTAATCATCATGATGGTGATATATTATTATTGTTTGTTTGTTTGTTTGTTTATGCTGCCCATCTGACTGAGTTCAGTGGAACCTCTGGTTACGAACTTATGCACGCTTCGGGTTATGAGCTCCGCTAACCCAGAAGTAGCTGCTCCCGATAGCGAACTTTGCCCCGGGAAGCGAGCGAAAGCCCCGCAGCGGCGGCAGCAGGAGGCCTCATTACCAAAAGTGCGCCTCAGGTTAAGAATGGTTTCAGGTTAAGAACGGACCTCCGGAACGAATTAAGTTTGTAACCAGAGGTACCACTATATACATGTATTTAATAAATAAGAATAATAATATATGAGTCTCAGCAACACCAACATCATCAGGCTACACAAGGGATGTTTAGTTTTGCAGTGACTGGGGACTGGATGGGATCAGGATATAGTGCATTTCTCAACAATGGATGGTTTACCATGTCATATCTTCTGCCACCTCAAGTACTTAATAATAATAATAATAATAATAATAATAATAATAATAATATATTTATTTATTTATTTATTTTATTTATTTATACCCCGCCCATCTGGCCGGGTTCCCCCAGCCACTCTGGGCGGCTTCCAACAGAATATTAAAATACAGAAATCCATCAAACATTAAAAGCTTCCCTAAACAGGGCTGCCTTGAGATGCCTTCTAAAGGTCTGGTAATTGTTGTTCTCTTTGACATCTGGTGGGTGCCACTACCGAGAAGGCCCTCTGCCTGGTTCCCACCAGAAAACAAAATGATGCTGAGTTTCTTCTTGGCCCAATAACTTGCTTTGCACAGGTTAACATTCGAGGCAACTGTGTTTTAATGAACTGCAAGAATTCATCAAAGTGGGGTGTGTTCTACCATTCCTAATACATAAGAGAGGAGCCCTGTTCTTGATATAAATGGCACCAGTTCCGTTCTGCATCCTTTATCTTTGTCCTGGCTAATTTAATTACATCTAAACCTCTACATCTGACACTAGCTCTTGGGATGCAACATGTATCCAGCTCATTTCAGAGGTCCTTTGTTCATTTGGAACTCAAGGGAGAAGGGAAAGAGAATGGAAGTATGATAAAAAAAAAAATTCATTCAGCTTTGAAACAGAAAGCTAGGGGTAAATTGTATCTTCAAATGTGATGTTACAATTTTATGTGCAGTAGTACTATCAAGTGTCTGGTAGGTATGAAAGCAAATGAAAAAAGATTTTGATAAACCAATGAAGTAAGAGAGAAACCAACTGACGAATGGTCTGGATTTCTACATAGCCTAAGGTTGCCATATTTCAAACAGTGAAAATCCGGACAGAAAAGCTGTTGAGCTTTTTGGGTAAAAAAAATAAAAAAATGCAGTTTTGGAGCAATTTTAAGGGAAAACTGCAAAAATGGCACTGCTGACAAAGGCTACTGTACATCTGGATTTTCCCGGACATTTCCCCAATTTCTGCCCAGAAATTTCTGCCAACTGCAGTATTCTGGATATGGCAGCCCTAACATAGCCTTACCTGGGAATTAGCCCCATTGAACATGACGGAACTTAATTTTGAGTAAATATGATGGAAAATATAACCAATCCACTTTTGATTCTTTAATTCCAATTATTCAGAAGTCAACAATTTTTAAAGGAAATGTGTGGTGTGTTTATTCCTTGATTCTAAATTGAGCCTTACACAGCAAACCTTTACATGTCTACTCTGAAGTAAGTCCCAGTGCATTCAATGGAGCTTACTCCCAGATAACTAGGCAAAGACTGTGTGCAGTCTTACACTACAATCCTAAGCATTTATACTCAGAAGTAAGCCCCAGTGAGTTCAATAGGATTTAGTCTCTGGTATGTTCCTGATCATTCTCAGGGTTTCTTCTTCTATTTTTATCATTATTATTATTATTATTATTATTACTTCTTCTCATCTTTTTCCCTTACTCAAGACAGCTTACAGCTAAAATTTTATTTCATTCCATTTATCCATGGAAGGTATTGTACATGATCCCTTTCATGTTTTTCTTTACAACAATCTTGCGAGGTAGGTGAGGTGGAGAGGCTGCAATTGGCTCAAGGTGACCAATGTAGTTGTGTACATGGCGTAAATGTGTGCGGAGAGATCAAACGGAGGAGAAGCTTCCTGGTGTAGGGTAGAATGTCCCTATTTTCATCTGAGAAATGTTGGAGGGTATTATTATTATAAAGGTTTTATGGTGGTATCAGAATCATAAGAAATCAAGAGAACCAGAGAACATTCTGAATAAATTTAAGGAGGCCTGCTTGTGAATAAACCCACCCTCTTTCACATTTGGTGTACCTGTGGCAGTCTATGGGACCATGTTCTCCACATCGATGGATGATATTCCCACTTTCCCAGCCCACAGATTAATAGTCATACCTCATTTTAAGTACGCCTCGGTTTTAGTATTTTCAGTTTAAGTACTCCGCAGACCTGTCTGGAACGGATTAATCCACTTTCCATTACTTTCAATGGGAACGTTCGCTTCAGGTTAAGTACAGACGTCCGGAACCAATTGTGTATGTAAACTGAGGTACCGCTGTATATTTATTATTTATATAGCACACCTATACCAAGATATGTAAAGTGCTTACTATGATGTTGAGGTGACATTTCATGTGCCAAGGCCCTGTGACCCGCAGTTCCCTAGGCGATGAGTAAACACAGAGACAATGGTGTTTGGTTTATGGGTTCAAATAGCCCTCAACTTCATTGGTTACAGGTGTGAGCGGTTTGGCATATGCATTGGATGAAGCCAGACTATATCATTCCTGCCTGTCTGCTGGGAGAGCATCTATGGGTAAACCACCATTTAGGGGGAGCCCTATGACCCACATCAAATAGGAGTTACTCCCCCCATGGGGTCCCCATTGGGGGGGTAGTATGGCCCTAGCCCCCCTAGACAGAAGCCAATCTCCCCGGATCAATTTAACAGGACACCCTTAACAAAGAGGGGCAGGCAGAGGCTACAACCTCCCCTCCAACCAAACCAAGGCTTGCCCAATGCCTAACTTCACAAAGTTGTGGTGATTGCTATGAGGTAGGTAAAAACCCAATGGCCTGTGCCAATTTGCCAAGTGGGGAAAATTCTTGCTCAGCCCCGAAAACAGCGGCCGGCATGGTCCACAGCAAGGTCATATCAGGAGCAAAAGCTAAATTGGAGGGTGGGAGAACCGACGAGGATCTCCGCCTTGCTGGGCCACCCTTTAAATTCCCTCTAGGAGCATGCTCAGCCAGTTCTGATTGGTCAGGCAGGCCCGCTCCCAGAGGACAGCCTGGCCCGTGTCCCTGGCACCAGGGGCAGAGGAAGGGGGGTGGGGGTGGGCCGCCCTGGGTGTCACCACTGAGGAGGGTAACAAAATAGTGGGAGGCACTCACTGCGGGATCTGCAGCACGCCTGAGCCATGCATCTCTCCTGGGAGTGACGAGGAGGCTTGGGTGCCCACAGGCTCTCTACGCTGCCCCAAACATTCTGCCCGGCGCCTCTCCCTCAGCTGTAGGGCACCTGAGTGGGAGGAGGCAGGTAGACTCCTTGGAGGAGGCGGCGCCCGATCGACTTGCTCCACCGCTGCCTGGCACGCCCAAGTGTTAGAAGGACAGCCAATCTCAGACCCCCTGCCGGATCGCCCTGGGCCCCGTGGTCAGGCCGCAAAGCCACCCACCATAAAAAGTGGGTGGAGCCACACAATGTTAACTATACGCAGGTGATGCTTTGGATCAGATCGCTGAATACGGATCATTTTTTAATGGGCACCACTTAAAACAGCAAGGGCAGAATTCTGACTGAAAACAACGAGGCACTACCTTTCAAAAGTTCAACTCCAGCGAAGGTGACAGAAATGCACTTTTGACATCGAATTTCCCTTTGTCCACCTAATCTAATACTTCAATTTTATAGTTCAGTAATTTCAAATTAAAAAATGCTTTAGCCTTTTGTTCAACAGCATTAACATAAAATTCTGGCACTGCCACGAAATTAGCATCCTCAGTAATCAGCAGTTTAAGCCCAGCTACTCAGAATGTCTCACTATCGTATTATTGCTTCTTCCATTTAAGATTATTATATTTCTCCAGCCTTTGTGTAGAAAGCCATGGCTGCCCTACTATCGGTTGCTGCTTAGACAGAAATGCTATTTTTAAAAATGCAATTGCTCTAATTCCTTCTGAAAAGGATACTATAAGCCATTTTACTACTACAAAAGCACAAGGGCGTAACAAGTGAATCTGGCATGAAAACACACTTTGTCATTCTGCACATTTGTGAACGCATAAAATATAATCACCAAGTAATGATAGCTGCTTCTTTCTTCTTCTTTAAAAAACAGAACACTGGATTAGTATCAAATTATGAAAAAATAATGATTTAATACACAAGTGGCAGCCTCCACCGGCAGTTTTCATTAAAGCAGGCTAATGACTATTGGGGCTTCTTTTTCAAGGCTGAACTGGCAATGACACCCTTAGCGAAGGGTGCCTAAAATGATTTGTTTTAAGTTCTCATTCGTGGCTTTTCATAGCTCCAGCTCCTAATATTTCTCTGCAGTCGATCGCTCAATGGGATCGCTCAACGCTCGATTGCGCTGGCAAGCAGGGGGCAAAGAGGCAGAGTTCCCACCTCCGGTCCGCTTAAAAGGAAACAAGCCCCGCCCCCGGCCGACCTCATTGGTCGGCCTGGGACTGACGAAGGCGGGAACGGCCAATCGCGAAGGGGCTGAGCTCTCAGCCCCCATCGCGAGAGTTCATTCGGCCTGCCCACAACACCACCTCCGTCGTAGGCGCGGATGTGGTTTTCAGACGTTTTCCAATGTGGTTGTTGGCTATTGTTTCCAGGGTGCCTGCACCAATCAGAAGCTGCGCCTTCGTTTTTGAACATTTCGGAAGTCAAAAGGACTTCCGAAATGCATTAAGTTTGGCGCTTTTGTTTTTGCTATTTATTTGGCGTTTTTGTGGCTTTTTCGGTTAATTTGTTTTTGTGACTGTGTGGAACCCAGTTCAGCTACTGATTGATTGATTATGTGACTGCGGAAATGGGTAAAAGCCCCCCATCCAAACAATGACTATCATTGATGCAGGTAAGAAGAAAAATAATTTACATTTTTATCATCTACAGTACCGTCTTATTTATTTTATAGTACAGTACATTGATGATTGCTTTCATTTTATGGATCAGTGGTCTGGTTAGATAGTAAAATTCATGTTAGGTTGCTGTTTTGGGGGTTGTTTTTAAAAGTCTGGAACAGATCAATCCATTTTGCATTACTTTCTGAGCATGCTCCGCCCAGTTCCAAAATGCCCGCCGCATTTGGTTTTGGAACACTTTGGTTTTGGAACGGACTTCCGGAACGGATTAAGTTTGAGAACCATAGTACCACTGTATTCGTGTTATTTGCTTGCCAAGGGACCAGCTTGTGAGGGCAATTGGGGGGTGTCGGGAAGAGCTGGGGCAGAGCCAAATATGGTGGCCATGTGGTTTCAATGGCCGGTGGCTTCTCCTTCACCTCCTCCTGGCAGTACCCCCAGTGGCAGGCTGATTCGACCCTCCTTCCTCTCCGTGGCAGGAAGAGGAGGAATTGGCCACTATAGCTCCACCACACTCAACTCTCTGCTTCATCTCTGCACTTTGGGGACATTGCGTGGGGCTGACCCCAACCCCCAAAATATTGCCTTGACCCCCAGTAGCTTGTATAAACATATCTAATGGTGACCAACTCACACATACTAGCAATCACTTGATATTGCCATCAACAAGCTACAGTGGTACCTCGACATCTGAACGACTCGACTTCCGAAGGTTTCGACTTCCAAAGTTGACAAACCCGGAAGTCTTTTCGCCGCACGCGCGGAAGTCTTTTCGCCTGCGCAGAAGCAGTGCATGTGCTTCGCGCATGCGCAAAACGGGCACTTTGACAACCGAAGACTTCGACTTACGAAGAGCGCCACGGAATGGATCGCCTTCGTAAGCCGAGGTACCACTATATGTCTGTACATGTTTGAAGCAGCTCTCAGGCCTGGTATTCATTAAAAGCAGTGCTTTTTTCTGAGGGGACGCAGGGGTACGCATACCCCTGAACATTTTGTGAATCTTTGTACTTTTGTCCATTTACTATATTTATTTCCCCCGATTTGAACTATAAAATGGTGGTTTTCTTGAGTCAAAATGTGAGTACATTTCCCCTAAACATTTTTAAGGGGAAAAAGAGCACTGATTAAATGATGATGTGCTAAATCAGTTTCTCGAGATTGCAATGTTGGATTGCAGGTGCAGGGCTCACATTATGGTTTTTGCTTTTGAGCAAAACATAACAAAAGCCCTCTGCGCATAGAAAACCAGGGGTGGTGTTCAGTTTTACTTAGAGCAGACCCACTGAAATTAATGAGCATGAATAAATCAGGTCCATTGATTGCAACAGGCCTACTCTAAGTGAACTAAGTTGAATGCTACCTTAGATGTCAGATTATGTATTATGTTAAAAACACAGCGTACATTAACAGTGCTGCTCAACAGTGAAACAAACTCTCTCATGAGGTTGTGGAGTCTCCTTCCTTGGATGTTTTTTAAAGCAGAGGTTGGATGGCCATTTGTTATTGATGCTTTAGTTGAGATTTCTGCATTGCAGGCGATTGCACTAAATGACCCTTAGGGCCCCTTCCAACTCTAAAATCCAAGTTTTTATTATCTGTGAGGGTTTTCTTTTTAATATATATATATGTGTGTGTGTGTGTGTGTATGTATGTGTATGTGTATGTGTGTGTGTGTGTGTCTGTGTGTGTGTGTGTGTATATATATATATATATATATATATATATATATGCTAAGGTCAGGGCCACAATTGTAACAGCGAATGCATTGTAGGAAAAGACAAGGCTACCCCCTCCCTTGCCATGATTCTGACAACCACATGTGCACATAGCGCTAATGGGAGCCCCCCCCCTTAACTCTAGCCCAGTTTTGGAGCTTCAGACCGAGAGCACTTCTTTTTGTGTTTTGTTGGTCCAAATGCCCTGTGCCTCAAGAAACATCACTCCTAATATGAGCCAACTCGCCTCCTGAAATCTAGTCTGCAGGCTTTTCTACCAGTTTCATTTTTGTGGGAAGTAGCGACGGTCACAGCTCAGAGTAAGGGTCCTTACGGTGGCAGCTTCAAAACTCTGGAACTTCCTCTCGCTCAAAATGATACAGCTGGTTTTGGGTTCTGTGGCTACTTAATATGATGTTGGATGTTCTCGATTTTTGTTTTATCTGTATTTTTAAAAAAGTACTTATTGTAAACTGCTCCTAACATCCAGAAAAGTGGCATGCCAATGTTTTAATATATAAATAAGTAGATGGATCAGAATACATCTTTCCCACAGTCCAGGGGTGCCCAAACCTTTTTCAAAGAGGGCCAGATTTGATTAAGTGAACATGCGTGAGGGACAACCAAAGTTGTTGACCTTTTTTTAGGATTGAAGTTGAGCTTTTGAGGGGATTAAACTGCCACAAGGGCCAGATTAAGCCCCCAAAACAAACAGACTTTGGACCTGCCTGCCATAGTCCTATCACATTTAAAATGGATCCCTGAAATATGTTAATCTTTTGTGTAACTAGAAACGTATTCTAGAATAAATAAATGAGTGCAATGAATTCTTTTTTTAAAAAAATACTTGCAAAATTTCAACACACTTACTTTTGGTTTGGTTTTCTTTTTTTCTCTGTCAGGTTTAGGTTTTTTTTTGGAAACTATCCAGCATTCTGGGTAAAACTCACTATTGCAAGGAGGAAATAGCATTTCTGATCGAGATGAGATTTTTATCTGCAGTGCCTATGATCCAACAATTCCCTCGGTGACAACAAATATATCATCACCTTTCCATTGTAAGGCCTGTGGCTATTTTCTTTCTTGATACAAACAACTTTTAATACATCCTTTCATATGTTAGCAATATACTTCCCCAGATTTATCATAAAATCAAAACTGGAGAGAGAATTTTTCATTCGGAAGACTAATGGCTACAATAAATTCCTGAGCTGGGATGAAAACATGAAGAGAAAATGCGGGAAGAGAAAAGTCTCCCATCATCAATATCCTCTACAAAGGCTTTTGTTTAGTTAAGCTACAGGATGATCTGAGGTTTGCCGTTCAAAAGATCTTCTTCTACATCTACTCTACGTCAAGCCCTAGTAGGCTTTATCCTCCAGCAACGAGGTATGTGTGCAACCCTGCCAGTTTCTAACCCTGCTTCCTTCGGTCTGCAAAGCAGCTACAAACCCCAATAGAAATCCTGGTTAAGATGGGAACCCTGGAATCATTAACCATGGTTGACACTAGTGGAAAGAGGGCTTGATCATTGTGTTGTGTTTGGGTGATATAGGGAGTGGAGTTATCGCCTTCAATATGGGAGTCCCAAGCTGTGATGACCTTTCTGGGTCAAAGCTAGCACTGCGGGAAGCGGATCACGTGACCAATGGAATCTCTTGATGCCAATTTGAATATTTGAATTTGAAATGTGCAGAACAGCCTCATGGACGCAGCTGCGTAGGAAACAAAGTGTCATGTGATCCCAGTGTTTTCACAGCTAAGAACATAAAAAGATAAGAAGCCCCCTGCTGGTTGAACCAAAAGTCTATCTGCTCCAGCTTTCTGTTCTCACAGTGGCCAGCTGGAAACCAATGGGAAGCCGGCAAGCGGGGCACGAGTGCAAAACTCCTGCTGTTGTCCCTCAGCAGCTGGCTTTTGGAGTCTTACAGCTGCTGATACTGGCGGTGATATGCAGGCATCACGACATGTATGCAATAACAGCTTTATCCTCCGTGAGTTTCTCCAATCCTCTTTTAAAGCTATCGACAGCCCTTTTCAAGCATCCTGTTTGTTTGCATGATGGAAATCATGTGAGCGAGAGCAGGGGTGCGCTGGAAAATTCCACAACCTCCAGCATCCCTTTCCCCACATCCTGGCTTTCATGAGTTTGATGGTGATTTTTTTTGAAGGAGGGAGCCTACTTTATGGGTGGAGGGATTTCTGCACGGTGTAGAATTGGGGATCTAAATTCTGCCGAGGGCCTCCAGGAATGCAGAAGATTCTCCACCTCAGGTGTTTGTCCTTACCAGATTTTGGACAGCTGGGGGTGGGGGAGAGATGGCAATATACCAAAAGAATTCACCAACATGCCCTTGCTCTCACTCACAGGATTTTCATTGCACAAAGAAACAGAATGCCTGAATTGGACTTACATTGATGGCCATGACCAGATCTTGTGGGGCTTCCTACCGGTAGGCATGACTCATGTGAAAACACTGCAGTTCTTTAAAAATAATAATAATATACTTTCCAGGTTTATACATTTCACTGCTTTCATGATCATTTTGACATTTCAAAGCTTGACTTCCTTCCCCCTCTTTCTGTGGTCCCTTAAATTTATTTTTTAATATATTCCAAATATCCAAATTAACTTAATCTGCTCACATATTCGTCTTTTTGAAATATATGCACTTAGGAAACTGCAGGTTCTTACCGTAACCCTGCCAATGTTCTTATCTGTTTACCATTTATCTGTAAATATTCAACAAACCATTTCCATTATTTTATAAAAAGTTTGTTATCTTGATTTCTTTTCTTTTTTTTCCGGTAAGCTTTCTCCATTTCTGCATATTCCATAAGTTTTTGTATCCATTCTTCTTTTGCTGGGATTTCTGTGCATGTATTGCCACAGTGGTTGCAACAATGAATCTACCAAACAATCATATCAATACAAATGGATGCATGCAAACATGTGGCGGTATCTTCATGGCTAAGCTGGCGCAGTCATTCTAAAAACAAATCTTCATTGCTCTAGGAGAGTGGTGGGGAACCTCAGGCCCAGCAGCAAAAAGGCTGCCTTCCAGGTTTCATTCCACGAGCCACTCCTCTCACCGACTCTGCTTTGCACCCTCCTTTGGCTGGCTGGAACATGCCCTTGAACTCAGGGGCGTGGGAAGGGGTGTGTGGGAGGTGCAGTCCACCCGGGTATCATCCCTGAGGGGGTGACAAAGTGGCACACTGTGGGGGGCGGCACTTACCACGGGGCCTGGCCTGCAGCACGCCTGAAACGGGAGTGACATGTTGGCTCAGGGCCCTGCGCTGTCTGAAACAGCAACCAAGGCTTTCATCCACCAGGTGGACTCCATGGGCAGCTTGCCGCCCCACTGGGCAGATCACCTCGTCGCCCCCTTGGGCAGCTCGCCCCCATCCCCTGCCGCTCCGGGTGCTGGAACAGCTAGCTATGCCCCTGCTTGAACTTGGATAAGGCGTGTCCAAATGAGGAACAGAGAGGAGTGTTTTAGGTAGAAACTCTAGGAACGCAGGTGGCACTGTGGGTTAAACTAGAGAGCCTAGGGCTTGCCGATCAGGTGGTTGGCGGATCCCCTATGATGGGGTGATCCCCTATGATGGGTTCGGATCCCCTATGATGGGGTGAGCTCCCGTTGCTCAGTCCCAGCTCCTGCCTACGTAGCCGTTTGAAAGCATGTCAGAGTGCAAGTAGATAAATAGGTACCACTCCAGCGGGAAGGTAAACGGTGTTTCTGTGCACTGCTCTGGTTCGCCAGAAGCAGCTTTGCGTGCCAAGGTACCAAGATGTCCCCCCCAATAACTCACACAATACATCATAAATTTTGTTTAAGGGTTTTTGGCATTAATTTTGGCCACAACTTTATTAAAATACAAATCAAATGTGAGTGGTTGCTTAGTCATTGGTTCCCCAGCCATCTGTCCCCCGCCAGGGACAGATCTGACCTCTCTAACTTAGTAGAGGAGCCAGTAAGTAAGCATCCCCTGAGAGAGGACGGGGCAGGGGGCACACGCCCTTCATATTGTCCTCTCCCCAGATGCTCCCCGTGGCTCATGCGCGGCCTGTCCCCTAGCGGGGTTAAACAGTCAAACATGTAGAGCCCAAGATTCCTTTAACAGAATACTTCTATATGGCAGCAGCAATCAAATGAGGGTCGGGCCCAGCCAAAATCCTCGACCAATTTATTTGAACCAATGACTAACCGCAACCTTACAAGTTGTGACTAATTGCAGTATGGTAGGCAAAAACCACCTGACACCAGCCAATCAGTCAAGTGGGAAAATTCCTACCAGGCCCCTGAATACAGGCGACCCCTAGACAGCCACTGCAAGGTCAAAGCAAGGGGCCTAAACACAGCGGAGGGCGGGCGGGAGATTCAAAGCAAGCAGCAAAGAGGAGGCACAAACTGCTTCTTAAGCTTAAATAAGACTAGAATTGTCAATCACGAAATTGCAACAATTAAAACTCCCCAGCAACAACCAACCCTCCAATAAGATACAACAAGGTCATCAAGACTGACCCGCCCCCAACAGCCCTGGGACATCTTGTTAACCCTTCCGCAACCCATGCTCTCCTCCCTATAGTGAGAACCTGCTTTGTCATGTTGGCCACATGACCCGGAAGCTGTACGTCGGCTCCCTCGAGATGAGCGCGCAACCCCAGAGTCGTCCGCAACTGGACCTAATGGTCAGGGGTCCCTTTACCTTTACCTTAGAAACTCTACTACTGTACCGAGGTAAAGTTTGCATCCACTGACTGCTAGCGATATTGCCCCCCTTGGCATACGGCCCTCAAAAGGCACCCCAGGCGGCAATGTGACTCTCAGGCTGAAAAGAAGACCCCCCCACACCTTTCCTCTGTGGCTTCATTCCTCAAGAACTTGTTGAGAAAAAGGGCGAGAGACCCTTTTTCCTTCAACCTGAAAAGCAATATTTATATCTCAAGTAAAAGTTGACAGTTTCAAATGCAGGGGATTAATTGAATGTGTGTGTTTTCCACTGCTGGGAAACCGAAGAGGTCCACAATTCATATATCCACATAAACAATAAGAATATATAGTATTAGTCAATGTTAAAAGCACATGCTAAATTATTTTCACGCCATTATGAATTTGGATGTGCACTTTTCACAGCTACGGGTAAATAAATATTACTAATTTAATTTGTTTTCGCCTTACAGAAGAAATGGAAATGGAAAGAACAATGTTCCCAGTAGAGCACTTGGTTAGTTATTACTTTAGAGAACCATTTTAGTCAATACATGCACCTTTTAGTCAATACTTTAGAGAACCATTTTAGTCAATACATGCACCTGGGTCCCAGGCAGTGCCTGCATTATGGCCTGCTCAACAAAGCAACACAAACCAAGTAGCATATTCTACATCATCCAGTATGCCAAATTCTGCCACAAATACTTATTTGAATTTGAGCGTAATGTGAAAGTGAAAGAGCAGTTCCTGGTTGGACTCCAAACACCCCAAAATGCATACCGCTTTGGGATGATTTTGTGCCCTGTTGACGTATTTGTGAAACTTCAAAAATTCACACAGTAGGGATGTCCACAGATGATGAGATTTTGTTTCGACCCCAATTTAGCATTAAGAGCCCAAATCTGTTAGGACCAATATGGGACGCTGGTAAAATGGACAAAACAGGATCTAAGATATGTTGGAGATGCAAAGAGTAAGATGGTACTTTTTCATGTATGGTGGGTATGCAAGAAGGTTAAAGAATATTGGGAAATGATATACAGTGGTGCCTCGCTAGACGAATTTAATTCATTCCACGGGTCTTTTCTTATAAGGAAAAATTCGTCTAGCAAATCCCATAGGAATGCATTGATTTTTTTTTGGATTTTTTTGCCCCTAGGAACGCATTAATTGAATTTCAATGCATTCCTATGGGAAACTGCGATTCGCTAGACGAATTTTTCATAAAACGAATTCGTCTAGCGAGGCAACCTCCGCTCGAAAAATCCTTTCGTTAAGGGGAAATTTCGTTAAGCAGGGCATTCGTTAAGCGAGGCACCACTGTATAATGAATTGAAAAAACGTTGGGGAAAAACCTTTGTTAAAAAACAGAATCTTTCCTGCTCAGAATTTTAGGTCATGATATAAGAGATTGTTTATGTATGTGACAACAGCAGCAAGAATTTTATTAGCACAAGAATGGAAGACAGAGAAAACGCTAACTAAGGAAGAATGGCAAGCCAAGCTTATGGAACTGACTAAGCTCACAGAGAGGATACATGAGAGAGACAACATTGATTTCAAAAAGGAGTGGGAACCATTTATAAACTACATAAAAAGACAGTATAAAGATTTGGACTCATTGGCAGGTTTTGACTAAACTTTCACAACTATATAAGAAGTAAAACCAGCAGGATATAGAAATTGTTTAATAAATCAATACGGAAATACGGGAGAAGCCAAAGAGAGGGGAGGGGAGAAACATGGATATATAAATTGTTCAATTAAGATTTGTGAAAAATTTGTTGTTACAATTTGAAAAACTGATAATTTATTATTATTATTATTATTATTATTATTATTATTATTATTATTATTATTATTTTAAAAAGGACCAGTATGGCTTCAAATCCTGAGTCAGGAAATCTGGTGTTTTTCATTTTTCTAGTCATTATTATGAGAAAAACGAAAATTGTTGTAACTTATTTCTCTTTGACAGAAGCAGATAAAATTAGCAGGCAAAATAACCCCATCTAAATGAATAATGTCTCCCCAGTTTCAGACAAATACATTCGGAGGGTTTTATGCATATCACCTGTAAAAAGGGGGGGTTAAAAATTAGAAACCGCCTCTCTCTGTTTTTTTAAGGATGAAATTTTCAGGCATGATAGATTCTCCTAAAGAGATGACGACTGCCAAATTTCAGAGTGACAGATACAGCTGTTTTCTTATAAGGGCAGCCTTTACAGTTGTGAGTGGTTAAAAAAGCTCCTGTGTTGTTCTGTGGGGTGAAAACCAATATATATGAAAATAGCATATGTCAGAGAAGTACTCTGGGGTTAGGGAGCTATGGTACATGGGGGAGGGGAATAGCTGTCAGCTTGAGTTCTGCTCAACTTGTACCAAAAATCACAGAAACCAAGCACAAAGCTGATTTGAAAGGAGTACGGTAGGTGTGGTGGGAATATGCGAAACCAGAAGACTCAGACTTCCAGCAGGCACCATGTGAGTTTAAGGACAAGTACACACAGCAGCCCTGCAATAATGACTGATTTTACTAGGCATCCCCAAACTGCGGCCCCCCAGATGTTTTTGCCTACAACTCCCATGATCCCTAACTAACAGGACCAGTGGTCAGGGATGATGGGAATTGTAGTCCAAAACATCTGGAGGGACAAAGTTTGGGGCTTTTACTATTCAGCCCATGGTGGCTCTCTGTTTTTAATAATGATGATGACGACAACAACAACAACAACGGGTCATTTGACTTGTTTGTCATAGGAAACTACCTTTCCCAAGGGTCATGTTCCTGCTCCTAATTAAACAACACAGATAGTACCAGCCCTTCTTGTCATTAGTGCCACCAAATTAATCACGGGGAGGGGGAACTTTTGGGGTGTCCTGGTTTTTACTTTTCAAAATATGGCAACCCTAATTCAGGCCCAAGAGGGACGCGGGTGGCGCTGTGGGTTAAACCACAGAGCCTAGGGCTTGCCGATCAGAAGGTTGGTGCTTCGAATCCCCATGATGGGGTGAGCTCCCGTTGCTCGGTCCCAGCTCCTGCCAACCTAGCAGTTCGAAAGCACGTCAGAGTGCAAATAGATAAATAGGTACCGCTCCGGTGGGAAGGTAAACGGTGTTTCTGCGCACTGCTCTGGTTCACCAGAAGTGGCTTAGTCCTGCTGGCCACATGACCCAGAAGCTGTACGCTGGCTCCCTCGGCCAGTAAACTGAGATGAGCGCCGCAACCCCAGAGTCATCTGCAACTGGATGGTCAGGGGTCCCTTTCCCTTTACCTTTAATTCAGCCCCAAAGTAGCTCATTGTGGGTGAGCCCATGCTGAACTGAGCCCAGGGACCATTGCCCATCATTTTTAGCAGAATCTGAATGTGGGCAGATGCGGTGCTTTTCATCTAGTTTAACTGGATATGTTTGCGATACCCTTTATTGTTTTACTGCACATACTGACAATATATAATGGGCGGTCAAGAAACTGAAGGATGGATGGATGAAAGGATGAACATGCTTAAGTTAGGACAAGCATGGTGCAATTCAGTGTTAAACTACAAAGCCACCCCTCATCTGAAAAAGAACTAATTTGTCCCTTTTTATAAAACACACAGGGCTGGAAATCAAATCTGAGTAACACTGCAGTTCTCACTCTTCATGTTTTAAAAGATGAGATTTGGTGGGAGAGGGGATTATATTTTGTGCCTTCAGTTCCAATAGTCTTTGTGATGTGGGAAAGCAAAAATATAAATGCAGCAGTAGTTGCTCTCTGAAATGTACAAAGCTTGGTAGAAGGGTTTTATAAATGGGGAGAGGAACTTGGGAGCTTATAGAAACCAGGTCCGGCCCATGTCTCCTCCAGGAACACTCCTGTTGACAAAGGACAATGACCGCTCCACACATCAATGGGGGGCGACTATTGCGTGGACGCGTGAAGCCCCCTGGTCCCAGAGGCGACACCCTGGTAGTTCGGAGCTGGCATCGCCTTCCCATGTAGGATGCCAGGGGTCTCCGCCTACCCCAGCCCAGCGTCCAATCCTGCCTGGGGAGGTGTTGCCAGGGGATGGCCAGGTAAGGGGAGGGACTGTCCGGCTCACACAAAGAGAATTTGAATCTTACCTCCAAGCACCAGTCGGTTCCAGAGCTTCTCCCACCCTCCACACCCTTCATTCATGTTCTTTTGCAGGTTAACCTTTTCTCTACAGGTACACAGGCGCTGCTACATCAAGGCCGCTGTTGAAGGGTCGGAAAGGAATTTCCCTGCATTGGCAGGTTTCGCCTTTCCCGTAGCAATACGTCACAACTTGGAGGTGTCAGGCCTTGGGCGGAATTCTTTGGCAATTTTCCTAGAGGGAGGGGCATGAGGCGGAGACAAGATCGGGGTATTGGGGGAAGCGTTGACAATGCCAATAGGCGTCATCACTTCCCCCTTCCAGCGGCGGCGAACAGGAGGCGGGCTCTCTCTCTCTGCTTGAACATATGTTCTCCAGAGCCAGCCCCAACCCCCATACATGTGGATGCCCCCGAAGCCTCCCAGAACCCCGGCTGGGGACTGGGAAGGATAACGCTCAATGCCTGAAGCCAAGGTCTCCCTACATCTGAATTTGAATAAAGTTGTGGCCAATCTGAATCCCCATAGCACGTTGTTATGCGTCTTTATTCCGCTCAGCGGGTTGGGGGACTCCACCTGTCCACGCAATGCAATACAATGCAATGCAAGCATATGTAGGCTTCGGGTGACCCAATATGGAAGGAAGGAGCTGAAAACAAGATAACTGCATGCATAACAAACCTCTACAATAAAGGGAAGCATTTTAATATTACCCTCTTTGCATGGATTATTGCAAAGATAAAACCATATCACTTGGTCAGCCATATTCCTACTCAGTTACAAAGACTGCATTTGGCAAACAATGTCAATAATTTTTAAAAACCGCAATTTTAAAATGCTGATTTCTTACTTTCTTTTTTTGTTATTCATAAACTTGTAGAGCTGGAAAGGACTCTGAGGATTATCGAATCCAAGCCCCTGCAATGCAGGAATATGGAGCTGTCCCTTATGGCAATCAAACCTGCAACTTGCAACCTTGGCATTACCAGCACCACGCTCAAAAGATTTTTATTTTATTTTTAAAGTTACATCTCCCCCACCCCTCTATTCTGATCTGTATGTCCCCGGGACTTTTGCTCAGAGTCTGTTCAAAGACTGATAAACAGTGTGAGCAACATAATAGCATCAGCACAGGTGTGTTAAATTCCCTAAATATTCCAGATACGAAACACAGTCTCAGCTGCCAAAACACTGCTGACTGACATGCTCATGCGTTTGAAAGTGGCTGTGATGCTAGAATGCCACCATCTGGTTGGGGAGGGGCGAATTAAAGATCTCTGCTTTTCAAGGTGCAAAAGAGAAATGGGATCCTCAGCTGTTCGGGACGCATCCAGGGGGCAGGGGGGGAATCTCTTCTACGTCTCTATTTAAAAGGAGCCTTTTCTTCTTTGCTTCTAATCACCCTGCATGCAGAACAGAGAAGTAATTTGGCATTTACTATCTCCTACTATCACTGAGTGATTGAGGCAAAGCATATTGCCCCTGACGGTGCACATAATAAATGAAAAGGGGGAAGGACCTTAAAAAAAAAAATCTTATTTCTGTGCTGGAAAACCTGACATAGTTTAGCGAGGGATGAATGTCATCGCTTAGAAATGAAAGGTTATGCTATATTAGTTAACAAAATTGCTGCCTCGATGAAGCGGAGGTAGCAGATGTTCAATCATGTGACCCGGTGACCTTTACCACTTAAAGGTCAAACGCTGCGCCTTCGCACAAAAGGTGTCATTTGAGAATCGGGGTTTGTGTGTATTTGTCATGTAGCCCAATCAAGAAGATATGACAACAAATAGCTGGTCAAAGTCTGTCAGGGTCAGCCAAAGCTCCAGGTCACCTTAATGGCCCCAGTACTACAATTCACGCCGATGTCAGCATGCATCATAGTAAATGGCTTCAGTGTTATGTATTTTTCTTCACTAATTGCTTCTTTGACCTTATTGTTAACCAACCACTTTTGATTAGAAAATTGCTCCATGAAATCAGATTCTTACGGCAGCATAACAGCTGTCTAATGGCTGTTGAGGTACACCCATCAATCAATATTTTAGGGTGTACTTGATTTTCCATTCGCTGTCAGATGACAAAAGAAAACATCTACGAACTGATAATAAGCAAACATTTTGCAAACGTAGACATTTTGAAGATAGCACCTTTGGGGTTTATTTCCCCCAGAAAATAAACAGCAGAGTACAGTTTAAGCATTCGGACAATATCTCAAATATTACCCATTGTCAAAAATAATACTAAGGCTGTAATCCTGCATGCTATCCCAAGAGTAAATTTCGCTGAATTTAGTAGGCCTCATTTCTGAGTAGGCATACATAGGGTTGTAATGTTAGGTAAGTGGGGGGCAGACTTTGTTAATATTTCATAATATGGCGCCCTAAGCGAGGCCAAAATTTGGCAGCTCCAAGTGGATCTTCTCAATTTCGGAAGTCGCTTCTACGCATGCCCAGCGGCCATCTTGGTGGTGGTCGCATGGTGGTGGCCATCTTGGTGGTGGCCGCATGGCAACGGCCACCACCAAGATGGCTGTCAGGCATGTGTAGAAGCGACTTCCGGTGCCGCTCTACCCTATTTCCGGTGCCCACACATGGGCGGAGCAGCACCCAAAATGGAGGCTCCCTGGCAGGTAGGAAATCCGGGGGATTTCCGGGATTTTTCTCCATTCGGGAGAACAGCGGGAAACGGATTAAAATCTGGGAGTTTCCCCGCGAAAAACAAGATACTTGTCAGCTAAGCTTCTGTTGTCTATGCTCTGGTGACTTCTAGGTTAGATTGGTGCAACACGTTATATGTGGGCTGACTCTGAGGATGGTTCAGAAACTTCACCTGGTATAGAATTTGGAGGCCAGGTTGCTCACTGGCTTAAGACAGTTTGAGCCCAACTCTGGCCCAACTGCACTGGCTGCCTTTAGTTTCTGGGCCCAATTCAAAGTGCTGGTTTTGACCTATAAAATGGGTCAGGAGCACAATATCTTAAGGACTACCTCTGCCCAAATGAACCAACCTGGACCCAGTAATCATCCTCTGAAGCCCTTCTTTGTGTGACTCCTCTACAAGAGGTCTGGAGGGTGGCAACAGGAGAACAGGCCTTTTCTGCAGTGGCTCCCTGCTTGTGGAATGCTCTTCCCAGGTAGGCTCACCTGGTGCCTTTGTTACATAGCTTTAGGGCAAAAAAGATTCCTCTTCTCCCAGGCTTTTTGCTAATTAAACAATCTATGGCCTTTTAAACTTGGTGGCGTTGTTGTTTTGTTTGATACTATGTTCTGTATTTTTCTATTTTTATATTGTAAGTTGCCCGGTGATTCTCAGATGAAGGGCGGTATAGAAATCAAACCTGAAGGAGCATTTCCACCCCCATCGTTCTGCCCGGACACTGAGGTCCAGTGCCGAGGACCTTCTGGCAGTTCCCTCCCTGCGAGAAGTGAGGTTACAGGGAACCAGGCAGAGGGCCTTCTCGGTAGTGGCACCCGCCCTGTGGAACGCCCTCTCATCAGATGTCAAGGAAATAAACAACTATCTGACTTTCAGAGGACATCTGAAGGCAGCCCTGTTTAGAGAAGTATTTAATGTTTGATTTTTTTTATTGTAATAATAATAATAATAATAATAATAATAATAATAATAATAATAATAATATTCTGTTTGGAGCCACCCAGAGTGGCTGGGGAAACCCAGCCAGATGGGCGGGGTGGAAGAAGAAGAAGAAGAAGAAGAAGAAGAAGAAGAAGAAGAAGAAGAAGAAGAAGAAGAAGAAGAAGAAGAAGAAGAAGAGAGGAAGAAGAACTTGATTGCTTTTCTTGCTCCCACTCAGGAAGCAGGTTATGTCCCACAGAAGTTCCCTTTTGGGGGGGAAAGCACATAGGCATGTGATGCAGGAGGTATAGCAAGGGAAAGTGAATATATAAAGGGGAGCGTGTTGTAAATAATAGGAAGTGATTCTTGTTTTTTGTATGCTGTTTTTTCTGGGTTTTTTTTCTTTTTTACTGATTGGAATTCTTTTTTATGCTCAATTTTGTATTATATGATTTGTATTAAGGGAGTGATTGCAAATATTCTTTTTCCTTTTTTTCCTGTTGACCTTATTTCTTGTGGGTTTTTAAGGTCTTTTTTGTTGTGCTTTTTTATTTCTGTAATCTTTTAAAATTTGAATAAAGAATTTTTAAAATCCTAAAAAAAGAAGAAGTTCCCTTTCTTTTGAAATGAATGGGGAAACCTCTGCAGCTATAGCAGCCCCATATGCCAAACACAGCCAGGAATTGGATTAGGGTACGTATGTGAGAGAATCCCCCTGGAGAAACATTAACTTACCCATGTCTAAGGTTTGTTTGACTAAATCCCTCCTCTTTTAAGCAGCATTTTTATACCACTGGACTAGCCATAAATTAATGCTGATATAAATGAGATTCAAAGCCCTACATAAATATAAATGGGAAAGCTTATAATTATTTGATTTATATACTAATTTAAATATTGACAAGGTCATTCCATCACGTAAAAGGCTTGGGCTTTATAAAGATGTACACTTAATCTACATTTTGCACATTTTTTGTTTGTTTGTACCCCCTTCTTTCTCTCCAGGTAGTTACTGTCAATTAAGAAATAAACTTGGAGAATATGGTTGCATGTACCTTTAATCGGGGTTCAGCTGTAGATATTAGTGCAGCAAAGTAGGTTGTGGTGAAATTTGTGTAAATCAAAAACCGACGGGGCAGATCAGTTCATTAATCCACCCTGACAGGTTAATTTCATTCCATTTCTAACTTGTCAGTTCAGAACATGGAGCAAATAATCAAAAACCTTTAAATCAAATACACAAAATCAAGACTAATTGAATACATTTTGTGCACGCCAATAACCCAATCCATTTTTCAAAGGCTAATAAGAAAGCTTGTTAAACTGTAAAAATATATGCCTGTTGGGTCTTATAGGGCAAGAAAGATGTTGACATAGCAAATTGACTTTGGGGTAAATACATTCTGGAAGAAATGCGTTAAGAGGTGTGCCATTCGTGTGTGCACACAAATATGCCCCTCCTATTTTAAGCAAGCCAAAGAGGTACTTACCCCTTCAATAAATTTAAAGTGAAAGTTGTGCAATTTATATATAGCTCACTGTGTCCAGGGCCGCTGTCTACCAGCTCCATCTGGTACGCTGGCTGAGACCCTGCCTGCCTGAACACTGTCTCGCCAGAGTGCCACATGCTCTGGCTATCTCCTGCTTGGACTACTGCAATGCACTCTACATGGGGCTACCTTTGAAGGTGTCTCAGAAACTACAACTAATCCAGAACGCGGCTGCCAGACTAGTTCAAGCATGAGAGTTTGAACTTTCTTTGGATGAAATCTTGCCACAGCTATGAGCTTGCCACAGCTATCTTGAGTTTGACGCAGAACCTACGTGCCCTGATGCAGCCAGGCTGGCAAGGAGTTGCAGGACCAAGGAGAGCTCCTAGTGAGCCACTCACTCCAACAAATGAGGCCTTAAGAGCCTCTCTCATCAGTCTACTCCCCCTGTGCTCTGCCCCCTTGCTTGTAGAATGGAAAGCTTAAAAGGGCAGACCTCAGGCTTGGAGCCTACCAGACGTCCTCAGTTTCATTAAGTCCTTCTGGACACATTGCCTGAGCTATGGACTTTGTCCTTTCCTGAGTTTGACACATGTGGAATAATGCTGCAAGGCTGGTCAGCAGTTGCAACATCAATGTAGTTCCCTGGACAGGGTCGCATCCCGCACGAAGGACCAAGTTTGGAGGGTGCTTCTGGATCCAGCGTTGTCGCTGCAAGCTCAGGTAACATCAGTGGCTAGAAGCACCTTTTGTCAGCTGCAGCTGGAACAACAGCTATTTGTTCAAGCACGAATGGCATCAATATTAGATTGCTGCAATGCACTCGATATTGGGCTTCCCTGGTGCTGGATCCAGAAGCAGGAGTTGGAACAGAATGCTGCAGCACAGTTGCTGGTGAGAGTGATATTCTGTCATTATATAAATCATTTGCTTGCAGATCATCACTCATTGTCCATTTGTTACTAGTTCAAGTAACACTACACTGGGGAACAAAATTTTTTGTTGCATTGACACCTGCAGTTGTTCTAACCTAATTTCAATGTGCTGATTTCATATCTGAAGTCGGTTTTGTTCTGTAAGCTCTGGTGTGGTTTTTTTGTGGTTTTTTTGCAATTCATGTTTTTCACTTTTCACCTGAATATTCGTTTTTCTCAATGCAAGAATTGCAGATTTTATTAAACACATAGCCAAAGTAGTACAATATGATTATGAATGTAAGTGCCTTATATAGCATTGAAAATGACATGTCTAGCATTGAAAATGATATGTATATCTATGTACAGTTGGAGGTATGCAAAAAAAAATGTATTCCCTTGGGATATAGTATATACAAGCTGTTGTTATTCAGGTAAGAATTTGCACTTGTAGCTCTTGCGTTTGTGGACTTGCACAGGGGATTCTCGTTTGATGGTCCAGCAGTAGTCTGACATCATAGTTTTGTCCCATCGCCCTTGATAACGCTCTTCCATTGTCTTCAGGTCTTGATAAAAGCGCTCTCCCTGTTCATCACTGACTGCCCCAAGGTTTTGGATGGGGATAGGGATGTAAGTCAATTACTCTCAGCCTCAATTCCCCATCACTAGTATGGAGAAAGAGATATTATGTGTGTCCAAAAGATTAGTGCAATGGTGCATGTGATGTGCTTTCGGCATTTAAAAGTCTAAAGTCTTGCCTCCCTAATCCATTGTAGCTAGGCAGTTATTTGTTTGACTGGGCCAAAAATGTGCCCTAAAACACAAAGCGAATCATGGCATCATAGAGTTGTAGCATCAGGAGGGACCCTCCTTCCTCTAGTCCTCTAGTCCTGCAATGCAGGAATCTCAACTAGATCATACAGTGGTACCTCGACTTACGAACGACTCGTCAACCGAATTTTTCGACTTACAAATAGGGGTAATGGCCATGCGCTTACAAATGTCTCGACATCCGGGGGGGGGGACCACGGCAGTTTTAGATAGGGATTTTTCGACTTACAAATTTTTAGATAAGGTTGCTTCGACTTATGAATTTTTCCATTTCCAATGCATTCCTATGGGAAATCGCGTTTCCAATAGCGTTTTTCGACTTACGGATTTTTCAACTTACGAAGGTGCCTTCGGAATTTGTAAGTCAAGGCACCACTGTACAATGGCAGGTGGCCATCCCACCTCTGCTTAAAAACCTTCACCCAGAACTCAGGTGGTGCTAATAAAAATTGGACATGCAGGCTGACTGTTACAAAAAAAAAAGTAACTAAAAACCAACACCAAGACATTTAAAAAGCAATATTGATGAAAGAACTCTGGTGCATTATCAGCCAGCTGTTCAGTGAGAACAGTAAATGGTTGACAAATAGAGGTCATCTGAGGTTAGTGCAGCGAGTCAAGAATACAGAATGTCTTCCCAAAACCATAGGGGTTAAATTTCTATCTCCATTAATCTAGCTCAGCTGCATAAGAGGGGGTGACTGGTAGGGTAGCTCATCTAAAACCACAGAGGTAGACAGTCCAATTTGTCATAGCTGCTGCGGACAGGGCAGGAGGAAAATTTCCATAAACTAGCCATTTGATCAGGCACTTCATAGAAGATAAATATGTTCGTCATACAATTGCAGCATAATTATACATACCCCGGGACAAGTCTATGTTATAGTATTGACTACTGCAAGTGAAGCGCCGGTAGCAAGCAATCAATGTTCCCTTTAGCGTGCGCTCTCAAATTGATTCCGAGCAAGTTACAATAATAATGCAGTGATATAAATCATGTTGCAGCACTCTGAATGTATAGCTCCTTCCCTGCATTTTTGGAAGACAAATTAGGCTTTATCTGAGTTATGCAGTTGGGAAATTATTCACGATGAAATGGAAATGCTCGTCATGACTCAGGAAGACATTTCCAGGTGCATCTCTCATGCTTCTTTTAAGAACATAATGCAAATGGCGCAAAATTATGGTATGAATATAGGACAGACTTGAAACTCTCGCTCTTCTCTAGGCAATCGTGGCCGTCCTAATAGCTGTTGGATTATCCATTGGAGATTTTCATTCAGAGCATTACTCAAAGAAGCTTCTTGCAATTTTGGTGAGAGGGAAAGAACATCTATAAGATGCAGGGCCCCAAAGAGCTGTTGGCTCTACCTCCCAGGTAGGTAGGTAATTTATTTCGGCCATTGGCCCATATTAGAACAATATCAAACAATTCCATCAGCTTGGGCCAAAACAATACACATTTAAAACAGGTCACACGATTCAGCAATACCCAATTCAAAACAACAATTTAAACTACTATCTGATAAAATTTGTCAATATATCGAATAGGACTCTGGATTCTCTCCAATAAAATACAGCCTGTTTCTAAGAGCTTTAAATGATTCTTAATTATAATTATCAAGGATGTGCAGTGATCCATTTCTCCTCTTGTAAAATAAAATATTAATCAGGTATCTAGTGACCGCAAGGGATCTGCTTGGATCTTCATCGTTCAGAAGGTATATTAGTTGAGCATCCTGCGTTCTGTCAGTAATTCTCGATAAAAATGGCGACAGATATTTAGCTCGGGCTTCTGAATGTAATGGACAACAAAAAAGTATTGTAGCCTTATCAGCTACTAAGGGTCCTTTAAGTTGCGCCCAGGCAGGACAGAGATAGTCAATAATGACACCGGGGTTGAATGCAGAGAAAGAATTTAATTCTTATTAATAAGAGACTCAATGTGATCAGCTCACGACAAGAGTAGAGAAACACAAATTGCAAAGCTTCTTATACACTTCTTTGGGCCCTTTTCCCCCTTCTCTGTAAATGTGCGCACGCAAGGGGGTCACGCACGCAAGGGGGTCTTAAGTACATATAAGGATCTTCCTGTGTCCGGTTTTATGCATAAACACATGCTGACTCAGGCAGCCTTGACTATCTTGCTGCTCTTTGCGTCAGACTGCTAGCATCAGACAAGACAGTCATCCGGCCTTGATAGCTTAGCTGGGCATCCTGTTTTGTTTACATTACCCTTTGGCACACAGCAAGTCATCCCAGGGATATGGGGGGGGGCTAAGCCATACACTCACAATTATACAATGCAGGCAATGCAAACTATAGGATCAGATCTAGCTCAATAACACAATTGGCAAATCTCTCTCCACAGTATGTGGTGTAGGGATTCTATAGAACCACCCCTACAGTTGCATAGAATAGAGATCTGGACTCTACCTCCCAAATGAATGCCACCACTGAACCAGATAATTGTCTCCAATGTAATACTAAGTCATTTAGCAGTTTACTTGTTGCACCGGTGGAAATTTGTTGTGCAAGGGGAAAACGCAAGCACATTACTAAATATGGTTGCACAAAAGATTGTAAAGAAGAATCAGCTGTTGCACAATGGAAAACGTCTTGGAGGTACACAATCACACAGACACACACACACACACACACACACACACACACACAATTACAAAAAGAGAGAGAGAAAGAAAACCTGTTGAGAGTCTGAGGGTCCTGCTCTTGCCTCTCTCCACCAGGCCTAGGGTGGGGACTGATAGACTACAAAAGAACTGCTTTTTAATTGTGTGTTGTTGTTTTTAAAAAATTAAACTATTTTTATGTTGTTTTTGTGGGGGGTTATTTGGCTGTTTCTGTTTCTGTTCTGATCATGTATTGTAATTTTATCTTGTGAACCACCCTGAGACTTGCGGGTATAGGGTGGTACATAAATTTAATAAATAGGAAGGAAGGAAGGAAGGAAGGAAGGAAGGAAGGAAGGAAGGAAGGAAGGAAGGAAGGAAGGAAGGAAAGAAAGAAAGAAAGAAAGAAAGAAAGAAAGAAAGAAAGAAAGAAAGAAAGAAAGAAAGAAAGAAAGAAAGAAACCTACCCCTACCCCTCCCCAGGACTGATCAGTCTATACAAGTTTGCCAAAGTCCAGTTTGTGATTTAAGTGGTTGCCATTCTTTGGGGTTATCAGACGACTGCAGACAGACAGTTAGGTTGTGCATCCGTAGCAGAGACCAGAGGAGGAATGATCACCGTGAGAAGCATAGAGAGAAGAAACACCACAGTCCTTCTGCAGCAGCACAACTGGATGCCTTCATCTGGCCCAGCTACAACAAAAGATGTCTCCCCCATATCAGCCTCTACAGCCACAGCAAGCGCTGCAATCTTCCAACAGTTTGACTCAAGGGCGTCGGCTTGGGCCCTAGCTTATGGGTGACCAATGGTGCCCGTGACATAACGACGTTTCTGAGGCCTTGCAAAACCTCAGACGCAACTTCTGGTTTCTACCAGAAGTCATGTTGGAGGCTTGGCAGGGCCTCGGATGTCGCTTGGGGCCTCAGAGGTCACGTCTGAGTCCTCATGATACCTCATGAAACAGTAAGTTGAGTTGAAGCCTGGCGCTGTGGGAGCTGAGCCCTCACACACACACAAAAATGTGAGGGCCCTGGCACCCAGGGCAGCCAGAGTTGGTGCCAGTGGTTTGACTTCACCCACAAAGCCTAGCTGCCAAGTCTACCATTTTTTGCGGGAAACCCCCGGATTTTAATCCGTTTCCCGCTGGTCTCCCGAATTGGAAAAAATCCCGGAAATCCCCCGGATTTCCTACCTGCCAGGGAGGCTCCATTTTGGGTGCTGGCGCCGTCCGATTTTCGGTGCCCAGGCATGGGCGGAGCGGCACCGGAAGTCGCTTCTATGCATGTCCGGAAGTTGCGTAGAAGTGGCTTCCGGTGCCACACCGCTGCTGATCCCGCATTTTTCAGTGGGAGACTTGGCAGGTATGCCACAAAGGCGCATTCATTCATGGTCTCCCAAGACAGACGGATGCCAACAGATCATTCAGAATAAACCTCTGAATGCAGGCTTTGGGGTTGTGGTAATGATTTGGGGAAATTGTACCTTTTTAAAAAGCATTTATTTATATCAATATGTATTATGTTACAGTTGTTTCACGGGCTTACGTTAGTGGCTATTACTGTCATAATTGCTGAGTCTAGAAAGAAAGTGCTAATGACTCGAGGTAATTCTTATTCTTTGGCTGGATCCTGCATAAATCTGACTGTTTTAATATCCTGTGTTTATTGTCCACTTAATTCAGCTGCCAACGCAAAGCAGATTTGATATATAAAATCATGGTCCTGAAAAGTCTATTTGGCAATTTATTAATATCGTGTCTCTGATTATAGCAAGGCTAAAGAGCGGAACACTCTGTGTGAGCTTTTTAAATTTATTTTTAGTCCACATCGCATAATTCAGAACTAATTTTGGGTAACTGGTGGCAACAATCCTACCTTTTGTGCAACTATGTTTGAATGGATAGTTAATATGAAGAAAATTATCCAGCTAAAGAAAAGTGGATTTTACCAGTTTTGGAGTAACTTCTCACAACTCTGCAATACAGTGGTACCTTGGTTCTTGAACTGCTTAGTTGTCGAACAAATTGGCTGCCAAACGGCACAAACCCGAAAGTAAGTGTTCCGGTTTGCAAACATTTTTTTGGAAGCTGAACGGCCAACACGGCTTTTGCTTGACTGAAGGAAGCTCCTGCAGCCAATTGGAAGCCGCACCTTCTTTTTCAAACGGTTTTGGGAGTCGAACGGACTCCCGAAATGGATTAAGTTTGAGAACCAAGGTACCACTGCACTGCCAGATTTGTGTATTATTTGTTGATTTGTTGTTATTTGTTTGTATTCTGTGTGTGTGCCTGCCCTGTGCTTCACCTAGCTCCTTGACACTGAGAGGCTGAATGTGGCCCTCCAGGCCTGTCTTCCAGGCCCTTAGAACTCCTCCCAAAAGATGCCCATCTCCAGGTCACATCCCCTATCTCCAGGCTACACCCCTCCTTAGTCCTGTTCTGCACCTTCCTTGAGTGGTTTTTGCCTGGCTAGAATATGTCTGTTTGGTAGTGCCTCTTGTCTGACGGGATGGAGAATGAAGAGATCGGCAGGGGGATCTGACTTTGTCGTTGAAATTCTACTCAATAGTGATCCAGAGTAGATTCCAATGTATAGTTAGCAGAGTAACAACATAAACCTGTTGCAGGATTCCCCCCCAAAAATAGACCAGAGGCAATTGGTATTTCATCCAGCAGAGCTTTACTGATACTGAAGGCATAATGGTCACAAATCCAATACATTCGGGATTGGCACTGTCCATAAGAAATCCAGTTGCAGCAGACTTAACTTAAACTTACAATATCTTATAATAAGACTAAACCTTAACACTAAGCATGCAGAACACCACACCAGAAAGAAAAGAGGTAGAAAGAGAAACCCAGGCTCCCTCTGGCCTCACTATTATAGTCAGCATGACCTTGACAGAAAAAGATAACAGAACCAGTTTAAACGAGCTATACTCCGCTTCTCAGAAGGAATAACCCAAACATCATGAAGTTTCTGTCACACAGAGAAGTTTCCAGAACCTTCTTGAATTAAGTAGAATAGGAAAGATCCTCTACACATCAGATGATGATAACAACAACAACAACAATTTTTATTTATTTATTTACTTATTTTTTTATAGCCCACCCATCTGGCTGGGTTTCCCCAGCCACTTTGGTCAGCTCCCAACCGAACACTAAAAACAGAATAAACTTCAAACATTAAAAAATTCCCTAAACAAGTGACAAGCAATACGCAGGAAATGAGATTTGTGAAATAAACCAGAGAAGGAGGTTGAGGGAAGTCCGGAGGGAGGGGAAAATTTCTTTTTGAACTATGTTTTAATGCAATATGGAAAAAATGGAAAACTCAATAAAATTATTTTTTTAAAAAAAAACTTCCCTAAACAGGGCTGGCTTCAGATGTCCTCTGAAAGTCAGATAGTTGTTTATTTCCTTGGCATCTGATGAGAGAATGTTCCACAGGGCGGGTGCCACTACTGAGAAGTCCCTCTGCCTGGTTCCCTGTAACCTCACTTCTCGCAGGGAGGGAACCGCCAGAAGGCCCTTGGAGCTGGACCTCAGTGTCCAGGCTGAAGGATGGGGGTGGAGACGCTCCTTCAGGTATACAGGACCAAGGCTGTTTCGGGCTTTAAAGGTCAGCACCAACACTTTGAATTGTGCTTGAAAACATACTGGGAGCCAATGTAGGTCTTTCAGGACCAGTGTTATGTGGCCTCGGTGGCCACTCCCATTCACTAGTCCTGCTGCCGCATTCCGGATTATACTTTCTGTACTAAGAAATGCAAACTGACAGACATTTGTGTGGCTGGCATGTTGCCTACTGCACAAAAGTAAGACTTGCCTCACTTGTCCAATCCACTTCTCCCTCTAGCAACACCAACCTTCCCCTCTAACCACATCGACCCCCCCAACCAGTGGCGGAACTTCATGCTCTGGCACCGGGGGGGCGGAGATCAGGTGGGGGCGGGACTGGCATGCATCCCGGGAGCGGGGCACACCACCTGCAGGGGCGTGGCACCCAGCGCGGGCAGGGGGGCAGCCACAATGGCACCCTACTGGGATCGCGCTGCCGGGGGCGGTGCACCCCCCCCCCCCGCACTCCTCTTCCTCCTCCACCCCCCCCGCACTCCTCCAACATGAGGCCCTTGAAACATCGCCCAAAGGGGAATACAGCTATTGGACTGAATAAGGAAGAAGTTCCCCATAGCTAAGATATATTCCAGACATAAATTTGACGTGGCCAAAGACCATGTCTCGAAGCATGTGGCTTGGTTAGGATGCCAATTATTGCAGAGAAGCGCAAGCCCTTATAAACAGGGAATTTAAAGCTTTCTGTGCAGAACCGCTCCTCTCTGGAAATCATCATTCCAGTGGGCCAATACCATCCCATTTTTTCTAGAAATGTCACCCTTGTCTTTTTATATTATTATTATTATTAATCATTCTTATGCGCCCAGTAAATATGTGGGATGTGCAAGCATTTATCTTTTCCTGCATGTGTTTCTTAAGTGCAGCTGTGTAATCTCACTAAAAGATCCATTCATTTATCCTTAGGCCCCTTACATTCTTCCCAGTTGCTTGTGTAAATATTAAGAAGTTACAACTTGCAAGAGAGATTATTTCACAGATAAGAATTTGACAGCTCAGAAGATATGTCCAAGGTCAGTTTCAAATAGTGATATTTAATGCATGCAAACACCTGGCTGGTTGGCAATGAACTTTATTATCTTTTCCCCCCCAATGGCTTCAGAATGCATGTCTTTTAATAATATTATTTTTAGCTTGTCATTGATTTTTGAAATTATTTTTACAGATTTTACAGCGTTCTTAACATTTTGCATCGTTCTTTTTGTAAACTGTCTTAATTTATTTATTATTATTATTTTTACAATCCAGTGGTATATAAATTTTCTGAAACACATTAATTCCTCTACACACTTTGTGGTCAGAAATCTGCATTGCACAACTTACAGAATTGTAAAGAAGAGCTGCGGTTTGGTTCATGTATTGTTTCAGGAAATGTGGATTACAATGCAAAGCAAACCGAATTTCTTCAGCTGAATTGGGTGGAGACTGCCTTGAATTGCCCAGGTCTGGTCAGGCCTCCCTGAGTATTCTGGAGCTGTTGGGGGACGAGGCACCAGGAAGAAGGAGCTTTGCCTATGAACTCCGGTTCCCATAAGCGGACAAAAGCATGCAGTAAAACTGAAAAGGATCGAAACCTCCATTTACCAGCTGGTTGAGTAGAGGATAGCATCCTACTCGCTTCAGGGAACACACTGGCAAAGCACACCCCAAGGCAGTGGTACCTCAGTTTCCAAGTGCTCCGAAGCCGAATGTTTCGGTTTTGGAGCATCTTGGAAGATTTCAGTTTTCGAATGACGAAAACCCGGAAGTAGTTGCTTCCGTTTTCAAACGCGGCTCGGAAGTCAAACGGCTTCCGACGAGTTTTTGTCCGTTTTCTCCATTGAAATTGCAAACTGCCCTTTGCGCCTCGGTTTTTGAACGTTTCGGAAGTCGAACGGTCTCCTGGAATGGATTACGTTCGAAAACCGAGGCACCACTGTACAGGGCGGCTGGCCTAATCAATTTTGTCAGTGGAGGCAAACCACAAAATGGTGCCTCCCGCCCCCATCAGGGAAGAAGGGATAAGTGAATATAGGCATCAGGCACAAGTAGGGAACAAAGATCTACACATCTGGATTGTTGTGCCTCAATGAAAATGTTCTTACCAGCACCAAAAAGAGAACCGTGAAGATATTTGCATGATGGCAATCACATACCCTCCAACACTTTGAGGCCAAATTTGCGGCACCATCTTCCCGGACGCCATCTTCCCATTTTTTATTGCGAGAGCACACTGGCCATTTGGCTGCTGTGATCTCACGTAATTTCATGCTATGCCCCCCATAGAGTTGGGGGGCAGAGTGCAAAAAAAATGAGCATTTTGGAGTGTCACGCGAGATCATGCCCCCCCCAAAATATGTTTTTTAATGGGAAAACTGCACTGTGAAATCTCACGAGAACACAACAAACAAAATGGCTGCCATTCTCTCGCGATAAAAAAAGGGTTGTCCCTGGGTTTTTTCCAGGACACTTGCAGGGTATGCAATAGGCTGGGAGTTCCACAGTCTGGGTGGTGCCACACGAAAAGACAGATTTCGTACAAATGCAAAGTGTTTTATGTGCTCCTCATGGGTGGGTCAGCCCTGCCCTAGTAGGATTGGTGAGTAGGGGATTCAGTCCTGCAGGGTGCAGGTTTCTGCCTTGCCCCATAGGGGATGTGCTGGCAAAACAACACCCATCAGGATTGGCCCTCCTGCTCTCTGCAGAAAACTTGGGCAGGGAGATACAACATCTCCTTCTCCAACCCTGCTCTCACCATACATTTAGCTAGGGTTAAACATTAGCCGCAACCCTCAAATTGATTCAGTGGTGGATATGAATCAGGTGTTTCCTGGGTTGGCCTGAGTCAGAATTCAGGGGTCATCTGGGGGTCCGCATCAGGTGGGGGGGGAGGGCTGTGCCCAGCCCTAAAAACAAATACCTTGCATTATTCACATCCCTATGTGTTTTCTTTCAAAGTAAACGAAGCAACTAATGGCCTATCAATTAGCCAGCTCCCTGCAGGGTTCTAAACCTCTATTGAGCATCACGATAACAGAACGTCAAACAAAGTGTCATGTCAAAAAATCCAACATTAATTATGTATAATCTTGCAGGGTTTTTTTATTTCATTTTTAAATAACCCACTATGAACAAATGTGGATTGCATTCACTTCGAGGAATTTCATCCCCACACACTGAAACAGTGAGAATTTCCATATTTGCACCCAATTACGGCAGAATTCTCTGACATGCCTGCTTCTTAATGAGTAGACATGAGTTTACAGTGGAAAAACAGTGGCTTTTTACTTCCGAAGAAACCTACACACACACACACACACACACACACTCCTTAAAATAAACTATTTTACCGCTTGAAACAAAAGAAAATGAGTTGGATTTTGTTTCCTGCTAAAGGAAAGGCAAGAAACCCACATTTTTAAAAAAGTGATGGAATTGAAAATCAAAATGCATGCCAGTAGCATGCTAACAGCAGTTTTTCACTTTTCCACAGGATACATCACAGATGAGCATGGAGCACATAAATCAGACAGAAGCGGAGGAAATATCATGGAAATTTGCCGCTTGTTGTTTCTCGTGCTATTTTGGCCTCATTCCGGGCTGCGACACAGAGGAGGATACATAGGTATGGAAGTATTGTACGATGCCTGCTTTTAGGTCATCGTCCCCTCCCCACCCCCATCCCGCATACGTTTTGGTGATAAAATTCAAAAGCTAATAAAATCAGACAGATTATTGCTGCATTGATGAATGGCCTTGTCTGGCTTTTCTGTCTGGAGACCAGAGCAGGCAATGTCTGGAGGCGGGGAGCAGTGGGGGGGGGGGGAGAGAGAGAGAGAAGAGAGAAGGCAGTCGGAGCAGAGAGAAGGAGGGAGAAAGAACATCGAGCAAATGGATTGTGTCTGGCTGCTCCCATTATTAATACTGATCTGTATCAGAGTTGTGATTAATACGTGGGAACACTCGGAAATACTAATGGTCTCACCCTTTAAACAGTAATCTCTACCTTTCTATCCAGTTTAAGATTAAAAATGCTTTGTGAGTTCGTCATTGATGGAAACGGCTATAACGACGAGTCGAGTCTCTCGGGGCGGGGAGAAGAAAGATTTGAGCACATTTAATGAAAAATGTTGAAAAATCAGCTCTAAGGACAGGAGACGGGCGTTTCCTGCGTCACAGACAACGGCATAAGCTCAGATGCTGTTGGCATTCTTATCCGGCGCTGTCTCTGCCAGGATCGTTCCAGCTGTATACCAATAATGTGAATCCTATGCCAAATTGTGCAGAATGGGTTACATGCACGGGGTCGTTTTGCGTTAGGGCTGGGCCACGGTCCCAGCACGGCGGCAGGAGGCAGAGAATCAGAACTGTAGGGTCAGGCAAAGTCACAGCCCCTACAGGAAGTGTTTTATAACCCTTTCTCCCTCAGGGGCTCTGGGGGGGGAAGGTCCCAATGACCAGCCTTGGTGAGCATAGCTGCTTGGAGCCTGAAATTTCACCTAGCCAGGAAGATGCACCAAGCTGCAGTTCTAATGGCTCGCCACATGGGGGCAGCTGAAAACAGAGTGGCAGTTTCCCAGTACTTTGGGGAGGGGGTCAGGGGTCAAAAGCTCTCCTTCAATTAGAGGGCATTCTAATACGAAATTCCAGCTTAATTGGGATAAGTTTGGAGAGTACATGAAAAGACAGTGCCCCACGATAAAATCCTGGGTTTATTTTTAGATCTCGTATTGAACAGCTTAGATTTATTTTAAGTTGAGAAAGTCGATAGATGATGAATTTCTACATATAGGATATTTAAGGATATATAATAGTTGAAATATGGGGAAGCAGCACTGTAATATAGTATTTGATGAACCTGAGAGAGAGAAGAGTGGAAGTCAAATAGGAGGGGAGGAGATAAAGGGAAATAATTAAAGGAGATTATAGTTCGAGTGTACTTGGAATATTATGATTATAATAATTTTGGGTTTGAATAACTGAAGAATTTTTGTCTGTATTTTCTTTTTCCTTTTTCCTTTTTTCTTTCTTTTTTTTTCTTTCTTTTTTCTGTTTTGCTTTTACTCGTAATTCTTTTAGGGTTACGAGTATTACAATTTGAGTTGGATTTAAGTTGAATGTATGAATTTAATTTTCAAGTTACATTTTTATTGTTAATATTGTTAATACTGTATTTGATTTCTTATTATATATGATTTTGTATGTTTTCATTATTATTTCAAGTGTGGGCATGTGTTTATGTGTGTGTTTATTTTAATCTGAATCTCAATAAAGTTTATTTTTTTTTAAAAAAAAAGACAAAAGCTCTCCTCCATTCTGATAATTCCTTGCCACATCCAGTTACAGGAAAGGCACCAAGTGCCTAGGATCAGGTTTTTGCACACATATCCCCTAGTGCAGGCTTCCTCAACCTCGGCCCTCCAGATGTTTTGAGACTACAATTCCCATCATCCCTGACCACTGGTCCTACTAGCTAGGGATCATGGGAGTTGTAGGCCAGAAACATCTGGAGGGCCGAGGTTGAGGAAGCCTGCCCGAGTGGAATGAGAAAACCCGTACAAAAATAGTGGGGTGTATGGTTCATTTATTTTCCCCAAATCCAAGTCTTATCTCAGTATCAGATAAGATGGAGGCACTGTTAGTGGGTGGTTCCCTAGACCAGATGGGTAGGAGATCACCTGCTCTTGGTGGGGTTACACTTCCTTGGAAGGAGCAGGTTCATAGCTTGGGGGTACTCCTGTTGTCGCTCAAGGCTCAGGGGGTCTCAGTGCCCCAGAGTACCTTCCATCAGCTTTGGCTGGTGGCCCAGCTGCCCCCTAATCTGGACAAGGATAGCCTAACTACCGTTGTCTATGCTCTGGTAACCTCAAGGTTAGATTAGCAGGGGTGGCCAACTCCCAAGAGACTGCGATCTACTCACGGAGTTAAAAACTGGCAGTGATCTACCCCCCTTTTTTAGGAAGGAGGAAGGCCCATGGGGGGGGAGTTGGGGGTCAAAGTTGTTGAGTTTTTTCAGGGAGGAGGTAAAATGTTGAGCTTTTTTTAGGGGAGCCACATTTGTTCAGCTTCGTTGGGGGGAGCCAATGATCTATCAGTGATCTACCGCAGACGTCCAGTGATCTACCGGTAGATCACGATCTACCTGTTGGACGTGCCTGGATTAGTGCAATGTGTTATATGTAGGGCTGCCTCTGAAGACGGTTTGGAAACTTCAGCGAGTGTAGAATTCAGCGGCCAGGTTGCTCACCAGAAAGACGGTTTGAGCATATTGCACTGATCCTGGTCCAACTGCACTGGCTACCAATTAGTTTCCAGGCCCAATTCAAAGACCTACGAAACCTTAAATGGCTCAAGGACCGCCTTTGACCTACGAAACCTTAAATGGCTCAAGGACCGCCTCTTTCCATATGAACCTACCCGGACCCTGAGATCATCTTCTGAGACCCTCCTTTGTGTGCCCCCTCCTAGAGGGGTTCGGAGGGTGGCACCACGAGAACAGGGCCTTCTCTGCAGTGGCTCCCCATCTGTGGAACGCTCTCCCCAGGGGAGTTCGCCTGGCACTTTCAATATATACCTTTAGGCACCATGCAAAAACGTACCTTTTTAACCAGGCCTTTGGTTGATTTGATTGACATCCTATGCCCTTTTAAAATGTGGGGGTTTGGAGGGGGGTTATTGGGTTGCTGCTTCTATTTTGGTTATATATTTTGTGGTTTTGTGTTCTGGTTTTGTTCTGTGAGCCACCCTGAGACCTCAGGGTATAGGGAGGAATATAAAGTCAATAAATAAATATTATGCATGGCCAAAAATCAATGATAGCCCAAATCAGCATTTCAACACAACAAAAAATGCAGGGAGACCCAAAGTGGCAAATAGGTTTGTTTGTCAGCTGTCGGTTTTATTATTATTATTTTGAAAAAAATAAACCACCCCTGGTAGGAAGATTGAGAGATTTTTATCTGATGTCTATGAAACCAGGACTTATTTACTTACAGAAGAAAACAAAGCCATCCATTTGTCCTCGCATAACCTTTCAGGGACAAATAAATATCCTTCTTAATCTGATCATCTGCTTTGTACCATTCAGGCCCAACAGCAGTGATATCCTCCTAACAGTTGATATGCAACATTTTTTGATCCTAATAAATGACTCTCACCCTTTTTATGCCTGGAACGTATTTCCAAAAGATGAGCTCTCTTTTTAGGAAATGTCTTTGCGGTGCCCTTTACTCACTAAGTTTTGGGAGAAAGTGCTGGGCTATATAAATAAGATTGTGCAGGAAAAGCTGGATTTTCAAAATATTATTTTCAATTTTATACCTTTTGTATGGAAGTTGACAACGAAAATGGATTCTATGTTCCCTAACTGTAGCCAAAAGACTGATATTAAATAAAGATAGGATCCCCTTTAATCAGTGTTGTTGTTGTTGTTATTATTATTATTATTATTATTATTATTATTATTTCATTTCTATATTGCTTTATATTTTTTTAAAAAAAATCAAAGCGGTTTACAGCATAATTGACATGACAACACTAGCAACATATGAACGTTTTACTTATAGATGTAGACTTTCCTTGGATAAATATATGGATATTTGGAACTAGTCTATACAGAATACAGTAGGTTATTAATAATCATATGTATTAGAACAATAATATTATCTTTTGGGGGGTTATTAGGTTGTTTTTGTTTTTATTACTTTTATGTGTTTTTATATTGTGATTTTATGTCATAACCACCCTGAGACCTGCGGGTATAGGGTGGTACAGTCATACCTCTTCTTGCGAATGCTTCATGTTGCATTTTTTCGGGTTAAGAATGCGGCAAACCCGGAAGCGTTTACAGTGGTGCCTCGCTAGACGAATTTAATTCGTTCCACAGGTCTTTTCTTATAAATTCATCTAGCGAATCCCATAGGAATGCATTGAATTTTTTTCCCATAGGAACGCATTAATTGAATTTCAATGCATTCCTATGGGAAACCGCGATTCGCTAGACGAATTTTTCGTAAAACGAATTTGTCTAGCGAGGCAACCTCCACTAGAAAAAAACCTTTCGTTAAGCAGGGCATTCGTTAAGCGAAGCACCACTGTACTTCCGGGTTTCGCCACGTGCGTGCGCAGAAGCATTCTGTGTGGTTCGCGCATGCACAGAAGCGCTCTATCGCGCTTCACACGTGGGCAGAAGCGCCACTCTGGTTACGGACTTTTCGGGGTGTGAACGGCACCCCGGAACAAATCGTGTCCGCAACTGGAGGTACCACTGTATTCGAAATTAAACAGCAGCAGCAGCAGCAACAAAAGCAACAACCTGTATAGAAATGTAACTGTGTACTTATTGTATTATATCATTGCATTGCATTTTCACACTTTTTTACTTTCTTTTTCTCTCCCTTTTCTTTTCTTTTTTACTTCTTTTTTCTTCTTCTTTATTTTTGCAGCTAAAACAATTTTTTTTAAAAAGTGACTCTCACCAACCAACGGTATTTATGAATTTCCTTTTCTTGCGAACAGTTTGACAATCTTACCACAATTCGATTTGCACTGATTACATGGGCATGTCAGTATTTGGGAGTCTGGTATTTTTAAAGACTTCAAAACACAGTTTGGCACTCATGGATAAAGGTGCCCTCTTCCCTGCTGGGCTCTGGGTGTGTTTTGGGCTGCCATGCAATGAGCCTCGACAGCCACCATACTACAAAATTGTTTCATTTTGGTTTTGGATGAAAGTATACTTAAAAAACGGCGTTTCCGTGTGCTGCTCTGGTTCACCAGAAGCGGCTTTGTCATGCTGGCCACATGACCTGGAAGCTATACGCTGGCTCCCTCGGCCATTAACGCGAGATGAGCGCCGCAACCCCAGAGTCAGTCATGACTGGACCTAATGGTCAGAGGTCCCTTTACCTTTATACTAAAAAAAAAAAGTTTCTGTAGACCATCGCCCAGAACAGGAGTGTGCTCTTTGTATTGCTTAAAACAGGCATCCCCAAACTGCGGCCCTCCAGATCTTTTGGCCTACAACTCCCATGATCCCTAGCTAACAGGAACAGTGGTCAGGGATGATGGGAATTGTAGTCCAAAACATCTGGAGGGCCAAAGTTTGGGGGTGCCTGGCTTAAAAGGTCACGGTTAATGAGCTAAAAATTCTTAATCAATCGATAACTCTGCCTAAAGTGGAGTTATGTGAGTAATAAAACATTCCTAGGACCAAATGCCAAGGAGAGAGGGGATGAACCTAAATCATGATTACTTTGCCTTGTCTTTCCTGCCTGACATATATAATGCCACTTGAAGCTTTGAATGTTTTTGTTGCATCATAATCTCATTGTTCGATATAATGATATGATATGATATGATATGATATGATATGATATGATAGATTGCCTTTTGTCTTACTCTCTTTTTGTTTTATTCTTGATTAACACATTCAGATTAGCCACAGATGAAAATGCTCCCCCCCCCAATCTACTAAACTAAGTACTGAAGCGCAGGAATAACTGGGGAAAGACAACCAGGGTTGTAAAACATTGAAGAAGCTTCTTGCTGACTTGAATATTTTGAAACAGCTTTAGTGACGTGAATGGAATTTGTTTTAATAACCTTGAAATGCCCTGCAATATTTTAAGGCTGCCAGAGGACGTTACACTTGTCTTTTCTTTTCTTTTACTGTTCCTCATCTTGTCAGTATTTTATTTTATTTTAAACGTGTGATGCAATATGGGAATTAACTGCCTGGCTATTCCTCCCTCTGCATTTATATGGTTGCAATTCTCGGAACATTCCTTCAGAAACACTAAATCCTGCCTCTCTATCTCCCCCTCATTAAGCATTAACCACAATCCCAGATGCACGAGAAGAGATTTATTAGAGCGTTCTCTCTGGTTTTAACTATCATTATAATAGACGGTGATGTGATTTTACAAAAACTTCAGAACAAGATCACTCTCCAAGGCCCTATTGCTGTTACAATCTATTGCTCTTTTAAACATCCAATGTGGTTAAAGTGCCGGGGGGGGGGGGACAGACACAGGAAAATAATGAAACTGGGACAATGTGATTTACTCATATTTTATTTCTAGTTAACGCTGAGGTGAATTTATTTGCTGCTTGTTTGCATAGGTGCCAACTCCCAGATTGAAAAATCCGGGAACGGCACCGAAAGTCACACTGCGGCCATTTTGGAACTGGGCAGAGCAGCACCGGAAGTTGCTTCTACGCATGCTCTGCCCATTTCCAAAATGTCTGCAGCTCCAGAAATCGCTTCTGCGCATGTCCAGAGACTCCAGACATGTGCAGAAGGAGCCTTCCCGGGCCGTTAAGAATCCGGGAGATTTACGGGGGTTTTAAAAAATCTGGGCTGCCAGCGGGAAATGGCTGGAAAAACGGGGGTTTCCCGGGGAATACGGGAGACTTGGCAGCTATGCTTGTTTGTAAAACAACACCCTCCTCAAAGCAGTTTGCAACAAAACAATAAAATTGAGGGGGGAAATGAAATGCTTTAAAACGCGGTTCCGTCCCATAGGCAGGCTTGAAACCAGATCAGTATGGGCCAAGATAATCGGTTTCATCTGAGAGTACTTGCAGTTCTTGTGGCATAACCCCCTCAATCACTTTCCCCCAAAAGGTGTCTTTATTAAGTCATTGTATGTCACAGGAGAGGCTGTATTATGAGACAACTAATAAACAACAACGCAACAATCATCAGGACGCCCAAGCCTGTTACATAAAGCAAGGCGCTGCTAACATTAAATGAAGAGACTTATAATCAGGATTGACTGGAATTTCAATTAACAGCCCGATATTCTATAGAAATCCACTGGCCCGGCTAGGTATAAGGCATCTTAGAAGTGTTATCTAACTACTGTTTGAAATGTCACAGGAATGCACCCCTAGCTTTCGTTGAGGGCTCTGAGAACAGACAGAGGCTGGCTCCCAAATGCTCTAAATTTAGGTGGGAAACGATGTTGGATTCTCCCAGGAATGCTTTATTCAGCTCCGAGGACGCGGCTGCCATGCCAGTTTCATAGAAATAATGAGCCAGGGAACCCTGACACTTTTCAAGCTGTCCAAGCTAAGGAATGCTATTGGTAAAGAAAGACCACCCTCGTAACATGGGACTTACCACCCATGGCTGACCAAACACAATAGCATTCAAAAGGTGGCACTAGTACTACCACCCTAAAAAGATGACATATCCAATTATATATTTTGCAGGAAGCCTCATTAGCGCCTCAGGGGAAAACTGAGAACCATTGTTATCTTCACTCTTCGTGTTTAAGGGTGCTCGGGATTTGTTGTCGGTGGTGGTGGTATGTGTACTTCTTAACAAAGCTCAGAACACAGTTTATGTTCATTTTCTTAGTAGTCACACTATGGAGATTTGGGCCTTCCCTTATAGCAATAATGTTGCAAACAATTCAATGTTACGTTTTCTTTCAGGCTCCTTTGCTGTGAAGCTCTACATTTTTAAAATAAAAAATATGATTTTTATTTCTCCTCCCCTTCTTTCCCACCCCACGTATATCTCAGGGCTCCTTCTCCATTTGGGAGGCAACGATCCTGAAATGATGCAAGCCATGCTGTCAAAACTGATTTGTTTGGGCCTGCTGAACTACAAGTCAAATAAGCATTCCATTTTTTATAGATTGCCTTGACCTTCGCTGGGTAGAACTACCAGTGGGGGGAGGGTGTGTGTGTGTGGGAGAAGAGAGATACATTACGCCCAGAAAGCAGAGTTCGTAACTTCTTCTTCAACGCGAAAACATTCAGAGCCATGGTGGACATTGTGCTATCAAGGAGATAAATGAGCTGCTTAAGAGAGATGCAAACACATGTGCCTCACCTGTGCCCCGGGATCCCTTCTTGGTGTGAACATTTGAAGGGTGAAAACTTGGCTCATATCCACACTTCACAGTTAGTCACATATCACTTTAACTGCCATAGCTTCCCCCAAACACTCTTGGGAACCGCTGCTGCCAACCATAGGTGGCCCTGGGGGCCCGAGCACCCATTGTGAGGCCTCCGATGCGGCTTTCGGTGCCTCCCGAAGCAGTGGGTGCCCTGTCTGATGCCTTGCAGGGCCACAACATTGGTGTTTGAAGCATCGCGGGGCCTCGGACGTGACTTCCAGGGTCCCCAGCCACCGCTGCGGCACGTGCGACATCACAGCATGACATCACGGTGCAACATGATGTCATGATGTCATGTTAAATTGCGCACCGCTGGGCACCCATAATCTGGGTCCCAAGTCATCGCCCCTGCTGGGAACTGTAGTTTGGGAAGGGTGCTAAGAGTTGTTCCCCTCACAGAGCTACAATTCCAAAGGTTCCCTGGCAGGAGGGATTGGTTGTTCAATCACTTTGTGAGGGGAAGAGGGGTTTCTTAACACCTCAGAGCCCCCTTCACGAACAACCGTTCCCAGGATTCCTTGAGGGAAGTTGTCAGAGGTTCTTGTGGCTACTCTTGAGTAACGACGCTCCACACCTGCTTGTCTTTAAGGTGTTTTTTGTTGTGCTTTCTATTTACAGTGCAAAGTGTCTGGAAAACATGTCTGCTTAGTCTGAGTCAGAACCTCGCAATGGCTTCTTTCTGTTTCGCGCCCAACATAACAGCTTGGAGAGAGACAATACCCGAATATAAGCCGTTCCTTTAAAATTCTGCAGGCATTCACACCCGTTCCATTTTATTGTATGTCTGTTCCAGCAGCAATATTGTAATAGGCAATTTTTGTAAGGTCGTGAATTTGAGCCGCACTTTAACTTTTCACAGAATTTTTTTTTGCGGGGGGGGGGATGTGGCTTATATTCAGGCCAATACGCTAATAGTGCTTTAAATGTAAGGTGTGGGTGTGGACTTGGTGTGAGTTAAAAGATTCATGTGCTGTTGCAGTTTGCTTAACTATACACCCTTAGAAGTTCGAACTGAATGTTCCTATGGGTTTCTCTTTATTCTTTCGTGCAGTCTCAGTAACTGGTTCATTGCCTTCTGGCATATGCCTCTTCCACTAGATTGAAGAAATCGATATAGCTTGGGATTCCTGATTCTGCCAAAAGTCCTGTCTTGCAAGCACTATCAACTTTAGCAGGCTTTCGGAAAGAGTCAACAGAAAGTCAGTCAATAAGATGAATCCAAATTGTTCTGGGGCTTGTACATTTACTCCTGTATAAATAACCGGAGAACACGGTACAAAACCACCCTCTCACCTCTAACAACCATTTTCTTTTCCCCCCTCCCCTTTTGCATGCCAACTCCTTTTATCTTCAATCAGAACCAGCAATGGATTATTTATAGGCATGAAGATAGCCCTTTGAGTAAAAGTAGAAAGGGCAGAGATTACAGAAGATTGATTTCCACAACTCGTTACAGTCATAAACCCATAACCCAAGTAAGTTCACGGGGAAGAATTTCCTTCTTGAGGTCAGCCGTTTATTTCTGGCATGTGCTTACAGGCCACCCCCCGGGGAGCCCTAAAAGGGCATCCATATAGTGCAATTTGAAAGAACTAGTTAAAGAATCATTTTAGACTGTCCTTTTTCTGCCTCTCCTTTTTCATCCTTGGTTCCATGAATTGCAATAGATCATTTAGAGGGAAGACCATCTCCCTCCTACTGCTCAGACAAAGAATAGTGGAGTAGTATTTTAAGAACGCGGTAGGCAAGGCATTCAGGATGCCTTCCATAAATAATTTGTAAATGTTACCCAAACTGGTAGGGCATCACTTGCAGGGCATTGCCATCTCGTTCACCTTAAATTACAGCAGACACTGAAACATCAAAAACACGAACACAATGTTCTTCCTTGGTCAGTTAAGACCATACCTGCCAAGTTCATGCCAGAAAAAGAAGGGATCAGCAGACCGGATGTCGCGCTGCAGCCATTTTGGAACTGGGCAGAGCAGCATCGGAAGTCGCTTCTGAGCATGCTCTGCCCAGTTCCAAAATGGCCGCCACGCTGGAAGTCGCGCTGCAGTCATTTTGGAACTGGGCAGAGCAGCATCGGAAGTCGCTTCTGAGCATGCTCCGCCCGGTTCCAAAATGGCCACCATGCCAGAAATCGCTTCTGCGCATGTCCAGAGACTCCAGACATGCGCAGAAGGAGCCTCCCCCGGCCGGTAAGTAAACCGGGGGGGAAACAAAAAAAATCTGTTTTTCCAGCTGGGAACGGCTGAAAAAACGGGGGTTTCCCGGAGAATACGGGAGATTGGCAGCTATGGTTAAGACTTGCTGCTTTATCTTTAAAAACAAAGAAAAGGTAAAGGACCCCTGACAGTTAAGTCCAGTCGTGAACGACTCTGGGGTTGTGGTGCTCATCTCGCTTTACTGGCCGAGGGAGCTGACGTTTGTCCGCAGACAGTTTTTCCAGGTCATGTGGCCAGCATGACTAACACTTCTGGCGAAACCAGAGCAGCGCACGGAAACACTATTTACCTTCCCACCGGAGTGGTACCTATTTATCTACTTGCAGTTTGACGTGCTTTCGAGCAACGAGAGCTCACCCCGTCGCGGGGATTCGAACCACCGACCTTCTGATCAGCGAGCCCTAGGCTCAGTGGTTTAGACCACAGCGCCACCCGCTTTATCTATTACATCCCTCAAAACAATTCACTCCCTTTACCATACTGGGCATCTTTTAAACAAGTGCAAAACAGCAGCAGGGCAGTCTCAGAAAGGAGTTGCATTTTAGGTCACCGGAAGGTCTTTTTATGAACCACCTGGGGCACCGCTGCACTCAGCAGAATGAGGCAGAAAGGCAAACATGTTTTCTTTTGCCCTTGTTCCCCATAGGAAACACAGCTGTTACTTTCATAGCACAGCTTCTCCAGACAAAGAATCCCCGCAACAACAGCTGCTCTTAGGCCACAAAGTTTTCTCAGGCACGTGTGCGTATTCCGGCAGTGATCAGCGGTGCACCTCTGCTTTATGGCATGCTAATGAGCTTACGAAGAACAAAAGCAAGTTAATCTTGTTCTGGTCGAAATGGGGACCCAGATCCACCACTAAGAGCTATCTGGAAGAAAACCAACCAGGTCTCTGAATCTACAGCGTCCATCGGAAAGGAAATTTGTACAAATTGGGGAAGGAAACCCAGCCAAATGGGAGGTGTATAAATGAATTATTATTATTATTATTATTATTATTATTATTATTATTATTATTATTATTTTCCATAGATGGGGATGTAAATTAAAGCAGAGCTAAGAGCAATTAGACATCAGCATAAAGGATGGGGGAGAAATTGGACCCAGTTTGCATTTAAAGGTGATCTTACCTAATTTGGACTTTCCGAAATAATATGCAAACCGAAACATGGCCGTCCTTTGAAATTTGCACTCCTCTGAATTTTGTAATGGAATGCAGCAGCTTTATTTATTGGTCATTTTGAAACAGGATTCATATGCACTTTAGTCATCAAAAGTGGTTTGCATAAAATAAAGAGGAAATGCGCTTTAGAAACACTGCTAATAACAGGTGTTAAAAGCAAGTTGGCCGAAGCAAAATTCAAAGTATAAATAAAATCAACAGGAGTTTTTATATTAAAAATGCCTATTAAAAAATATAGGTCACATATTTGCCTAAACGAATATGTTTTTAGCAGGCGGTAAAAACAACATAACAAAAGCCCTTGCCTAATATCAATGGGCAGGGACTTCCAGTGTAGATACTTCCACACTGAACAAACATTATGTGGCACTTCTGTAAGTGCAAGTTCTCCAGAATCATAGAGTTGGAAGAGACCACAAGGGCCATCCAGTCCAACCCCCTGCCAAGCAGGAAACACCATCAAAGCATTCTTGACATATGCCTATCAAGCCTCTGCTTAAAGACTTCCAAAGAAGGAGACTCCACCACACTCCTTGGTAGCAAATTCCACTGCCGAACAGCTCTTACTGTCAGGAAGTTCTTCCTAATGTTTAGGTAGAATCTTCTTTCTTGTAGTTTGAATCCATTGCTCTGTGTCCGCTTCTCTGGAGCAGCAGAAAACAACCTTTCACCCTCCTCTATATGGCATCCTTTAATATATTTGAACATGGCTATCATATCACCTCTTAACCTTCTCTTCTCCAGGCTAAACATACCCAGCTCCCTAAGCCATTCCTCATAAGGCATCATTTACAGGCCTCTGACCATTTTGGTTGCCCTCCTCTGGATACGCTTGTCAGTATCCTTCTTGAACTGTGGTGCCCAGAACTGGGCACAGTACTCCAGGTGAGGTCTGACCAGAGCAGAATACAGTGGTACTATTACTTCCCTTGATCTAGATGCTATACTCCTATTGATGCAGCCCAGAATTGCATTGGCTTTTTTAGCTGCTGCATCACACTGCTAACTCATGTCAAGTTTGTGGTCTACCAAGACTCCTAGATCCTTTTCACATGTACTGCTCTCAAGCCAGGTGTCTCCCATCCTGTATTCCTGCCTTTCATTTATGGGTGGCAGAAAAGCCACCCATAAACATATTTTTGTTAAGTTTTGTTACAGTTCAGTTGGCGAAAGGGCATCACTGGAAACGACATGGGAATTTGCAGTCAGACACCATCCTGTTTTGTTTTCTGCAAGGCATGGCAAACTATGTAAGAGACTGTTTTTTTCAGGGGATGCTAACCTCTGACAAAAGATGTTAGCCTTCAACACTATCCAGATTCTGAGCATTTACAAAAATGCGGCAAAGTACATCATGCTGGGAAATCCCCTTACGGTCGGACTAAAGAAGCTCTTCTTAAATCAGCTCCTGGACAAGGGTGCAATTAATTTTAATTGCATTGCAAATGTGCATCAAATTCCAAGTACAGATCTAGCATGCTGTGCCAGCTTCCTGATTCCTTGCATTTCATCTTGATTGTGTTTTGAAAGAAAGCTCATATACATGGAGGAAATGATTTTTCCTTTAAATTATTAATTAAAAGATTAATGCACACCTTCGTATCTCCCCTAAGAGCAATGTGGGGAATGGAGCTACTCTTAATGAGGTGTTCAATGAGATCACAAATTATTATAGTCCTTGGCCATATTTCCTTTGTTATTAAGAAACTCAGCAATATCTGCTGTAGCACAAAGTGTGTGTGTGTGTGTGTGTGTGTGTGTGTGTGTGTGTGTGTGTGTGTGGTTTCAAACAAAGGATCTGGTTCTCCACTCAGTCTTAATTAGAAACAAATCAATACGAGGAATTTGCCAGCAAATCAAAATACTGTACCATGTTTTGAGCTTCAAGTTTTCTTTCCTACCTTTCTTGAGGACAGATCTAGCCAATGCGCTGGAAAATGGTTTAGCATTCTAAGTTTTTAGAATTTTGAAATCAAAAATATATTCTGTCAAGTTGGCAAAATGCAAAAGTTTGGTGGGGTGTTGATTTTTTGCAGAATTTGTCAGCATAAGACTGGAACCGAGCTTACATTTCTGGGAAAGCATTGCTTTCCCTAAGAAAATTCCTCAATTTCGCTCTAGGTCATTATGGAGGATGCAAAGTGGCAACAAATATGCATTCTGATACATGGAATTGTTTTGCAAAAAAAAAAGTATATGAAAAAAATTACATTAAAAATGTCCCTAGTAGGAGAAATTCACTCTAAAGTGCTGGTGAATTTTCACAAGGAGTCTTCCATTTAAAAAATAAAATAAAATAAAATGCAAACTGAAGTGGAAAAGTGGAACTGAAGACTGGAAAAAGAAGAAACTGGGAGAAACTGAAATCAACAGATTCACCCATCCCTAATATATTACATTCAGGATCAGAGACACCATGCCTACGAATACCATTCACAGGAGAGCAACGGCAGGAGAGGGCTATTCCACTCATGTTCTGCTAGTGGGTATCTGGTTAGCCACTGTAAGAAGCAATATCCGCACAACAAAGCTGATGTCAGGATGCTTTCAGTGGCTCCCAGCTGGTTGCCCAGCAAAATATAAAGGCAAAGAAAAGTTTATTGCCGTCCTTTTTTATTTCAATATTTACAGAGAGAGGTTATAGAACCCAACCTCTTGGGTAATGGCGTCATCCCGAGTGAATCTCCACCTCCTGTCTCTCCCACTTCCTCATTCGCCATTCTCATTGTCTCCTCTACGGGTGCTGCTACGTGCCCCCTGTCTTTGAGCTCTTTGCTCTCCTACTTTTAAGGCTCGCTGGGTTATGGGAGATGGAGGGTATGGAATGCTTTCTAGTGAAAACGCGTCAGCCAGCTGCTGCTCCAGTTCTGCCTCCTCCTCCTCCTCCTCCTCCTCCCCCTCCTTTCCCATTATTTCCCAACTTCCCCCCTCATCTGCCTCTGAGCTGTGACCTCCTGCAAATCCCTGTTGTAAATCTATACTGTTTCCTCTTCCTCATCCTTGGATGGGGAGGCGGTTTCCACCATTCCTCCTCTGCCCAGTCCCTGACAGCTGATAAGCTAAGGGACAGACACTGCCTTAAGGTCACCTAGTTTACGTAGTCTCGAAGCAATGATCTAAGCCAGGGATAGGTAATGTGGAGCCCTCTGATTGTTTTGGACTATACAGTACTCCCATCATCTTTTGCCATTTGCCATGCTAGCCGAGGATGATGGGCGTAGTACTCCAAAACATTTGGAAGACACCACATTGGCCACCCCTGATGTAAACTCAGGTAGTCCAGTGCCCATCTCAGTTATCACTGATCACCAGTGCTTTAGATCTGAACCAGGGCCTTACATATCATCCAGAGTTGATGCTTGTAACATCCCCATAGATTAAGCATGCAAATATCTGGCATGCACCATATGGTATATTTCGGAGCTTACAGAAAGCTTGGCCTATTGTTCAACATCACAAAAACAACAACAAAGTGCTGCACCAACAAGCACAAAACAACCGCTCTGCAGTGTCGAAGCAATGATTCTTCAACATCAACTTCAGTGGACTGGTCATGTTGTGCGGATGCCTGATTATCGTCTTCCAAAGCAACTACTCTATTCTGAACTTAAAAATGGAAAGCGTAATGGTGGTGGTCAGCAAAAGAGGTTTAAAGACTCTCTCAAGGCAAGTCTTAAAAAATGTAGTAAAAACACTGACAAATGGGAAACACTGGCCTGGGAGCGGTCCAATTGGAGAACAGCCTTTACCAAAGGTGTCATGGGCTTTGAAGACACTCAAACTCAGGATGAAAGGGAGATTAGTGCTAAGAGGAAGGCACACTTGGCAAACCCTCACCATGATCAACTCCTGCCCAGAAACCTATGTCCCCACTGTGGAAGGACGTGTGGATCCAGAATTGGCATCCACAATTATGGAAGACAATCTTACTCAGCTACGAGGGATTGCCAAAGAAGACGATCCCCAAGTACAGCTAGGAAAGACTTTGGTCTGAAACCCTAGAGATCTATTGCCAATAAACATTACTGAAGATGAAACCAAGGTGTCCTCGCCCGGGTCAATTTTAAATTCTATGCTGCTTCTTTTTAATAACACATACATAGGAGTCTGTAGCCACACAGGTGTCAAATGCATCTGAGTGCAGAGCAGGCTGAGGGGGCCGGGGGCCGTGTGACGTCACCATGCCCTACAATTCTATAATCCTATGACGGCCCTACAATTCCTGTCTCCTAGGTCCTGCATACTCAAATTCTTAACTGGGTCTGGACAGCACACAATATTCTGTGTGGATCCAGAATTGACCTCCACAGTTACATATGGACTCACTGCCAAAACCCTGTTTTGGAAGACAATCATACTTGGCTACAAGTGATCGCAAAAGAAGAAGAAGGTAGTATATTCTGGAGATCTCCTTGGAATGGCTTCCAACTCATCAAGCTCTCATTAGGAATCTAGTGTGTGGAATTTCAGGAACACAGAGAGTTTTTGAGGCCACAAGGAAGTCGCTGGATGTGAAACTAAGTGAATAATGTATTATTTCAAAATGGGTGAGCCGGGGACAATGAACAAGCTGACATTTTATTCGGTGGAATATGTTTCATTTACCACTCATAGTAGACTCTTTTGAACAGCTCCTGGCTGCCGTCCAGATACCACTTATTTCAGAGCAATCTCACTAACATCCTATCCAGCTCTATGCCAGCATACATTAGAAATGCTATAAAACAGCACAGTTAGTTCACGCCTGAAAATCAGGACAAGGCAATAGGCACTATAAGATAATTTAGAGCAGCGTGATCACTTGATTTCAATCAAACCATTAAGGTTGTGTAGTTTACTAGCACAGGTTGCCAACAGAAGTGGGGACAATTGATTCTGCTGAGTCTTCACATTTAGCACAGAAGCCATATGTACATTAATTCTGAGGCTTTCCAGTGATGCTGTTTTTTTGAAATTGTGCAGGACATGTTGAGATTGCTATCACTTGATCTTTGAAAAATCAAGAGTTTCATGTGTCCTGCTTCGTTTTTTTAAAAAAAATTCATTTGGGCTACCAATTTTGCTGATTATATATCAGACAAGGCTTCTGTTATAAGTGAAGCAAGCATGCCTGGATAATGTTAGCAAATGCATACAACAGGACACACTATTGCCTTAAGCAGGCTGGAATTCTTAGCTAGGGTTTCAAACACCACATTCCAAAACAGTGGCTCTAAATGCTCTAAAGGGGCATAAAGATAAAGGTTGTTTAAAGAAGACTGGTCGCCGAAGAATTGATGCTTTTGAATTATGGTGCTGGAGGAGACCCACAGACTGCAAGAAGATCAAACCTATCCATTCTGAAGGAAATCAGCCCTGGAAGGACAGATCCTGAAGCTGAGGCTTCAATACTTTGGCCACCTCATGAGAAGAGAATACTCCCTAGAAAAGACCCTGATGCTGGGAAAGATTGAGGGCACAAGGAGAAGGAAACGACAGAGGATGAGATGGTTGGACAGTGTTCTTGAAGCTACTGACATGAGTTCGACCAAACTGCTGGAGGAAGTGGAAGACAGGAGTGCCTGGCATGCTCTGGTCCATGGGGTCATGAAGAGTCGGACATGACTTAACGACTAAACAACAAACAAAGGGTTCTCCAGCTGGGACTTTCAGCTGAAGCGCAATCTTATAGAGTGAAAGAAACAGGGTCATCACAAGCTCCTTCAGTAGTTTGACACTCTAAAAAGAGACTGTTGGCCAGAGAAGATGAAGATGCAAGTCCAATACCACGAGCAAGGCAATCACTTAGGGCACAATCCAACCAAGGTTAAGGACTAATGAGAGCTTGATTTCAACTGGAAAGAAAGCCACATTCTTAAGTCCCTCCAGTTGACTTTATAAGAGTTCTTAATTTTGGCTTGATGATATTGATTGGATGACATCCAACATTAGTCATATTCAGAGAAGATCCCCTGAAATCAGTGGACGACCATTGATTTTAATGGGCCTACTCCACCTTAGTTGGATATCATCCATGGCCACAAAATACATTTAAAGCACATGACATTACCCACAAAGGAAACATGTCAAAGTGCAAGTAGATAAATAGGTACCGCTCCAAGCAGGAAGGTAAATGGCATTTCCATGTGCTGTTCTGGTTTGCCAGAAGCGGCTTAGTCATGCTGGCCACATGACCTGGAAGCTGTACGCCGGCTCCCTCAGCCATTAACGTGAGATGAGTGCCGCAACCCCGAGTCGGTCACGACTGGACCTAATGGTCAGGGGTCCCTTTACCTTTATACCAATCAGTATTCCATTATTGCATCCATCAAAACTTATTTACACTGTTGAATTTATCTTAATGCTGCCAGGGTTTTCAGCTGTACACAATAATTTCCCGTATATTAAATAAATGTTTTCCAGCCTTCTTTAAACGTATGCTTTTCTTGTTCTCTTATTCTATATGTTAAGTCTGCAAGCAGTGCATAGTCTGTCAACTTAAGTTGCCATTCTTCTTTGGTTGGGACCTTGCTCGTTTTCCATTTTGGGGCTAACAAATTGCGGGTCGCAGTAGTAGCATACATCAATAACCGTTTTTGACACCAGGTGTCAAAGAGAAGGACAGTTTGGACCCCGTATGAGAGGCAGGTAAGGGGAGATCTCACAGTGTGAGAAGAGAGGGATGAACCAAGGGGACAGCTGGAAGGGTACACCTTCCTCTGTAGGGGATGAAAGATAAGATATAGTGATTACTGTAATGAGGGTCTTGTCATTTCCCTTTCTGTTTCTTCTATCTTTAGTTTCTTTCTTCTCTTTATTTCCTGTAAATTAGTTTGTTTATTTTATTGTATTGTGAAAATTTCAATAATTCCTCACCCCCCACAAAAGGAGAGGGAGAATAGTACCTAAATGTATATTGTTGTTGTTTAGTCATTTAGTCGTGTCCGACTCTTTGTGACCCCATGGACCAGAGCACGCCAGGCACTCCTGTCTTCCACTGCCTCCCGCAGTTTCATCAAACTCATGTTTGTAGCTTCGAGAACACTGTCCAACCATCTCGTCCTCTGTCGTCCCCTTCTCCTAGTGCCCTCAATCTTTCCCAACATCAGGGTCTTTTCCAGGGAGTCTTCTCTTCTCGTGAGGTGGCCAAAGTATTGGAGCCTCAGCTTCACGATCTGTCCTTCCAGTGAGCACTCAGGGCTGATTTCCTTCAGAATGGATAGGTTTGATCTTCTAGCAGTCCATGGGACTCTCAAGAGTCTCCTCCAGCACCATAATTCAATGTATATTGGGCAACCAATGTATATTGGGCAGCCTTAAAACTTCAGAAAGAAAGTTCCGACCAGAGAAGAATGGCAAACCAAGCTGATGGACTATGCTGAAATGGCAAAGTTGACTGGAAAACTCAGGAATCAAGCGGACAAAAGCTTTATACAGTGACACCTTGGTTCCCAAATGCTGAAAACCCGGAAGTAAGTGTTGCGGTTTTCAGACCTTTTTTTGGAAGCCGAATGTCCAATGTGGCTGTCTGCTATTGTTACCAGAAGCAGAAGCTGAGCCTTGGTTTTTGAACATTTTTAGAAGTCAAACGGACTTCCAGAATGCATTGAGTTTGGCACTTTTGTTTTTGCTATTTATTTTGCGTTTTTGTTTTTGAGGCTTTTTCAGTTAGTTTGTTTTTGTGACTGTGTGGAACCCAGTTCAGCTACGGATTGATTGATTGATTGATTGATTGATTGTGTGACTGCGGAAATGGATAAAAAGCCCCCCCCCCCTCCAAACAATGACTATCATCAGTGCAGGTAAGAATTTTAATTGTTATCATCTACAATACTGTCTATTTTATAGTACAGTACATTGATTATTGCTTTCATTTTATGGATCAATGGTCTTATTAGATAGTAAAATTCATGTTAAATTGCTGTTTTAGGGGTTGTTTTTATAAGTCTGGAATGGATTAATCTGTTTTGCATTACTTCCTATGTGAAAGTGCACCTTGGTTTTGGTTTTGGAATGCTTTGGTTTTGGAATGGACTTCCGGAATGGATAAAGTTTGAGAACCAAGGTACCACTGTATTAGAATGGGAAAAATTATAAGTCTTATAATGATAAATTATAAGAGACCACTGAAAGCAGATGGAAACATTGGCAGGATTTTGAATCACTTGAAGTGTAACAATTATCATGGAAAATACGGATTCATATAATAACTGGAGTTTGAAGAAGTCTTTAAATGATTAAAATGGGACTCCAGGGAAGGGGGGGGGAGTCCTGAGATTTCGAGGAATCTCTTTACAGTCATACCTTGGATTAAGTACGCCTCGGTTTGAGTATTTTCAGTTTAGGTACTCCGCAGACCTGTCTGGAACTGATTAATCCACTTTCCATTACCGGTACTTTCAATGGGAAAGTTCGCTTCAGGTTAAGTACGCTTCAGGTTAAGTACGCTTCAGGTTAAGTACGGACTTCCGCAACCAATTACACTCAGACCTCAGGTTAAGTACGCTTCAGGTTGAGTACTCCGCGGACCGTCTGGAACGGATTAATCCACTTTCCATTACTTTCAATGGGAAAGTTCGCTTCAGGTTAAGTACGCTTCAGGTTGAGTACTCCGCGGACCGTCTGGAACGGATTAATCCACTTTCCATTACTTTCAATGGGAAAGTTCGCTTCAGGTTACGTACGCTTCAGGTTAAGTACAGACTTCCGGAACCAATTGTGTTTGTAAACTGAGGTACCACTGTATATGGATATGGAATTGATTTTTTTGTATAAAATTGTATTGTAAAAACCAAATAAAAGTGTTTTTTTTTTAAAAAAAACCATTCAGAAAGTGTGGTTGTGCCTGAAAGATGCAAGTATGAAAGCACACAGGTTGCGTGCTTGTTTTCTTTTTCTTAAAGCAAGGCATCGTCCTGAACTGACACATAATGCAGATCAAAAGAAATTTCAATTAGTGAGCAACCTGCTGAAATGTAACGCTAACGCTCAAGATTTCTTCCAAGAAATGCCTACAGTGTCAGTCACAGCCTGCCAGGGCTTCTTATTTCCCCATCTCCACTCTTGGCTCCACTCGGGTGATTAATAATATACTGAAACATCTACGTCTTATTTAAGAAGACAGAAGTCGCATTGGCCAACGAGTTCTTCCCCAATTGTCTTTTTTTGTTCGTTATGCCATTGACATTTACTGCAATTCCTCATAAACCCTGGAGAATTTATTTGATGCCTCCCTTCTGGAAGAGAATGAAATATATGCATAGTCTGTCAGTGGGTCATATGTATCCTGCCAACCTAGATTTTTCAGTTTTCATCAGTGGATTTCGAGACAGGGAGATGCCGGCCAGATTGTTGAAAAAGCTTGCTGCAGTAGCACAGTCCCAAAATGATAATCCCATGGAAAAGAGAGCTCAGATATTGGCTCCAGTGAGAGTTTCCGAGGAATACGGGGTAATGTTGTTGCACATCCCATAAAAAACACATGCTGGGGAAGGAGTTTACACCATACTGGGAGGAATCCCCCAATATACAAGCCCCAAGATAAAAGATGCATGGATTTCCACCTGCTTCTCTTATTCTATATGCTAGGTCTGTAAGCTGCACATATTCAATCAGTTTAAGTTGCCATTCTTATTTGTTTGAGACCTCGCTCGTTTTCCATTTTGGGGCTAACAAAACACAGGCCACCGTAGTGGCATACATAAATAACCTTTTTTGACACCTGGGAATTTCTGTCTGAATTATCCCCAACAAAAAGGACTCTGTTTTTTGGGTGTTTTTTTGTTTTTGTTTTTTGGAAAGGTGCTTTTAAACATTTTTTCCCAATTCATTATAAATTATTTCCCAATACTCTTCTACCCTTTTACAAGTCCACCACATTCGAAAGAATGTTCCCTCAACCTCATTGCATCTCCAGCACTTATCTGATTCAGTATTATACATCTTAGCAAGTCTACTCAGAGTTAAATACCATTTATATTAACATTTAACCAGTTCAGTGGGAGACACAGCATTTAGCATAATGATGAAGCTAATATATACATAATGTTTTTAAACCCAGTAGTTTTTTTTTTCTAGGAAAATAGGTGCCAGTACTCAACATGAAGTTTTTACAGTATGTGGCACACTTTTTAACAACAAAAAGGTGCCAGCACCTTTGAGAACCCCCGGGGAAGGGAATCACTATTAAAACCTATTTTTTTCGGTAGATAAATCTTGATACACCATAGAGTCAGAGTGATGTACTGTCAGGGTGTGTTGGAGACAAGGTGTCAAGTCATAGAATTCAGCCATAAAATTCACTTGGTGACCTTGGACTAACCTCTTAGCCTAACCTACCTTGTGTGTTGTGAAGATGAAATGGGAAAGGAGAGAGAGGCCTGTATGCTCCTTGAGTTCTTTGTTTAAAAGGTGGAATATAAATGTAATATAAATGAATAAAATATATAACTGAAAACAAGTGTTGAGGAGTTTGTTTCCAGGATGTGGCAAAAAACCTGAGAGCAAAGCCAAGGGAATTTCAAAACATTAGATTACACGCTAGGAAATATAAAGATCTTTAACCTTTGGTGGAGTGGTTTGGATAATCATATCTCAGCTCATTAAGCTTTTGCCCAGACGCTTACAGCCCCTTCTCTCCTCTGGAAGTCTTTAAAGCCCTAAAACGGTCTCGGTCCAGTATACCTGAAGGAGCGTCTCCACTCCCATCGTTCTGCCCGGACACTGAGGGCCAGCACCGAGGGCCTTCTGGCGGTTCCCTCGTTGTGAGAAGCCAAGTTGCAGGGAACCAGGCATAGGGCCTTCACGTTGGTGGCGCCCGCCCTGTGGAATGCCCTCCCATCAGATGTCAAAGAGGAAAACAGCTAGCAGATTTTTAGAAGACATCTGAGGGCAGCCCTGTTTAGGGAGGCTTTTAATGTTTAATAGATTATTTTATTTCATTTTTCTGTTGGACGCCGCCCAGAGTGGCTGGGGAAACCCAGCCAGATGGACGGGGTATTATTATTATTATTATTATTTCATTAAGCCTAGTTTCCTGTTCCATCTGAACCAAGAAACAATGGTTAAGAGGTTCAAAAAAGATGCCAGTTTATTATCTTGGTTTGTTCTAAAGATTGTGACCGTAGTTTCCTGATTTGGACAAAAGGGAAAATTATAATCCATTTGCCACAAAGGAAGGAAAGAAGTAATGGGTTGTGTGCACAGCGGGAAAACTTGGTTTAATAAGCTGAGATATGATCTTCCATCTTCACTGTCTGGAGAGGACAGGCTTGTGGTTCAGTAGACAGGACACAGTAGGCAGGTAGAAGGTTGAAAGGGTTCAGATGAGGTCTGCAGAGTCACATGAATCCAAGCAGCCATACACCAGTATTTCCATATATCCCAAAATGAGAAAGGATGGGCTTTCCTACAAATATACGGGGCTGGTAACCTGAGGTCTCTACAATGTTATGGGACTATAACTTATACCACCCCAAGCAATGACCATGCTCTCCAGGCCTGATGAGAGGTGGAATCCTGCAACAGATGGAGAGTCCTCAGTTTCCCACTGCCAATTTAAGTAAGCAGAAGCAAGTCACACTGTGTGCAGTTAGGGTTGGGTGCAAGTAAGTATGCACAGAATTGCAAGAATAGTTGCAAACTTCCCAGGGAGAATGTCCCATTGGACTGAATGTGGCTTACTTACGTTCTAATTGCACCATTAATCTTCTGATTCTTGTTATACAACGGCAGGCAGCTTACCACAGAGTTCACAATGAGCTTGTGCAGGCCTGGAAATGTTCCTTTAAGAGCAGTGCAAAAAATCCATTAAAGAAATAAAGACAAACAAATAGATGCTATATGGATGCACAATGCGACTTATAGAAATGCATCCAATGGTTTTCATCCAGAACTGAGATGCTCCATGTGATATAAATAGTGCCATTTGTACGCTAGTTTAGTACAGTACTGTATATAATTTTGCTCTACATGCTGGCCATCAGAGCAGAGGCTTTTTGCCATAAGCAAGGAAAATATCTGCCTCGCCCTCTACAATCCAGTTGTATGTTATGCAACCTATAGATTTATGGTTTCCCATTCACCGCAATGTGGCAGAGATCTTGGTGTGTATATTTTTGCATGTGGAACAGAGATCTATGCTTCATCTTCCATAGGGATGAGCAGGAAAGTCTTAACAACAAGAGTTCTCTGTGTGCAAAAGCATATTATTAGATTAAATTATTAAGGTACACTCCAGAAATAGTTCTATTTCTCTGTGGTGGCATGGAAAACCCAATCATTTCATGGGTTAATGCCTCAGATCCTTTGAGGCATGTGACACTTTCTCCACACTAAGTTAGCTGCCACAGCTCAAATGTACTTCAAAAAGTTGACTAGAATCCATCTTTTATAACAGCCTGACAAGCCATAAGACCGAAGTGGAAGAGAGACAGCGCTTCTTCTTTGACAATACATGAGTTCTGAGGAGTCATTGCTCCAAGTGCTCGACATCTGTCCTTTATGGCACCCGGGGATGACAAGCTGGGAAATTGAACTCCACTATTGACTAGCACTTTAATAGGCAAAAGCCATATGCCCTTGAATTTTATTTAAGGGAAGAAAGACAGGAAGCTTATAATGGCAGCTTCAAGCAAAACTCAAGTATCCTTGTGTTTAGAAAAATGAAAGCACTTACACCGCGAGCGCAAAACAACACATGGTGCGCCACGATTTAGCAACAAGAAAGGGTATACCTTGACAGGCCAAGATTTAGGATCTCTTTAGATGATGATGGTTATTTTGTTTCTAAAATACCCGGTGCTATATTCGTAATCGACCCAATTCAGTTTCCATTGCAGATATTGTTGTTTCACTGGTATACGCAATTCATGCTTCATGTTTTCTATGAGAAAAGAACGCATGCTTTTGAATCAAGTGGAGGATATGCAAAACATCAAGAAAATTAGGTGGCTAGGTATGTCATTTTTTAAAAAAATGGACAGCAGCCCAACTGTTAGACAGATTAGGCAAATCCCATCTGAGACGAGGTGGTCTGCATGGGAAAGAATTCATTATTTCTTATTCCTCTCTACTTTCTTACACACCTGATTGATGCATGAACATTGAGTGTGTGGACACCATAGGTTTATAGTGCATGGCTCCCCCCCCCCAAAAAAAAGAATTCTGGGAACTGTAGTTTACCTCTCACTGAGCTAGAATTCCGAGCATCCTTAACATTCCCTGTTGAATGTATTTGTGGTGTACACAGCTGTTACCTCTCCCTGCAGAAATTGGAAGGGATTTTGAGGGTCGAGGGTACTACATGCGCAGAAATGGCGAGATGAGGCGGTACCTACAAAAAATGTGTGGCAGCTAAAATTGATGGAATATGCCGAAATGGCAAATTTAAGCATGGAAATTAGAGATTAAGAAGAGGCCGTTTTTAAGGAGGACTGGAAACCTTTTGTAGGGTACCTAAAGAGCGATTGTCAACATGTAAAAACACAAGTAGGATTTGAATGAAGAACAACAGTAAAAAACATGTATCTGGAACAAGTGGAAAGGATATAGAGTAATTATAATATGCAGCACTGATAGAAAATATGGAGAAATGTTAATTGGAAGATATGTATTGTGTATTAAAACTGTAAACTTTTGATATAGTTATAGAGAGAGAGGTGGATAGATGAATAGATGGATGGATAGAGGTGATAGATGATAGATAGATAGATAGATAGATAGATAGATAGATAGATAGATAGATAGAAGGGACTTTGAGAGTCGTATAGTCCAAGAGCAGCCCTCGAGGGGCTGAAACGTGGCTGTTTGCAAACAAATAGAAGAAGCACAAAGAATGAAGAGGAGGAGGGTGGGGCCTTGAGAAAGAAACTGTTAGGATTCTTGCTCTGTGTTTTCAGTCATGGGATTGTTGTCTATCACACGGCGGTGTGTGTTTTCATTCCACAGTGTGGGAAGTGATAGAGACAGGATGTTTTGTACTACTGTGTTCCAGAATGTAAGACTATTGTCCTTTGTTTCTCTCTCTTTGCTGTCTGATGAGAAATAGGAAGGAGCTAAGTCAGAATGCTCTGAGTGTATTATATGGAAATAAAGTAGATTAGCCAAGATGCTGAGCTATTGAGTCTGTTACGCGAAACGCCAATACTCTGCAGGTTCCTAAGTGTGCTGATGCTTCTTGGGATAAGTCGCTGTGATGTTCGGGCTGAAGCAGGGCCGTCTCAAGCACATCGGGCACCCTGGCGCCGTGGTGTGGAGATCACTCCGGCGCCCCCGCCCCGCTCCGTTTCTTGCCGCGGCTGGTGGGCAGGCGCAGCGCACAGCATGGTTTCCACGCGGCTCTGCCGTGCAGCGCCCCCCTATCGGGCCAGCGCCCTGGCTTTCGAAGCTCCCGAAGGACAGACCAGGAGGAGAACTTGCCCGTCGAGCATGTGTCTTTGCCAGGGTCCTACATGCAAGTAGGACGATCCTAGCAGAAGCATCACACCTTGACGTAAAGATCTTGACAGCAATCATTAAACAGAATCAGCGGCAGAACTGCAACTAAACACAGACACACACCCCTCTGTGGATTTAACATTTGAATTATCCTTGACAGCTAAGAGTAATATCTCTGTGTCCTGCAGGCTTCTTTCCCCCTGATGACAAGAAGGAAGACTTTAGGCCCACAATGCATCCTGGGGGGTGGAGGGTGAAGGAGCATGGGTGGTGCTCCCTCCTAACATATTTAAAAGCAGGATGTTCTGCCTCAACAGCTATTCTCTCCTGTAATTGCATTACGGGAAAGCAACATAATAACGCAGTAAATTCGAACAAAGGCATTCTAACTAACGCAGGGCTCTGTGTGGCATGCACTTAGAAGCATCATCTTAAAGCCTGGCCAATTCCCTTGACATTTCTGTTGAGAAGATGCATACATTTGCTTTGGCTTTTTGACTGATGAAAGATTTTTATGACAGGAAATTCTTGCTCAAAGTGCACCTTTGTTCACTAGCTGCGTGCTAGGCAGATAATTCATAGCAAATGGAATAGGTTCCATTAGGGGAGGCAATATGGATGGAATCAGTCATCCGGAGGGGGAAAGCCTCGCAGGATGTCAGGCAGAGGGAAGTAGGCTAATTTTTAGAAATGAATTCCAGCCCTATTATTTTTTTAAATAGAAAATAAAAAAAATACCTCAACTTACAAAATATCATTTGGAAAAAAATGCAATGTTGATGTGGTAGTGCAAGTACATTTTCTAAAGCAATTTCTAAAGCAACGTGACTTGTATGTTTTAATGGCATACTGTAAGCAATACACATGGGAAGTCTTTTAAAAAATGCTTACTAAACAGCTGCCTATTAAGTCATTTGATGTGGGAATGCACTTTGGTTCAGGACAAAATTCTGAACACAGAGTCTGGCTGGTGTCAGCACTTTTTGGAAGCTGCCAAGGCCCCAGCTCCCTCACTGGTGATCCACCATTGGGCACCTACCTGGCTTGGACCCCCATGCTAGATCTGGGAGGCACCATTTTAATTTCCCATAATCCCCCAGTGTAGCATTGCTCCAAGGCATTGTGGGAAATGTCAACAGTCATTCCAAGCCACTTGGCTCTGCTGCCCACTACTGATTGCAGGGCCCTACATATACAGAAGGCCCAGATTTTGCTGAAGACCACTCAAATCTGGAGCCAAACCCAACTAAAGATGCCCGATGGCATTGGGAAAGAGCGTCTAATCCTGGTGTGACCAACTATCTTGAACCTCCCAAAGGTACATTTTTAACTAGTTTACTTTTTCTGCTGGAGGATTCATTGGCACTTGAAGGTATCAACTCTCCACCATCAGTTCCATGGGGTGAAGTAACCTCAACTTACATGAGGCAGCAAGGAACATGAGAGGAATCATAAAATTGTACTGTAGGAAGGGACCACGAAGATCATCTAGTCTAGCTCCCTGCAGTACAGGAATCTTTTGCCCAACGTGGGGCTCGAACCCACGACTGAGATTAAGAGTTTCATGCTCTACAGACTGAGCTATTAGAGTGCAGTTTGCAAATAACAAGAGTGGTCTAAAAAGTAATTAAGAGATGCCCCACCAAGTACTTTAGGGCAATCACGGTCCATTAAAACATTAAAACTCTTTTTATTCCCTAGCCTCCTGCTCACCTTTACACAGGAATCCTGGGGGGGGGGGGGTCTCCAGTCATATCCCCATCCAGAATTCCAAAGGCTTGTGGTTGTCCTCTAGCTCCCAAGACTGAATGCTATCCATCAAAATTTGCACTTCTCTGAATTTTCCAATGCTGTTCTCCAGCCTAGTAATGTATACAAAAAAAGGAAGAAGCCTATACTAGGGGAAAAGGTAAAGGTAAAGGTACCCCTGTCCATTAGGTCCGATCACGGACGACTCTGGGGTTACAGCGCTCATCTTGCTTTACTGGCCTATTTATTTACTTACACTTTGACGTGCTTTTGAACTGCTAGGTTGGCAGGAGCAGGGACCGAGCAACAGGAGCTCACCCCATCGTGGGGATTCGAACCGCCAACCTTCTGATTGGCAAGCCCTAGGCTCAGTGGTTTAGACCACAGCGCCACCAGGGTAAAGCATGCATAAAAATGCAGGTGTGTTTGAAAATCAGGTCCAAAAATTCATAATATTAAGGGAAATGGCTTTGCAAAAAAAAAGTGTGTATTATACAAAATTGCACACAAAAAGTGCACAATAGGAAAAATCAATACTAACATGCCAATGAATTTTTCACAAGGATGGGACAACTTAATTAGATACAAGCTTCATATTGTTCTGACAAAGAGAATGAAGGTGTTAAACTAATTTCAACTTCATTTCCTAAAATAGCAAGGTGAAGCCAGGGTGTGAGGGAACTTTCCTTCCATTCTCCTGCTTTCTGTTCAGTTCATAATGAAAAGGGGGGGGGGGTGAACGATGTCACAAACAGCAATATTGTACAACCAACAGCAAGCCTTCTTTCATAGGCTTGAATATTGCATGCAAACATGAGAGTGGTTAATAATTCAAAGAACTCGTCTCCCGAAAACTACCTGGCTTCCCCATCCAACCCAATTTCCTTTTATTGCAACTTGGATATTAGAGGGGGGGGAATCTTCACACTGCAGGACATACATCCTACAGTGGGTGTTGCTGAGCGGAGCCTGCCACTTCCAATTGCTTACATTTCATTGAATTCTTCGTTGCATTGCACCTCAAGTACTCGTGGGGGAAGCATGCTGATGTTGAGGGGGCAAATTGAGTTCTTTTCCACAACAGGTCCTGAGATGAAGAAATGAAGGTGCTTGACATATACTTTATGGTTTTCACAGCCTAGGGAATGAGAGGCAGTGGGCAATATTATCCATGAATAAGTACCTCTTGTAGCATAGATACCTCTGCATACGGCTGAGTACTGAGTACTGACTGCTGTTCACTGTTGGATGCAACATTCATTAATGGCTCCTTGCTCCCAGAGCTTAACTTTCCTCTCTCCCCTGTCCCCCCTTTTGGTTGCTACCGGTAGGCATGCAAAAAGGTCTGAGATGACGGAGATGGTTGGTTCCCTAAAACGACAAAATCCTCCAGCACAGTTCCTGAGGCTGAAGGGACATTTGAGAGACCCAGGGCCATTTTGAAAGGTTGAAGAGCAATTGGTTAGTGGTAAAGTGCATGCAAAAGCCCACAAGTTCAATTCTTGGCAACCCAGTGGTGAAGAAGAAGAAGAAGAAGAAGAAGAAGAAGAAGAAGAAGAAGAAGAAGAAGAAGAAGAAGAAGAAGAAGGAGGAGGAGGAGGAGGAGGAGGAGGAGGGGGGGGAGGGGAGGAGGGGGAGGAGGGGGGAGGTGTTTGGATTTGATATCCCGCTTTATCACTACCCTAAGGAGTCTCAAAGCAGCTATCATTCTCCTTTCCCTTCCTCTCCCACAACAAACACTCTGTGAAGTGAGTGAGGCTGAGAGACTTCAAAGAAGTGTGACTAGCCCAAGGTCACCCAGCAGCTGCATGTGGAGGAGCGGAGACGCGAACCCGGTTCCCCAGATTATGAGTCTACTGCTCTTAACCACTACACCACACTGGCTCTCATAGATAGGGGGTGCAGAAGAAGCAGATTGCCATCTGCAGCACTTACCTTTGACGGTGCCCAGGAGGGACGCGGCAGCCCGGGTGCCCTGCAGGCCCAGCATTGCCCCCAAAAGAGCAGCATGGGGCCAGTGCACAACTGTCACACACCCCTCAACTGCCCTTCAGCTGGAGGGTGCCCAAGAAGAATGCAGTCATTCCGGTGGTGTGCCCTGCCCATGGCATGCCCCACCCTCATGACATGCAAATGCCCCAGGTGCCAGCTTGTGGTACCCCCAAGAACTGGATGCTGGATGATTGATGCTGAAATCCAGCATCGCCTGAGCTCTGCAAGTACAGCTTTCTCCCGATTGAAGTGCAGAGTGTATGAGGACCGGGACATTCGCAGGGAAACCAAAATGCTTATTTACAAAGCTATTGTACTACCAACCTTACTGTATGCTTGTGAAACATGGACCACTTATAAGTCATCTCCAACTCCTCAAAATTTTCCATCAACAGTGTCTCCCAAAAAAATTACATATCACTTGGAAGACAGGCGAACTAATGCCAGTGTACTGGAAGAAGCAAAGATCACCAGTGATGAAGCAATGATTCTTCAATATCAACTTCATTGTACTGGTCATGTTGTGTGGATGCCTGACTATCGTCTTGCAAAGCAACTATTCTATTTCAAATTTTAAAATGAAAAATGTAATGCTGCTGGTCAACAAGAGAGGTTTAAAGACTCCCTCAAGGCAAATCTTAAAAAATGTAGTTTAAACACCGACAACTGGGAAACACTGGCCTGTGAGCACTGCAATTGGAGAACAGCATTTACCAAAGGTGTCATGGGCTTTGAAGAGGCTCAAATTCAGGACGAAAGGGCGAAACGTGCTAGGAGGAAGGCACGCTTGATCACCGTGATCAACTCCCGCCCAGAAACCTATGATCCCACTGTGGAAGGAAGTGGGGATCCAGAATTGGCCTCCACAATTACTTACGGACTCACTGTTCAAACCATGTTTATGGAAGACAATCTTACTCGGCTACGAGGGATTGCCAAAGAATACAATCCCCAAGTACAGCTAGGAAAGACTTTGGTCTGAAACCCTAGAGATCTATTGCCAATAAACAATACTGAAGATGAAACCTAGGTGTCCTGGCCCGAGTCAATTTTAAATTCTATGCTGCTTCCTTTTAACAACACATACATAGGAGTCTGTGGCCACACAGGTTTCAAATCCATCTGAGCTTGGAGCAGGCTGAGGGGGCCTGGGACCATGTGACGTCACCATGCCCTACAATTCTATAATCCTATGAAGTTCCCCAGTCTCAACAACTTCCTGTCTCCTATGTCCTGCATACTCAAATTCTTAGCTGGGTCTGGACAGCACAAAATATTCCAAAGTTGCTAAGCTATGAAATGTAACAGCTCAGACCTGAAACTCACAGAATGTACTGTTGTAGCCTTTTGTCACAGCTAAAATGCCAAACAGATCTGAGCTGCAATTACGTTACTTTAAATGTGGATTACAGCCTCATTAAGACATCACTGCAATGGCTACCCCCACTACCCAAAAGATGGATATTAATGTAATTAGGTTAAGCTGCCCTGGAATTATTCATCCCTGGGATAAAGGCACCTCTGCATCCTATGTTACACCGGGGGGTGAATTTCCCCTTGCAACGCAGGACTTCCAAGAAATGTGACGCTGTTTGTAACAAGAGATCTCCGCTGACGTACAAATGGAAAAGCAGGGCAGGAACAACAAGGCAAAGTCAAGGTGGAAAAAACAAAGCGTAGAGTCAGGCCTATCAATTATCCAAGTGAAACGAGTGCACTCAACAAGCAAAATAAACCCTAAGATCACTTGGGAACGTGGCGCAAACACGTCGACAATAACTGAATGAATGAATGAATGAATGAATGTAGGAGTTTATTAAAAATAATAATACACCAAAAGAATAAGGATGTCTGCAGATAGTGGGAGAGTGGGCTCAGATGTAACATTTAAAAATAGTTCTGCGTGGTTTAGTATAGATCAGATTCCCAGACTTTGGTCTGTGGACCACCAGTGATCCACAAGCTTCATCCAGGTGGTCCTCAGCAGGCTTTTGAGTTTTTGTGGCCGAAGATGGAAGATCTGCATTACATACTTGTACTGAATTTTAATTGCATTTTTTATTTCTCAGTTTGAATTCTATGGAATTCAGAGTGTGATAAATAAAATACAATATCTGAGAAATAAAAGATGCAATCGAAGGCTATTAAAATCACCCAGCATAGTATGTTGCAAGCTGAACAATGGTTAAGTGGTCCACCAAGACCTTTGGCAATTTCTAAGTGGCCCATGGAACCACTGTTTGGGAACCACTGGTAAAGATCTAATGGTACACTATAGTTTAGCATTATAAGAGTAAACTGTGGTGAGCCTCAGCCTCATCAACTCCACTCTCCATTCTCTTCCTCCAGCATGGACACAGAGAAGTGTCCAGAAGCTTTCATTTTCATTTTTTTATTGACTTCAGTTTGCCATGTCATCCCAGCTGACTGTGCTTGATCTTAACTATGGCTACTGGAAACAGGCCAACTTCAAATGGTTGTTTAGGAAGCTGCAGTGTTTCTACTAACCACAATAGATTATTTGGACAAACTGCATACCCTTAGAGATCCTGGTCCCAAGTTGTTTAGAGCTGCATTCTCCACCAGCTGTGGCTTCCAGGGTAAACCCAAGGCAAGCCCCACATGTTGTGATTCTATGGCTTTTCAACCTCCCAATTTCATCTTGTTTTCACATCTCTGCAGATTTTCCCTGGTATCCCTCTCTCTCTCCAAAAAGAATCACATCAAAAACCAGGACTGATTGCAAGCACATAAAAGATGGAGGTTTCGTCAACATACACAAAAATGCCAAAATAATTTATGTTCTTGGTGAAGCATCCAGGAGAATAGGGCAAAGGACACCAGAACATTGTGTTCTTTGTAGGTGATGAATGGTCACCATCTACCCATGTAAACAGCTGTCCTCGGATTTTCTCTGTACAAAGGTAAGTAACTTGCCTTTGATCATCTGGGATGACAGAGAGACCTCTCAGTGCATCACAAGATTGTCTACTGGCATTACTGAATGTGGTAAATAATGTGTCCTGTTCCTGGCGTTGTACACATTAGACAATTGGCTCACCTCATTTGTGACTCAAGCCCAACCTCTATTTCCAGGCAGACACCAGTTGACATTATTAGAACTTGACTACGCATCGTCAGAGGTCGCAACAACAGAGGATTTAATGAGCTGTGCTCTCTAAATCTCTTTTGCAGAGGATCAATCTGATATGTTCTCCTTCCTTTCTCGACACTGGTGACGGAAGAAGCATGACTCAGTTGGAAGAAGCTGCTTTATACAAAGTCAGACCATGGACTCCTCTGGCTCAGCATTGTCTCCACCAGGGCTGAGGAACATTTTCCCAGCCCAAGAGCTGCATCGTCTCGTGAGGCACATGTCAACGGTGGGCAGGGCCAAAGTGGGTGGGGCAATGATGTGCTTTAGCTCTGTACAGTAAGCTGCATTCCAGCCAATTCATCAACATCATCATTTGTTTATATGCCACCCATCCGACTGGGTGGTCCCAGCCACTCTGGGCAGCTTCCAACAAATTCTTCTTTGGCAATCACTCATAGCCGAGTAAGATTGTCTTCCATGGGGTTTTTGGAAGATGCCTGTGTGTAAATTTGTATTATGTGTGGAGATCAGTGTACGCTGACCAATGCAAGTTTTCGCAGTAAGGCTCTGTTCTGATGACATGAGTATCATGACGACCGGTAGATTCTTATCTGCTGCAGCCTTCATCGGCCTTCACAGCCGCTGTTACATACTGCTTGTTATCTTCCGCCTGTTCTGCTATTGAGGACTTCTTGGATTGCTCATCTCCAGTAACACCACAGAGAATATCCGAAAGGTGTCAATGTGAATCCCATGGCTAGAGTCCAAAGAGCAAAGGTTATAGTGAGATGAACATAAACTCTGCAGGGCAATTTCTCAAAGTGCAAACTTTCCTCAGAAGCACAGGAAACATGCAAGGCAAAACATTTATTGTGCACAAAAATGGATCCTACAGGAAGTCCCTAACGGGGGTGATATTCCTGTGTGCGTACTTGGAAGTAGGTTCCATTGTGTTCTATGGGATTTACTCCCTAGTAAGTGTGTTTAGAGGGACGCAGGTGGCACTGTGGTCTAAACCACTGAGCCTAGGGCTTGCCAATCAGAAGGTTGGTGGTTCGAATCTCCACAACAGGGTGAGCTCCCGTTGTTTGGTCCCAGCTCCTGCCAACCCTAGCAGTTCGAAAGCACGACAAGTGCAAGTGGATAAACAGGTACCACTCCAGCGGGAAGGTAAACGGCATTTCCATGCGCTGCTCTGGTTCACCAGAAGCGGCTTTGTCATGCTGGTCACATGACCCGGAAGCTGTCTGCGGACAAATGCCGGCTCCCTCGGCCAGTAAAGCAAGATGAGCGCCGCAACCCCAGAGTTGTCCACAACTGGACCTAACAGTCAGGGGTCCCTTTACCTTTACCTTTTAAGTGTGTTTAGGGTTGCAGCCTAACAGTGATTTCCATTGAAATCAGAAACCATTTATTTCAATAGGTCTACTCTTAGTGCAATTTAGTTGGAGATCACCCAAAGCGTAGACATTTGTTGTGTTCACATTCATGGAATGTTTACCTTTCCACACCCAGAAATGATCGCTGCAGAAGGAATTCAGGTCTTCTTATCTCTACGATAACCATCGGAGCCAGTATAATTTTTTCATTTAAATGAATAAAGTATCTCTATTATACGAGCACAATAGCCATGCAAATGAAATAACTGGGGAAGATATAACATAATAGAGATCCGCCCTGCCAAAAATATATGCACACGGCTGCACCTGCTGAGATTTAAGTAACTTTCCCTCTTCTGTTCTAATTAAAATGTCAGTATCTTTCCTTGGGACTCGGAGAGCACTGGCGTGCACAAGAGTCAAAGAGGACAGAAGTGGAATGTTCTTTAAATGATGTCTGAGGATTGTGAAGCTAAGGTATCTTGTGCTCTGGGAAAGCCTAGAAGGACATCTAGTGGACTAGAATGCTTTTCACTATCATTTCAACGCAGCCCATGTTTTTTTTGTCGATGCCTGTCTCTAATAAATCACAGCCGTGGAAAGTGACATGCAAAACAGACAGCCCAAAGATAATACTGCTGACTCTGGAATGGGATCCCTATTCACATTGCCTGTGATTTAAAACCAATGAACTGGTTTCTGACACCCAACGGTTTGAAGGTACAGGTTTAAAATATTGGCCTCAAGCGCCGGAACGATAAATTCGTATATTTATAGGATATTTAAGCGCCGCTTCTAAAACGCGCACATGGTTTTAACACCCATTCATTATGCTCACAGTTTATGGGCAAGAGATAAGGGCGCTTAAAACATTTCTTTTGTGGCATAAAATATTTTGGACAGGTGCTTCCTGTTTCTGGGATTTCGCAATGAGGTGTGTTCCAATTGCCCTGATCCAGCTACGGAGCTCTTGAACAATTTGCCAGAGGCTGGATAAGGAATTCTTGCACATGAACAGGTGCATATTAGAAAACTGGCAGTGGCAAAGACCGTCCGATCCTAGAGTTGTAGAGTTCGAAGGGACCCCAAAGGTCATCTTGTCCAACCGCCTGTAATGCAGGAATCTCAGCTAAAGCACCCATGACAGATGGCCACCCAACCTCTGCTTAAAAAACCTCCAAGGAAGAATCGAGAGAAGGCGTTTACACATGTGCACACATTTGGGTTGAGACCTTTGTGCTTGGGAAAACTTATTCAACAAAATCGTAGTTTTGGAAGGTGCCTCCTTCTCTCACTCACGCACCTATCCCTCAAGCACATTTGCCTGTTTGCCAGTTATTTTTTCTGCATTTGTCAAAATCGAGCCATTAAGATGGCTGAGCCTATCCTTTGGAACTCACTCCTACTGCATATCAGACAGGTGCATTGTGTCTTGTCTTTTTGGCCTGCAAAAGCCTTTCCTCTTTCAACAAGCATTCTAAAATCTTTATCCTAGTTGGTTTCAGTGCTTTTTTTCTTTAAAAAATTGTTTAGGGGCACTCTCATTTTCCTACTTATATTGAAATGCTGTCCCTCAATGAGGCCAAACTTAGATTCACAAAATGTTTAGGGGTATGCGTACCCCTGCTTCCCCTCCAGAAAAAAAAGCACTGGTTGGTTTCATGTCTTATAATGGATTTGGCTTTATGTATGTGCTGTTGTTTTAAACTCTTTTTATATTTATGATTCTTTAACTGGTTTTTTTTTGAAGTATGCAATCTTTTCAACTTTTTCATACATGTCACAGTTCCATACCTGTAATTCAATTGCAGATTGCTTTGGGGTGCCTCACGGGAAGAGATTCATAAATGAAATAAATAACAAGCGTACATTATATCTGCCCTTTCAACAATAAGCGACAGGGTTTTTCCCTGGCATAAAAAATGCTTGCAAGCATCAAAATGCAGCCCACACAAAAGACAGCAAAATCAATTTTCTAATCTAGTAATGTGCTTCTAATAGCAGGTAGGTGGATAATGTGTGTGGAGGGAAAGATCCTATATGCAAATATTCATTTCGCATGACACCTTGAATTCCTAAGTCTAATAGTACAACAATCAATAATAATAACAATGATAATTTCGCGCGGCTTCCAAGGGGGAAGAACTTCCATAGCAACAATGAAAACTACAGAACCTATTGTGAGATAAGCAAATATAGTGGATATTTCAGGAAGTTATTTAATAAAACTGTCACCGCCGAATTGATTTTTTTGTCTGAACAGAGATAACTCCGTTTTCAGAATCTGCTGCTTTAGACTGTTGGCATTATGTCCAAAACACAAGATAGGAATGTAGTGCTTTCTTATATGAGCCAAACTACATGTGACCATGAATGCAATGTTCTCAGGTTTACGTCTCACTCCCCCCCAACCACCACCACCCCCCCAAAAAAACTGTTATAAATAGGTGCCACATTAAGGAAGAGAATTGGGACTGAAACATTGGATAAGAATGTGAGTTCATCCTGTCTGCTGCCACAGTTTTGATGACTATCTCCCTGGCCCCATGATGAAAGGATCAGAACCACTTCAGTGTGATGGGATTTGCAATGGGATTTATCCATGCACACAACTTCGGATAAATGACAGAGTTACCAAAGTAGGGAGCAGCAATCTGGCAGCCCAAGGAATGCATTCAGCACAGTTTCTTCATGAAAGAGAGAAATGTGCGGACAGAATAAGATGGTGCTGCCTCTATGACCTCTTTGGACTCACCTACTCACCTACCTAGCAGTTCAAAAGCACAAAGTGCAAGTAGATAAATAGGTACCGCTCCAGCGAGAAGGTAAACGGCGTTTCCGTGCACTGCTCTGGTTCGCCAGAAGTGGCTTAGTCATGCTGGCCACATGACCTGGAAGTTGTACACTGGCTCCCTCGGCCAATAACACGAGATGAGCGCCGCAACCCCAGAGTCATCTGCGACTGGACCTAATGGTCAGGAGTCCCTTTACCTTTACCTCTACTCACCTACCAAGGCACAGGTGGCGATGTGGTCTAAACCACTGAGCCTCTTGGGCTTGCCAATCAGAAGGTCGGCGGTTCAAATCCCCACGATGGAGTGAGCTCCCATTGCTCTGTCCCAGCTCCTGCCAACCTAGCAGTTCGAAAGCACGCCAAAAAAGTGCCAGTACTATATATAAATAGGTACTGCTCTGGCAGGAAGGTAAACAGTGTTTCAGTGTGCTGCTCTGAATTCGTTGTTCTGAAGCGGCTTAGTCATGACCCGGAAAAACTGTCTGCGGACAAATGCCGTCTCCCTCGGTCTGTAAAGCGAGATGAGCACCGCAACCCCAGAGTCATCTGCAACTGGACTTAACTGTCAGAGGTCCTTTACCTTTTTTTTCTTTTTCTTTTTACTCACCTACCATCCAATCCACCAAGTCCCAGGGCAACAGCCACTACAACATCTCGTCCAGTGGGTATGTGAGTGTTTCTTTGAATCATGATTAATAATAATAACAATTTATTATTTATACCCCACCTATCTAGCTGGGTTTCCCCAGCCACTCTGGGTGGCTCCCAACAGAATATAAAAAACATGATAAAACATCAAACATTAAAAACTTCCCTAAACAGGGATGCCTTCAGATGTCTTCTAAAAGTCAGATAGTTGTTTATTTCCTTGACATCTGAGGGGAGGGCGTTCCACAGGGCAGGCGCCACAACCAAAAAGGCCCTCTGCCTGGTTCCCTGTCACCTCACTTCTCGCAGGGAGGGAACTGCCAGAAAGCCCTCGGAGCTGGACCTCAGTGTCCGGGCTGAACAATGGGGGTGGAGACGCTCCTTCGAGTATACTGGGCCAAGGCCGTTTAGGGCTTTAAAGGTTAGCACCAACACTTTGAATTGTGCTAACATACTGGGAGCCAATGTAGGTCTTTCAGGACCGGTGTTATGTGGTCTCAGCGGCCACTCCCAGTCACCAGTCTAGCCACCGCATTCTGGTATCACCTTGTCCACGACCACAAGCATGCCAGTCATTGCACCAACTGCAATGGCGGCAGAATAGCTTTCCACTCAACTTCATGACGGGCCCAGTAAAATAAACGTATTGGGTGCAACCAGCAACTCAGACACAGATGTGGAGGTGGGTGCTTCCATACTTCTGGTTCTGGGTAGGAACCCAAGCATGTTCCTGATTTCCAGGCAACGGCTGGAAAATCAACTTCCGTCTGGCCTGCTCACTTACATAGCTGCCAAGTCTCCTGTATTCCCCGGGAAAACCCCGTTTTTCCAGCTGTCCCCAGCCAAAAAAACGGATTTTTTGTTTTGTTTTTCCCCGGTTTATTCTGGTGTGGCAGCCATTTTGGAATTGGGCGGAGCATGCTCAGAAGCGACTTTTGATGCTGCTTTGTCCAGTTCCAAAATGGCTGCAGCGCGACTTCTGGTGCGGCGGCCATTTTGAAACAGGGCAGAGCAGCATCAAAAGTCACTTCTGAGCATGCTCCACCCAGTTCCAAAATGGCGGCAGCGCTACTTCCGGTCTGCTACTTCCGGTCCAGTCCCTTATTTCTCAGGCCGGAACTTGGCAGGTATGCAGTTGCCCTCTAGGTCAAACCTAGTATCCTCTCTGCTTCAGGCCAAAGTTCCCAGACTCACTGCGTCATCTCAACAGAGGAACTTGGTTAGCCATCGAAAGCTGTGCTGTGATGGTTGTTTTTAGCGAAATGTTATTTACAGGAAGCTAAATACTGAACCTCATACCAATTTCTGAGTTACATCGATTTATTTTCTAGGCTGACTTTTCTCTTAAATCACACAGACCCTCCAAGTGTCCCTGTTTTCCAGGGACAGTCCCAGATTTACAGAAGCCATCCTGGTTTCTGATTTGATCCCAGAATGTCTCACTTTTCCTTAGGACATTCCTATTTTCATCAGAGAAACGTCGGAGGGTATGGAGTTATGTGACCCCCTGAGCCAAGGAAATAAGGAACTATACAACCTTTAGAAGACATCTGAAGGCAGCCCTGTCTGGGGGTTTTTTAAATGTTTAATTATGTTTTCATATATGTTGGAAGCTGCCCCGAGTGGCTGGGGCAACTCAGTCAGATGGGCTGGGTATAAATAATAAAATTATTGCCATTATGGAATAGCACGCCCCTATTTTCATAGGAGAAATGTTGAAGGGTATGTGGGTTACAAACTAATGAAGCAACATGGCTTTTCGCACAATGACCATTGCCCCACAGCTTGTGATGAACCACACCCCCATGGTAGCCATTTTGTGCTGGTGCTCATGACATTTTCCCAACTTTACAAATAAGCAGGACTCAGGAATAGCTGGCAATATGTTCTGGGGCTTCTGTTCAGACACGTTGCCAACTCCTGAGCAGGGGCGTAGGAATGGGGGGCAGGGGAAGGTTCACCCCAGGTGCCATGATGGAGGGGGGTGACAAATTATTAAGGAACCATTACTGCCCTGCTAGGGCAGTTCATAAAAAACTTTTTTTGAAAATACCTGCTCCAAAGGTCTTATCTTACCAAACTAGGGATTATATAGCGATATCTGAAATTTCATGCATATCCGTTAAAAGCTTGACCCTCCTCCACGAAAATAGCTGTTTACTTCCTGTGTTGTGAAGGCTGAAATTTCAATTCAGTGGAGCAGGGTCAAGATACTAACTGATATGCATGGAATTTCAGATATAGCTATATAATCCCTAATTGAGTAGGATAAGACTTTTGAAGCAGGCATTTTATGAACCGCCCTACTGCCCTATCCTCCGCTGGGCTTCCCTCCCCCACCTCCAGTCTCCGTTGTTGTGTCTTTATCCGTTGTGTGTCCTGGCTGAGGGGGAAAACAGAAGACGGATGGCCATCGGTCATGGACGGTCTAGTTGAGACCCTCAGGGGTCCCTTCCACCTCTACAATTCTGTGGTGCAGGCTTGTGCGGAGTTTTAGGTACAAGTTGGGTGCAAGGGGTGCATAGGATTGCAGCCCATCTTATGCACCGTCGGCTCGGAAATAAGTCCCACTGATCATGATGAGACTAGATTGCTGCTGTGCAGTCCTGTTTTTTTAAATAAATGTTTTCCGTTTCAGATAATACAGAGCATGGTGAAATCACAATAAATAAAACCTCCCCTTCAGTAGTTTCAAGCACTACTACAGGTTCCACATAATATCTGTACTGCATTGTTTACTGCGACAGCACCTGCACTTTGGAACTCCCCGCCTATTGCAACAAAGCACGTGCCTTTGCTAGACTCTTTTCGGCACCTGCTAGAAGCATTCTTCTTTAGGCAAGTATACCTAGATGCTTGGGAAGTTGAAGTAATTTTAATTTTAATATTTTAGCTTTTGTATGTTTTAAGGTACAGTTGTTAATTTTTCTTGATTTTACTGTTGTGGGGTTTTGTTTGTTTGTTTGTTTGTTTTTGCTAAACCACTTTGCAGGTTTTTTAAAAATAAATTTTATTAAATAAATAAACAATAAATATAAATAAAATAACACAAACCAAAACACAATCCATCCTGTCCATAGTTGCCTGCTTGTTATCAGAGGCCCAGAATCCACATTGCTTTGTAAGAAAATATGAAATAATGTAAAACCATTTTTGCAGGCAAAGAAAAAAAGAAAAAAATCAATGTGGGGGTGACAAGAAATTTTCTGCACCGGGTCCCACCTGACCTTCCTACGCCTCTGCTCCTGAGGTCCTGTGATGGGTCTAAAGTGGAGAGAAAAGACCAGTTCAGGGTTCACGTGTTATCCCAAACCTTCAGTCTCCACAAGTGAAGTGTCTTTCAAGGTGATGGTCTCAGGAAGGCTTTTGACATCCACCATACCCAGGGTGTCCCAGAAACAAGGGACATCCCTTTTTCTCTCATAAAAGCACGGCAACCATTTTGGGTACAGTGATCTCATGTGATTTTGTGCCAAGATCTCACGCAGAAAGAGCTTTTTCGGGGCCGCAAAAACATGTGTTGTTGGATGCCAGGCAAGCATGGCTCCAAAAGGTGTGTCTTTAGGACTCAGTGATCGTGTGTGTGTCTCGTGACTCATGCGGGAGCACAGGAAGGAAGACATACGTCCTGGCTTGGGGAGTCAAGATGTTGGAGCTCCATAAGTGCTAAGGTCAGCCATAGGCCCTACAACATAATGTCCAGAACCTCCAAGTGTTCCTATTTTCCAGGGACAGTCCTGGATTTACAGAAGCTGTCCTGGTTTCTGATTTGATCCTGGACTGTCCCGCTTTTCCATAGGACGTCCCTATTTTCATCAGAGAAAAAATGGGAGGGTATGGAGTTAGGCAGCCCCTGAGCCAAGGAGATTCTTATTGAATGTTGTTGTTGTTTAGTCGTTTAGTCGTGTCCGACTCTTCATGACCCAATGGACCAGAGCACGCCAGGCACTCCTGTCTTCCACTGCCTCTGACAGTTTGGTCAGACTCATGTTCGTAGCTTCGAGAACACTGTCCAACCATCTCATCCTCTGCCGTCCCCTTCTCCTAGTGCCCTCAGTCTTTCCCAACATCAGGGTCTTTTCCAAGGATTCTTCTCTTCTCATGAGGTGCCTAAAGTATTGGAGCCTCAGCTTCAGAATCTGTCCTTCCAGTGAGCACTCAGGGCTGATTTCCTTCCGAATGGATAGGTTTGATCTTCTTGCAGTCCATGGGACTCTCAATAGTCTCCTCCAGCACCATAATTCAAAAGCATCAATTCTTCGGCGATCAGCCTTCTTTATGGTCCAGCTCTCACTTCCATACATCACTACTGGGGAAACCATAGCTTTAACTATATGGACCTTTGTTGGCAAGGTGATGTTTCTGCTTTTTAAGATGCTGTCTAGGTTCGTCATTGCTTTTGTTCCAAGAAGCAGGCGTCTTTTAATTTTGTGACTGCTGTCACCATTTGCCGTGATCATGGAACCCACTGCCTCCATTTCTTCCCCTTCTATTTGCCAGGAGGTGATGGGACCAGTGGCCATGATCTTAGTTTTTTGATGTTGAGCTTCAGACCATATTTTGCACTCTCCTCTTTCACCCTCATTAAAAGGTTCTTTAATTCCTCCTCACTTTCTGCCATCAAGGTTGTGTCATCAGCATATCTGAGGTTGATATTTATTCCGGCAATCTTAATTCCGGTTTGGGATTCATCCAGTCCAGCCTTTCACATGATGAATTCTGCATATAAGTTAAATAAACATGGAGACAATTATTGAATAGGACATCCCTATGTTCGTGCTGGAAGGTATGAATGTCTAGTGGTCTGGACAATTCCTGCCTGTCAGGAGTTCTGTTCTGGTCCTGTCAGGAAACCACATAACACTGGTCTTATTTCTAATAATTTTTTTTGGAACCTGAATTAAATCTATTAAAAAAAAAAACCTGACTGATGGGTCCCTCTTGCATTAGCCCAGCTTTGCAAATAAGATCAGCTCATTTTAACCGCCTGCTTTCTGCCCTTTATACAACTCTTGCAATTTTTCTACATGGACACATGAGGGTGCTATAACACCAACTTTCATTTTAAGCATCCAGGAATCTCGCAGCACTCTCCTTACTTCTGCCTACCAGTTTAAAAGATCTTACAAGAAATGAAACATTTTACCTTTAGGGTTGAAAAGGCCGGTGACAATTAGGAGCTCAGCTTTTGCTTTAATTCCTGTTGACCAGTCTGCGTATTGCTACACAAGCAGCGTCAATTTAATTCACAATACAGTATGCTCAAGAGCATAAGGAGAGCCCTGCTGGATTAAACCAAAGGTCCATCAGATCCTGTTGTCACAACGGTCAAGTAGACCAAGTAAAAAATTAAGGGGGGATCCTCTTTAAAAGTTGTGTGCTGATTTACTGATAAAGATACAACAATGTACAAGAGCATAAAACATTTTTTAAAAAAAATTATAAAAATTGTGAGCATCTCCCATGCAGTGAGTTGAACCCATTCACGGTTTTCTGAGGCTGGATAGGGCAGCCGTGTTCCCTACTTTGTAGAGGCAGTCCTCTATTTGAAGGGTTGTCCAGTCTGCTTTAAAGTAGGAGGAAGAAGAAGAAGAAGAAGAGGAGGAGGAGGAGGAGGAGGAGGAGGAGGAGGAGGAGGAGGAGGAGGAGGAGGAGGAGGAGGAGGAGGAGGAGTTTGGATCTGATATCCCGCTTTATCACTCCCCGTAAGGAGTCTCAAAGTGGCTAACATTCTCCTTTCCCTTCCTCCTCCACAACAAACACTCTGTGAGGTGAGTGAGGCTGAGATACTTCAAAGAAGTATGACTAGGCCAAGGTCACCCAGCAGCTGCATGTGGAGGAGCGGAGATGTGAACCCGGTTCCCCAGATTACGAGTCTACCGCACATAACCACTACACCACACTGACCATAAGAAAGAAGAGCAGCAGGTGCTTAGAAGTTGCCATCCACCTGGTCAGCAGACTGAAGTCTCCTGGTCACAGTCTTGTTGCCCACTATGGTGAGATGTATTGTATTTCTGTTTAAATTATAGCAATTGCTTCTATTCTAAACTAGGGCTATGCACCAGAGCCAGCTGAAGTCTAGATCTCAAACCAAACTGGGCTGTTAAAGAATTTGAAGTGGATTGGTCACACTTTCCTAATGTCTCAACAAATGAAACTGATCTGTAGAAAATGTAACTTGAAAAAAGAGACATTGCACATACTTTTGTAAACCAAGTAATCTTAAATAAAAATAATTATAAGCTTTGTATGCCGCCTTCATTGGGTGCAGGGATTTTATTTTCCATATAAACAGGACTCCATTTTTGCACCTACACACGCACACCACACACATGCACAAACACAACTTTTAATTGTTCTCGGAGACGTGGAAGGAAAGGAAAAGGAAAAGCCAGGACATTCTGGGATCAAATCAGAAACTGGGACAGCTTTTGTAATTCCAGGTCTGTCCCTGGAAAATTGGGAAACTTGGAGGGTATGTTACAGGTATGTTGTAGTTCAGCAACATCCTGAGGGCCAACAGTTCCTCACACCTGGAACTCAGCTATACAGCTCCAAATATAACGTTTTAAGTGTTTTTTTTTTTGAGTGCATTACACAAATGTGACACTAGATGGCGATGATGAGCTTAATGCAAATTTGATGCCTTTTTCAAAGAGTTGGTTTTTTAAAGCATTTTCACAGCATTTTTTAAATATGTGTCTAGATTCCACCCTGGCCTAGACAAAGCAGACTTGCATGAAGAAAAGTGAGCAGCATCTGTCCAAAATGATGCTTATTTGCCATTAGCAGAGAGAGAGAGAGAGAGAGAGAGAGAGAGAGAGAGAGAGAGAGAGAGAGAGAGAGATTTGTTTTCATTTCCTACCTGACCTCACTATATAATTACAATGTAGGTTCCTCTTGCCCACAAAAGCCCAGCCTGGGGGATTTTAAAGTAAGATAGTCATAAAACTGTATTAAGTTCTCAAAGTCATTATAAATGAAGATCGAAAGCTTACCATGAGGAAATCCCTCCTGGGCATGGTATCTAATAAACTCCTACGCAGCCGCCTTTCAGAGTAAACAAAGTGAAGGAAGTCACTCCTCAATTTACCTCACAAAGTGCCATTAGTAAAAGGGCAGTTGTATTTGTGACAGGGTTGGGCAGGAGGTTCTGTTGCTAAATGGGTGGGTGATTTGTAGAGGACGTCCAGTTGCAAGGCGATGATGAATCAGGGTTGCTAGACATCTGGCCAGGGCTGGGAGAGAAATGCAAGCTTGTTTTCATCTTAATTAGCAACTACCTGATCCTCACTTCTCAAACCAAGATGAAAACTGAAACAACAAAGCCATCCTTGGACCATCACACTTCTCAAAATTGTGCGGCACAGTTCTCCGGCCCAACATTGCATACGAAAAGGTGCATACGAAAGAGGTGTTCAGATGTACACGTTAGTGAAAATAGCACACAAAGGTACATTATATTAGAGGAAATTGATTGCAAAAAAAAAGTGTGTATTGGTTAGAACTGCATGCAATAACAGATCCATTGGGAGAAATGCTGGTGGGTTCCCATGAGGGCTTTTGTTTTGTTTTTTAATGCAAATTTCTGTAGAAATGCATAGAACAGAATTTCAGACTGGAAAAAGAGCAAAACGAAACCAAAATTGACAGATACGGTGATCCTTACATCTGATCCCCAAAGACTTTTGACTTTTGTTGCTTGCTAACATAAAGCCTTGAGAGATTGCCAGGCTACTGCTTAGAAGCGTTGTGGTGTTTTTTTCATTCATGGTATCTAAAAAAAAAACAACCCACCCAATTCTTTTTTTAACAAAAATGCTGTAGCTCTTGTTTGTATTTCAGTCTATTTCTGAAGAGTCAGTGTGGTGTAGTGGTTAAGAGCGGTAGACTCGTAATCTGGGGAACCGGGTTCGCATCTCCGCTCCTCCACATGCAGCTGCTGGGTGACCTTGGGCTAGTCACACTTCTCTGAAGTCTCTCAGCCCCCCTCACCTCACAGAGTGTCTGTTGTGGGGGAGGAAGGGAAAGGAGAATGTTAGCCGCTTTAAGACTCATTCGGGTAGTGATAATGCGGGATATCAAATCCAAACTCTCCTTCTTCTTCTTTATTGCGATGTGCTTTTATTTTGGTTGTTTACATTGATCATTTTCTTAAGTTGCCTTAAGTGGTGTTTAAATATTGACTTCATTTAAATTAAATGTAAATTAGGAACAGGGAAGCAGCAGCCTGCCAGATGTTGTTGGATTACAGCTCCTATCATCACTACATGTTGAACAGACATGGATAGGATCACATTGCGGTTCCCTAGAAAGTGGGCACAGGATTGCAATCCTGAAAAAGACTACTCAAGAGCAAGTCCCGCTGAATTCAGTTGGCTTTGGCCGGGAGGTATAGGATGGCCGCCTTGATCAGGCATCCCCAAACTTCGGCCCTCCAGATGTTTTGGACCACAATTCCCATCTTCCCCGACCACTGGTCCTGTTAGCTAGGGATCATGGGAGTTGTAGGCCGAAACATCTGGAGGGCAGCAGTTTGGGGATGCCTGGCCTTGATGAACTAACAGCATCAAGGAGCACGGGGTTCTCTGGCTGGCAAACTGCGTTGTAAATTGCTGCTTTGCCTAAACGAGACACCCTGAAGGATATATTCTGCAGTATTGTGGCTAGGAAAGTGACCCCCTGTTCTAAGAAAAGGTGAACCTGCTCGAAGGTCAGTGACTGGTTTGTCCTCCTCTTAAGGGAACGGTGGCAGCACAGTGACTCAGTTTTAACTAGTGCTGCAGATTCGATTGCCGCTTACGTGCGCATGTGCAAAAGTGGGGCATTTCTGGTTCAGTCTCAAATGTATCAAAAACAAGAATAGCTCACCTGTGGCTCTTCAGATCCCACTGGGCTCTAACTCTCATCACCCCTAACCATTGGTACACACTGTCTGCAGCTGATGAGAGTCAGACTCACGGGCCACCACTTTCGCACCTCTGATCTATAGCTTTGGGAATTTCCTGCTGGCACTTTCTCTCTTTGTGTAGGTGGGGGTTTTCTGGGGAAAGTGCCGGGTTCTCTTTAGCTGGAGGTTTGTCAGGGAGGAACTGGGGAAATCACAGGCCGCGCGTGATTCCCACGAGGTGCTGAATGATCCCATTTGAACTCTTATCTCACTCTTCATGTGCAACCTTGACATGCCTTTCTCCTGAAAATGACTCAACTCCGCAGAGTTCACCTTCGCCTGGGGATGTAGCGACATGTTACATCAACCAGCCAAACAGCTGCTTCTTACTTTTTTGCCGCGCAAGAAACAAACTGGCTGTCCTAAACATTACCTGTGAATAGGTGGGTTTGATGCAAAAGACAACAGAAGCAATTCTATGCACTTCTGTTAAAGGGCCCTGGTTTTTTTTGTTTGGCAACAGACTGACCTAACCAATGAAGAATGTGGAAAGAAGTCAAATGGGGGGGGGGGCTACTTCACCGCTTTGGAATAAAAAGCAGTACCAGCTGAACTTCTTTATGGAGCAATTTTAATGTTGTTGCCCTTTGATCGGCCATTTGACATAAACCTGAAACAGATCTTTTTAGGTAAATTTCCTCTTATCCGTTACCTCCATGCCAGGAAAAGTGTCACCTGCTCAACAGTTGCTTGCTACATGACTAGTCCTTTTCCTGTACTTTTAACAGCCAACAAATAAACCCCTGCAGCAGCGATTTAGGGGATATTATCCCCTTTCTGGGACGTGGGTAGCGCTGTGGTCTAACCCACTGAGCCTTGGGCTTTCTTATCAAAAGGTCGGCAGTCCGAATCCCCACGACAGGGTGAGCTCCCGTTGCTCAGTCCCAGCTCCTGCCAACCTAGCAGTTAAACACGCCCAAAAGTGCAAGTAGATTAATAGGTACCACTCCGGCAGCAAGGTAAACAGTGTTTCCGTGCGTGCTCTGGTGTTGGTGTTCCATTGCGCCAGAAGCGATTTAGTCATGCTGGCCACATGACCCGGGAAAACTGTCTGCGGACAAGCGCCAGCTCCCTCGGCCTGTAAAGCGAGATGAGCGCCACAACCCCAGAGTCATTCGCGACTGGACTTAACTGTCAGGGGTCCCCTTTCCTTTACCTTTTTCCTCTTTCTTTAAAGCAGGGGTGGAGGAAAAGTGGTCCTCCATATTTTCTTGAGCTTCACTTTTCATTCCCAGTAAGTTAGCAAAAATGTATAAGACAGGTACAAATATCTGTTGGAAATGTAGAGAAAAGAAAGGCACCTTTTAATCATATGTGATGGTATTGTGAGGTAATAAAAGCATTCTGGGAAATGATACATAATAAGATGAAAAAATAGTTTAAATTAACTTTTGTTTAAAAAAGCAAAGGCTTTTGATTAGGAATTATAGGTGCTGATATTCCAAGGGAGCAGAGCATGGTGCAAATGTGTTTGGGCCTGCCAGATGCACTATTGAGAATAGCCTTATTTATTTACCACAGCCCCAGGTGGAGCTGTGGTTAAACCACTGAGCCTAGGGCTTGCTGATCAGAAGGTCGGCGGTTTGAATCCCTGTGACGGGGTGAGCTCCCGTTGCTTGGTCCCAGCTCCTGCCAACCTAGCAGTTCGAAAGCACGTCAAAATGCAAGTAGATAAATAGGAACCGCTACAGCGGGAAGGTAAACGGCGTTTCCATGTGCTGCTCTGGTTTGCCAGAAGCGGCTTTGTCATGCTGGCCACATGACCTGGAAGCTATACGCCGGCTCCCTCGGCCAATAACGCGAGATGAGCGCCACAACCCCAGAGTCGGTCACGACTGGACCTAATGGCCAGGGGTCCCTTTACCTTTACCTTACATGTGTAGGGCACTTCTGTGTTGACGCAGTGGAGGAGCCAGCAGCATGTCACGATAACCTGATGTCTCAAGACTCTTACGCTCCATTCATGTCCCTGCTCATCACTTTCTAATTAGACTGTTCAAAAAATCATCATCACCACGTACGTGCCTGGAACTGTGTTGCATAGGTTTGACTGAAAGGGAAAACCCCAGATTTCTCCCCTTGTTCTCCGACTATAACAACACTGTCAGGTTATTAGAATTAAACACCTCCCAGTTTAACAGCAGATGAAGTGGTAGGGGAAACATTAGCAGCCGAGATCGTTTACCCAGCCACTAATGAGGTATGACTGATACCGCTCCTCGGAAGATAATTTTCTGAGCTAATTGAACTGTAGTAGCTAATTAAAACATAATAAATAACACTCCCCCTTTGCCACGATAAAAATACTTCATGCCCTCCAACACCGTTTGGGCTCGCTTGCCCACACATCCCAGAGCTTTGTTCGAACCATCAGTCAGCAATGATGGATTTGTGGCAAAGGTTCCCTCCTGTCCTTCAGTATTATTTGGCAATTCTGTTCTATAAAACTACTTCCCTTTTCCCAGAAAGGCTTCATCACACGCGGGAAATCCACATCGCAGGTTTCCATGTCGCTACAAGCGCGGGGTGCTGCTCATGTGCCAGTCCATCATATGAGCAGGGATGACGGTGTTGAGCTACGAATTGGAAGGTGAAGACAGGAGAAGGGAGCTCCCTTTGCCCTCCAAAACAGGTGCTCTAAATCACATGGGAAACCTTCATGGGAAGAGGAGCTGAGTGCACTTGTCCCTGCTCCCCTTGCTTGTGTGCAGGTTTGACACATCATCATCATTACCAAGTTCATATTCTACTTTTCTTCCCAGAATTTCATGGTGGCCACACATAGTTCTCCTCTTCTGTTAACCCGCAGGACAATTCTGTGAGGTTGGTTATGCTTAGAGATGGTGATAGAGATCAGCTTTATGGCCAGGGCCGGCTCTAGGTAGACCCCCGGTGACGCGGTGCGCCAGGGCGCCGGGCCGGTAGGGAGGGGGCGCCGGAGCGATCTCCGCCCCTCAGCGCCAGGGCGGCCGACCTGCTCGAGACTGCCCTGTTTATGGCTGAGTGAGAATCTGAAACCCTCGTCTTCCAGGCCCTACTCCTAGTCCAACACTAACCCCTACAACACACTGGCACATGAGTAGAACACCTGAACTCTCAATTCCATAAACTCTGCCCCCACCAAAAAGGGGTATGCGTGTGTGAATAATGTACCGGTGGTACAGTGGTACCTCGGGTTACAAACACTTCAGGTTACAAACGCTTCAGGTGACAAACTCCCCTAACCCAGAAATAGGACCTCAGGTTAAGAACTAAGCTTCAGGATGAGAACAGAAATCGTGTTCTGGTGGCACGGCGGCAGCAGGAGGCCCCATTAGCTAAAGTGGTGCTTCAGGTTAAGAACAGTTTCAGGTTAAGAATGGACCTTTGGAACGAATAAAGTTCTTAACCAGAGGTACCACTGTATTTGAATCCTAGTAAGTTAGCAAAAATGTACAAGACAAGTACAAATATCTGCTGGAAATGCAAAGAAAAATAAGGTACCTTTTATCATATGTGGTGGGCATGTAAGGTTATAATGACTGTTCCCCATATAAAAAGGGGTGCACATTTTGCGCAGTCGCGCGCAGCCCCTGGGAACCCCTGGACAGCCCTTAGCAGTTCGGAGGCTGGCACCACCTTCCCAGGCTGGATACCTGTGGTCTCCGCCCACACAGCCAGCCGTCCAATCCAGCTGGGAGAGGTGTGGCCAGGGGGGATTGGCCAGGGAGGAGGAGGTAACCATCCAGTGCACACAGCAGAAGGTGAGACATACCTGGGTAGCAGCCAACGGCTCCAGAGCTTTCCCACCCTCCACTCCCAAAATTAATGCTTACATAACAGGTTAACCCCTTTTTCTTCCGCAGGCGAACATGCACGCAGGCGCTGCTACGACAAGGCCGCTGTTGAAGGGCCAGAAAGGAATTTCCCTGCATTGGCAGGTTTCGCCTTTCCCGTAGCAATTCATCACAACTTTGGCAGGTGTAGGCCTTGGGTGGAATCCTTTAGTCATTTACCAGAATGGGGGGGGAGTGGGGGAGGTGACCCCCCGCCCCCATTGCGGCGGCAATACAATGGGGTTCCAGTAAACGGGGTCTAGGGGGGAGGCATTGACCATATGCCCAGAGGTCGTCATTGCCCTCCCCCTCCAGCGGTGACGAAAAGGGGAGTGGGCTATCTGCTTGAACATATGTTCTCCAGAGCTAGCCCAACCCCCACATATGCTGGAGAACCCGAAAATTACCCAGCTGGGGGGGCTGGGAGGATAAACGCCCAATGCCTGTGCCAAGGTCTCCCTACATCTGAATCTTAATAAAGTTGTGGCCAATTTTAATCCCATAGAACATTGTCTGGTGTCATTATTCCGCTCGGGAGCTGCCTGGGGTTTGGGGGGACTCCGCCTGACCGTGCAAAAAGCATTTTGGGAAATGATATATAGTGAATTGGAAAAAAATGTTTAAAATAACCTTTTTAAAAAACAACAACAACCAGAAGCTTTCCTATTAGGAATTGTAGGTACCAACATTCCAAAGGAGCAGAAAAGACTTTTTATGTATGCAACAACAGCCTACTGGATGCTACTAGCCCAGAGATGGAAAGAAGACAAGGTCCCGACCAGAGAGAAATGGCAAACCAAGCTGTTGGACTATGCCGAAATGGCAAAACTGATTGGAAGGCTCAGGAACCAAGAAGACCAAAACTTCAACAAAGAATGGGGGAAATTTAAAATTTATGTAGGAGACCACTGTAAACAGATGAAAAGACTAGCAGGATTTTAGTAACACTTGTAATGTAGCAAATATCATGGACAAGATGAAAAGATTCAAAATATGGACTGTGAAAAAAATATGCAGTTAAGAGGGTGTACAATAGGACCCATGGAGGGAAAGGTGGGAAGTCCAGAGATTTGGAGAAATCTCTAAATATGGATATGTAATTTGGATTGTTATAAAGTAGTATTTGTAAAACCAAATAAAAAATTTTATGGGGGGTGGGGAGCCACACACGAGAAGAAATTTTTTTAAAGCGTAGGGGTGAAGTAGGGCTGCGGGCGGACTGAATTTGATGGGGCAGTGCCCCAGTTTCTCTACCAAGAACCTGCTTGCGTAATTTAAGGCAATGTTACTTGGGTCCTTTCCTAGAATGCAATCATTTGCATTACCCTTCTAGCAATCGTTGCCCCTTGATGCCAAGTATCATCCCAGTTTCCCCCCTGAAATATGATATTTGCATGCCAACCATGTTGGATGGCTGCCTTCCAAAACACGTGCAGTCAAATGATCTGTTAACACCCTCAGAAAATACCTGCTAACCAGTTCCCCAGTTGGATGTCCCCCACAAATGGTTTTTCAGGCCAAACATTCCATTTGCCTGAGGAAGGGTTGGGAGGGGGGGGGGAGAGAGAGAGAGACTGTAGCTCAGTGATAGAGCATTGCTTTTGCATGAAGAAGGTTCCAGGTTCAATCCCAGGCATCTTCAGGTTTGGGCTGGGAGAAAACCCTGCCTGAAACACGGAGAGCTTCTGCCAGTCGAGGGTTGACAATGCTGAGCTAGACAGACCCATTATAAGGCAGCTTCATGTGCCCCTATGGCAGGAGAGACATGTCATGTAGATCTCCACTGAGCCTCTTGGGCTTGCCAATCAGAAGGTCGGTGGTTTGAATCCCTTTTGGACGGGTGGAGGCAGCATAAAATTGTTCTGGTTGTCAACTGCGGATGCGTCTAATTTTGAGTTCGTAAATCTGAAAGTGAACGGTGTGCCCACCTAAGGCTGAGCAATAAGCAAGCATGACTCTTCAGGCTCTCTTTGTTATTTGCTTGCCAAGGCACCCGGACCACAAAGTTCCCAGGAGAACAATAAAACACACTGACACAAAGTATTTTGCTTTATGGGTTCAAATAGGCCACAACTTTATTGGTTACGATGTGAGTGGTTTGGCTTAGGCATTGGGGTGAAGTCAGGCTAGAGCTTGGCTCCTGCCCGTCTGCAGCAATTCCACTTACAGGTAAATCACCAATAGGGGGTGCCCTATGACTTACATCAAATATAGGGGCACCCGTAGGGGTCCCCATAGGGGTTGTGACATGGCCCTAGCCCACATCCAGGCTTCGGAAAGGATTCACACCCCAGATCCCTTTAACAGGATACCCTTACTGAGGAGGGGCAGGCGAAGGCAACAAACCAGCATGACTCTTCGGGCTCTCTTTGTTATTTTGCTTAAATAGCCCAAGCATTACATCACAGTTATCCAACATGGTGCTCCACAGATATTGTTAGACTCCAGCTCCCATCAGCCCTAGCCAGCACGGCCAACAGCCAAAGGTGATGGCAGTTGTAGTCCGAGAACATGTGGAAGATATCACATTGACTACCCCTGCAGTGCAATAATGACCAGAGTCATAGAATCATAGAATCATAGAGTTGGAAGAGACCACAAGGGCCATCCAGTCCAACCCCCTGCCGAGCAGGAAACACCATCAAAGCATTATTGACATATGCCTGTCAAGCCTCTGCTTAAAGACCTCCAAAGAAGGAGACTCCACCACACTCCAGTGGAGGCAGGAATGCTGTGACGGGATGAGAAGTTCCAAGGACATACGATTGATATTGATTACTGCATGCATATTTCCTTTCTATGAAGGAACACCAGGTAGATTCCCAGGTGGTCTTCCATCCAGACATTGGCCAAACCTAGACCTGCCTTGCTTCAACAAGGTACAATGCTACCTCGGTTTATGAACACAATTGGTTCCGGAAGTCTGTTCATAAACTGAAGCGTTCATAAACTGAAGCGAACTTTCCCATTGAAAGTAATGGAAAGTGGATTAATCCGTTCCAGATGGGTCTGCGGAGTACTTAAACTGAAGCGTTCATAAACTGAAGCATGGGTGTAATTGGTTCCGGAAGTCTGTTCATAAACTGAAGCGTTCATAAACTGAAGCGAACTTTCCCATTGAAAGTAATGGAAAATGAATTAATCCGTTCCAGATGGGTCCGCGGTGTTCATAAACCGAAAATTCATAAACCGAGGTGTTCATAAACCGAGCTTCCACTGTAACTGCATATTGTGCCTAATGCATGCTGGGACTTAGGTGTTCATCACTGTGTGGTATGGAATTCAGCTGCTCCTATTTTTTAACTGGATATTAATTGTGGGGAGGGCAAAATACCCCCCCATCAAAAATTGTTCTAAGGTATATGAATTTATAAAAGGAGGAAATACTGCAGAACATAGTGTTAGAGAGGAAGAGGTGTGGGCAAAGTCTTTGCGTACACACACAAAACAAAAACAAAAAACTGAGCACTTCCCTTTGCTTCCCGAAGCTGTTCTATTAATGGCTCCCTTTATGCAATAAAGGAATGACTACCGGGTATTTGTTAGAAATACAGCCTGTCCGTGTCTGATGTTCTCAGCGTAGCAGCTGAAGGGTGATTTAAAACCACCCATCCCAAATAAGGGACTTGTTTCAAGCCACAAAATAAACATCATCTGGGTTCAGTTACACACACTTTTGCAGAAATTGTAGTTTGGCACGCTGTTTTCCGCGAAGCTGCCTCATAGTTACCTCAGACCTTTGCTTCAGCAAACTCGGTACCATATGCACCAGTTTCCTTCAGTGTTCTCAGACCTGGGCCTCACCTTTAATCCAAACATGTACTTGCGACCCATTTCTTAATTACTATTTTTTACCATGTATTTCTGTGCTGGCAGTAAACATACGAACATAAGAACAGCCTGTTGGGTTATACCAATGGCCCATCTGGTCCAACATCTGGTTCTCACAGGGTTGCGGTTGGCGCTGTGGTCTAAACCACTGTGGTGCTTGGACTTGCCGTTCAGAAGGTTGGCGGTTTGAATCCCCGCGATGGGGTGAGCTCCCGTTGCTCTGTCCCAGCCCCTGCCAATCTAGCACTCCGAAAGCACACCAGTGCAAGTAGATAAATAGGTACTGTCGTGGCGGGAAGGTAAATGGTGTTTCCATGTGCTCACGGTTTTCCGTTGCACCAGAAGCAGTTTAGTCCTGCTGGCCACATGAGCCGGAAAGCTGTCTGTGGACAAACGCCGGCTCCCTTGGCCTGAAGCGAGAAGAGCGATGCAACCCCACAGTCGCCTTTGACTGGACTTAACTGTCTAGGCGTCCTTTACCTTTTTCACCTCTCACATGCAAGAAACCAACAAGCAGGACCAAAGGACAAGAGGACTCTCCCCTTCTGCATTTTCCAGCAAATGGTATTCATAAACATTGCTTGCCTCCGACTATTGAGGCACACATAGGCATCATGTCTAGTAACTATTGTGAGCCTTCTCCTCCACGAAGTTGTCTAATCCTCTTTTAAAACCATCCTTGTTAGTGTCAGTCAAGTCAGTCAAGTACTTTATTATGGTCATACACCAGCATTAGCAAAACATCTAAATAAATAGCATAACAGTATGAATCTAAGCCAATAATTATTAAATAAATAGGAGCAAGAACCAAACGTAGGTTTAAACATATACATGGAATACTTAGTTAAGCATAGATAATGGGTGAGTAAAAATTTATAAGAAAAGTTAAAAGATCAGTTAACACAGCTATATGGGGTGGGGCTTCAGAAGCGCGGATCTAACAGTATGGGCCCTCAGTTTAGGGTTGAATTGTATAATAATAATAATAATAATAATAATAATAATAATAATAATAATAATTTATTATTTATACCCCGCCCATCTGGCCGGGTTCCCCCAGCCACTCTGGGCGGCTTCCAACAAAACATTAAAATACAGAAATCAAACATTAAAAGCTTCCCTAAACAGGGCTGCCTTGAGATGCCTTCTAAAGGTCTGGTAATTGTTGTTCTCTTTGACATCTGGTGGGAGGGCATTCCACAGGGTGGGTGCCACTACCGAGAAGGCCCTCTGCCTGGTTCCCTGTAACTTGGCTTCTCGTAGCGAGGGAACCGCCAGAAGGCCCTCGGAGCTGGACCTCAGTGTCCGGGCTGAACAATGGGGGTGGAGATGCTCCTTCAGGTATACTGAGCCGAGGCCGTTTAGGGCTTTAAAGGTCAACACCAACACTTTGAATTGTGCTCGGAAACGTAGCATAGACCATTCTTCATCAAATATCTAGCATGGCAGTGCAAAATCTGGTGACTGAATATGTGACTTCTGGGCTCTCGTCCTGTAATAATAGGGAGATGTTGTGTTGTTCTGAACGCCCAGGAAACTTATATAAAATGGGTTGGATAAACCCAGTTCGAATGTCTATATAATACTGGCAATGAAGAAGGGCATGATCCGTTGTTTCCTGCTGCCCAGAGCCACATGGGCATTTCCTCTCGTCGTAAGGTATCATCCTAGTTAGTGACTGTCACTGCCTTTTGTTAAACTTCCATAGTTTTAACTATGTGCTATATGTACAGGAGCCAACCCCTAGGGGCCACTCTGTTTTTCCAACCCCTCCCCTGACAGAAACAAGTTGGGGAGGGCAGAAAATGGGGGAGTTTCTGGTGGGTGGGTGTGGGTTTTTTGGAGGGGGCGCTTCACATGCCTCTAGAAAATCAGCTCTCAGTACGCTAACCAACAGGTCAAAATTGTGGGGTGTGGGTTTGATGGAGGAAGTTGTGGTTTAGATTGCTTTGGTTATTTTATGCTTGGTCATTGCCTGAAAAGAAGACAGAGAGAAGGAGCAGGAAGCATGACTTGGGTCAGCTCAGAATTACTCAGTAGCCTCACATGAACTGGAACGGCGCAAGGAGTCTGTACTAAAGCTAAGGGGTTGCCCACACTTCCTTTTTGTCCTGTCCTAGAAAGCACAGGTCCAAAAAGTTTTCTGCTTGACCCATGCTTCCTAGGCACAGGTCTGAGGTCTTTCCCCCCTTTGCCCTTCTCCTTTCCAAGGAAAAACCTGCTCTAAATCAGAGAAAATCAATCCGGAGAGAAACACGGATTCTACCTTTATCTTTGCCTTTTTATATATCTAGGATGTGCAATCTGTGGCTTCCCAGATGTCCATGGACTACAGCTGCCATCATCCCTGAACATTGGACATGTTGACTGAGGCTGATGGGAGTTGGAGTCCAGCAACATCTCAGATGGAAATGGACAGATATCCTAGTTTTAGTTTCTCTCAGTTACTTCATTTTCCAATCTTAAATTCAGTTCTCCACATTTCTACATTTCTGCAGCAACATGTGTGTGTGTCTGTGTGTGTGTGTGTGTGTGTGTGTGTGTGTGTGTGTGTGGTGTGTGAGTGAGTATGTGCAATTATCAGTATTTTAGTACAAATTTATCCCAACAAGGACATTTTTGTATGCAATTTTGACTAATATACACACGTTTTCACTAATGTATGCATTGTTTCCCCCTAACGTGGATTTTGTACACACTGTTTTGGTTAGAGGAGTGCATCACAAAATTTGCGGAAGAGCAAATTGCAAATGATAGGTGTGCTTCAGTTCCTCTATCAATTCAAGAAGTTCTAAAACTTCTAAAAGGATGTCATATAGAAGAGGGTGAAAGGTTTTTTTCTGCTGCTCCAGAGAAGCGGACACGGAGCAATGGATTCAAACTACAAGAAAGAAGATTCCACCTAAACATTAGGAAGAACTTCCTGACAGTAAGAGCTGTTCGGCAGTGGAATTTGCTACTAAGGAGTGTGGTGGAGTCTCCTTCTTTGGAGGTCTTTAAGCGGAGGCTTGACAGCCATCTGTCAGGAATGCTTTGATGGTGTTTCCTGCTTGGCAGGGGATTGGACTGGATGGCCCTTGTGGTCTCTTCCAACTCTATGATTCTATGATTCTAAGTGTGAGTTAGGCAGTTGCTCATTAAAATGCAAGGAACAATCAAACAGTCTCTCCCATCCTGAATCTGAAGAGCTGCAGGTTTACAGAATTCTGACTCCTGCAAAACAAACATCAAGGAAGAAATCACACCTCATCTGTTCATTGGGAGCATCGGGGGTCAAAAAAACCAATAAAGCAAAGATGAAAGCCGCCGTATGTTCAGTGTTTGCTTTCCATCTCTCAAAGGGCTTTTCTCGCCAGCAATCCTGGGGATTCCCAGAGGGACGCCATATGATCAGCTTGGAAAAGGAAGTGACTCTTCCTCACATATCCCACATGGGAGATAATTGACAGCCGTGGCATTTGCTTGGGCACTGGGGTTTGCCTTCGCCATGCTGTTATCACTTTAATGCTCCCATGTGGCTGGGCGAATACCCACTATGTGCCAAGATTATCTGCCCTTCTTTGGTAATCTAAATTTACAAGGGCTAATTTCGGGCAGGGTGACGTAAATCGCGCACAGATGTCAATACTCTGAGGGAAATGAGTGGGTGCAGATAGAAAGCTGGCCTTAGGAATGATTTGTTTATGGGATTTTTGATCTCACAAGATCCACTGTGTCATTTGTCTGAGTGACAAGAAGTCAATTATTCTTCCTTTAGGGCAAGAGATACTCAAAACTTTTTTTATTTATTTCTGTGGTACATGATAATACCGTAGTTCCCTGGGAAGAGGGATCCATTGTTAAATCACCCTGGGAACTGTAGCTCTGTGAGAAGAATAAGAGTCTCCTAAGAAACCTCAGGGTTTTTTTAAAAAAAAAATATTATTTGGTTTTACATTTTAACATTTGCATTCATATATAACTCATAATCATATACAAATAGGATTCTCTGATTTCCTTTTTTTAAATAATATATTTATTGGATTTTTTTTCAACAAACAACATAAAAACAAAACCAGAAAAACAATACATACATACACAACATAACAAAATATCCACAATACCAAAAAAAAATCCAATTAATCTTATATCTCATATCTCTGTCGACCTCCTCCATTCCCTTCCAACTACGTATCTAAATATCACTTCCTTAATGCTTTCCAAATCTTGATTCCAATCTTTTTCATAATTATTTAAACCTATTAACACTCTTAATTCCTTATCTATACAATAAATCGTTCATACTTATCTTAAAATATAAATCAATTCTAATTAAATCTTAAAAATTCAAATCCATAATATCACTTATCTAAATCTTAATCCACAATACACTTAACTAACATTCTTCTCCAATCTCCTTTTGCTTCCAAATCTGTAACTAAATACTGCTAATCTTTGAATCCCTAGATTTCCCTCCATGGGTTTCATAGTTACTCTTTTTTTTCAACTGCATCGTATAGTGTTCTCTATATTTCCTTAAAACTCAATTGTTACCATAGTTCTTGTTACATTGCGAGTGTTCTTTAAATCCTGCCAATGTTTTTAATCGTTTACAGTGTTCCTCTAAATAACATACAAATTTTCCCCAGTCTTTATTAAATATATTGTCTTCTTGGTTTCTGATCTTCCCAGTCATTTTTGCCATTTTGGCATAATCCATCATCCTTGTTAACCATTCTTCTCTGTTATGGACTTCGTCTTCCTTCCATCTCTGGGCCAGAAGTATCCTTGCAGCCGTTGTTGTGTACATGAACAGTCTTTCCTGCTTCTTTGGTATTTCTGGACCTAAAACTCCTAATGAAAAAGCTTCTGGTTTCTTTTCCACAAAAGTTATTTTAAGCATTTTTTCCAACTCATTATAAATCATTTCCCAATATGCTTTCATTGTCTTGCACATCCACCACATATGGTAGAATGTGCCTTCTTTCTCTTTGCATTTCCAACAAATATTTGTAGCTGTTCTATAAGGGTAAAGGGGGCCCCTGACCATCAGGTCCAGCCGTGTCCGACTCTGGGGTTGCGGTGCTCATCTCGCTCTATAGGCCGAGGGAGCCGGCGTTTGTCCGCAGACAGCTTCCGGGTCATATGGCCAGCATGACAAAGCTGCTTCTGGCGAACCAGAGCAGCGCACGGAAACGCTGTTTACCTTCCCGCCAGAGCGGTCCCTATTTATCTACTTGCACTTTGATGTGCTTTCGAACTGCTAGGTGGGCAGGAGCTGGGACCGAGCAACGGGAGCTCACCCCGTTGCAGGGATTCGAACCGCCGACCTTCTGATCAGCAAGCCCTAGGCTCTGTGGTTTAACCCACAGCGCCACCTGGGTCCAAACATTTTTGCTAATTGTTCTATACATTTTTGTTCTATACATTTTTGCTAATTTAGTCGGAGTTAGGTACCAACGATACATCATTTTCATATAATTTTCCTTCAATGTACAACATGCTGTAAATTAAGAAGCCTCAGGTTTCTTAACAAACTACAGTTCCCAAGATGCTTTGGGGAACGTGGTGTGATACTGCTTTAAATGTGTCCAAATACAAAACAGAGTAAAAGAACCGAAATATAGCAATGCATCCCTCCAATTTTTACCCACTTCCAAGCAGTGAAGAGGCATTTCTAGGCCGAGTTGTCCAAGGACACCCACTGAAATAAATAAATAAAGATGTAGAGCCTACCCTACTGTTATGTACTGAGCTGAATCCTAGAACAATAGGATCCAGAATGCAGCAGTCTGATCGGTCCACAGGAGCCACCCAATCCAGCTCCAGGTGGAAGTGAATCAGCAACCTGATTGGCCTGCAGGATCAGCCAATCAGGCTGCTGGCAGAAGTGAAACCGCAACCTGATTGGCCTACAGGCACAGCCATGAAGTAGCCAATCACGCAAGGCCCATTGTGTAAATAATGCATATAAGCAGACGTTTTGGGGAAAGCGCCATTCTTCTCTTCTTCTTCTGTTGCTGCCACAAGCTGAATAAAGAGCATGAAATTCACTCTCAACTCCGAGTATATTTCACCTACATACTTTTCCTGCAACCCAAAAGCGGAGGATTGGGATGAGGAAGAAACATGAGTCACTTCCCTCACCTTCCTCACTGCATCCACTGAAGATATATCCTCCAGCATTTCTCTGATGAAAATAGAGACGTCCCCTTCAACATTTATATGACGAAAATAGGGACCTCCTGGGGAAAGCAGGACATTCCAGGATCAAATCAGAAACCGGGACGGCTTCTGTAAATCTGGGACTGTCCCTGGAAAATACGGGCACTTGGAGGGTCTGGGGAGGTATAAAGCAACTCTTGAGCAGATATGGATCTGACCCTTGGGTGGAGGCAATGACACCCCAGTCCCCAGCTGAGATTGCCACCATCCGCTTTCCCACCAGTTTCTCTCCTGCTCCTATCAGCAGCAGAAGTTCCTGGCGCGCGCGCGCGCACACACACACACACACACACACACACACAAAAATCAAATGCTGGAATGCAGGAGCACAGAGCCAGCCCAATCATACAGGGAAACTAGGCCGCCTCAATCCAAGTGCCAATAATTCCTGAGGTGCCTGTCACAGCCATGAAAATGTCTTGGAGAGAGTCGTTGCCTAGGCTTTGGGAGGGGATGAAAGGAGGCGTCTTAGCAGCTCATCAACTGGATTATGGCCCCCGGGGTGTTTGTGTTGTCATCAACACAGCTTTACAAATGGTTGCGGCAACTATGATTTAACATACATGCCGACTTCATCGTAATTATAACAGTCTGTCCTTTCTGCATTTCATTTCTCTGGGTTCCTCGGCACTTACAACATTTCGCTGCCACACACACACACACACAAAACCTTTAAAAAAAGAATGTGTATATGCCTTCCAGTGTGAGAGCAAGTGTGGTGTAGTGGTTAAGAGCGGTAGACTCGAAATCTGGTGAACCGGGTTCGCTTCCCCGCTCCTCCACATGCAGCTGCTGGGTGACCTTGGGCTAGTCACACTTCTTTGAAGTCTCTCAGCCTCACTCACCTCACAGAGTGTTAGTTGTGGGGGAGGAAGGGAAAGGAGAATGTTAGCCGCTTTGAGACTCCTTCAGGTAGATTCCTCCTCCTCCTCCTCCTCCTCCCCCTCCTCCTCCTCCTCCTCCTCCTCCTCTTCTTCTTCTTCTTCTTCTTCTTCTTCTTCTTCTTCTTCTTCTTCTTCTTCTTCTTCTTCTTCAACTGTTGCTAACACTTGTCCATAAGATGAAGTGGATTCTAGTCCACTAGAGTTTATGCCATAGTTTTCATAGAATCATGGAAGTGTAGAGCGGGAAGGGACCCCAAGGGTCATCTAGTCCAACCGCCTGCAATGCAGGAATCTCAGATAAAGCATTCATGACAGATGGCCAACCTCTGCTTAAAAACCCCTGAGAATGGATTTGTTAGTTTGCAAGCTGCCAAAGCATTATCTGAAGATAAAGGTGCAGAAGACAAAGTTCTGTCCAAAAAAGAAGATGTTTTAGTATGGTTTGGGCAGTTTGTTTTAAGCATGGAAGCTGAGCGCATTCTACCCGTATGTAATTTGTGCATGTGCTGTCCCTAACGTGGTCTGTCATATAAGTGTTTAAGAGGCACAAATGCCTAAGGTGTCTATTTGAACCCACACTCATTTTTAAAACTGAAAAAAACTTTTCAACTCTATTTTTTTTGTGTCTGACTAAAAAGCCCCACCTTGGTTCTGAATGAGTCCAGCTGTCCATAGCTTGATGTTCCTTAAGCCAGGCATATGATAAAAGGGAACAAAAAATGTTTTATTGCTGATTTGCGAGCTTGAGACTGCTCATTTGCCATTTACAGGTGTGAGTGCCTGTGGAATTGTAGTAATTGAATAGCGGTTTGCGATTTTAGCGATTGTACAGTAACTTTTGCGGGCTTGAAAGATCAACGGCTTAAGTTGGCCCGGAGTTACAATTTCCAGATTCACACCATCACTTTGCTGTCCCCATTTAAAAAGTAATAGGAATAATATTTGGATTTGGCAAATAGGCCGGTTCCGGATGGAGACTGTGGTCTAAAATGTGCCTGATTATCAAGAACCTCTCACTACAGCCCTCAGATAGTGACGTGCTTGCTGTTTTCCATTGCTAAAAGTTCAAACTTGAACCGCAATAATGCCAATTCACTTCTGGCCTCCGGGTCTCTGTTAAAGTCAGCCCTGGCATTTGGCAGAGTGAAGCGATGGCCTCGGGTGGCAGATGTGGTGGGGAAGGCATCAACCGTTTCCTTCTGTTGTCACACTGCCTGCTCTCCTGCCCTTTTGCTACCCTACTGCCTTTGGGTATACTGAACAAGACTGTCCCCTTGTCCGTGTTGGAGTAAGGACTAGCTTCCAGTCCAATTGCCTTGACCTCAGGCAGCAAAATGTCTTCAGCTCACGCTGTTCTTAGAAACAAAGTAGACACTGAAAGGGCAAAGAGATGACTCATTCCAAGCCAAACAGCGTGTTGCATAAATTAGGGAAATCCAGCAGCATGGGGACAAAAGAAGAGGCATCTGTTGCCAAGGGATGACTGGAGGGGCTCTACTTTTTTTCCTCCTGTACTTCTTTCTGCCAGGAAAAAGTATTTTTTACAGGACACTGAAGCAAATTGTGTGTTAGGGGTTTGGGAACAGCAGAAGCTGCCCAAGTCAGTCCACCTAGCTTAGTACCACTGCCTGAAAACAGCTGTCAAACGTTTTTTGGTGTTTTCGTAAAAAATGATCAACAACTTTGGGGTGTCCTGGTTTTTACTTTTTGAAATATGGCAACCCAGGACCTTCTGAGCAGCCACCAAGACACGGACCTTCCTTGGTTTTGTTTATCCTGAAGAACCTGTGAGGCCTTCAGGAAACATTCACTTAGGCCAGGAGCAGCCATGGTGTTATGAGTTCAGACAGGACAAGTAAGAGTATTGATTTTCTCCTTGACACTCTTCCTTCTGCCCATTCATTTACCTTCCCCTCTAGTCCCATTCCTGCACAACCGCCAAGGGCAAGTTGTGAGGTGCTCACTACGTATCTTTGCTTTCTCTCATTGCTTACTCCCTTGGAGAGGGCACGTGAACAGGCAGCAGCTACAAGGAAGATGAGCAGCAGGCCCAGGAAGTGCCAGAGGTCAGCAGAGGACAACCACATGTCAGTGGTAGATGGAGCCAGAGGCCCAAAGTGGGTAATGCAATGGACATGATTCTTACCTGCTGTTTGCTGCAGAACTGTCCCAGACAAGGAACCCCCAGGCTGGCTTATGAAAACATGACAAAAGGGGTTGATGGGCCATCTGAGAGGAATATTTGGGTCTGAGGAGACAGATGTTCCCAAGGTGATGGGGCATGTGTTTGAGGTGACAGGAGAAGGGAGTCCTGAGGAAGGGTTGCAGGGAAGAAGAAGAAGAAGAAGAAGAAGAAGAAGAAGAAGAAGAAGAAGAAGAAGAAGAAGAAGAAGAAGAAGAAGAAGAAGAAGAGGAGGAGGAGGAGGAGGAGGAGGAGGAGGAGGAGGAGGAGGAGGAGGAGGAGGAGGAGGAGGAGGAGGAGGAAGGAAGGAAGGAAGACTAGGGTCCATCTTGGACAGGCTGGCTGAAGGCAGGCTGGGAGGGATGCCCTGGACTCCATGGCTGCGAATGCTGTGGGAGACAAGCTCCTCTGGAAATGACCATGCTGTAAGATCTGGACTCCCTCCATGCAGACTGAAGGTGTAAATAGGCAAATAAACCCATGGGCTCTTACCACCACTCAGCAGAAAGAGGTGGGGGCACCCAACCTTTGTAACACCTGCCTAAAAGTGGTAAAATTCCAGCCATGTAGGAGTATGAAGCTTCTTGACACACATCTCTCCATCCATGGGCACTGCAGTCGCACTGCGGAGCACCTTCTCAAAGTCAGTAAGTAAGGCACAAGATTTTAGGAAGGCGGCCCAAGGCTCTGACCGGGTTCTAGAGTCCTCCCTCCTCCTTCTCAAAGCCAGGTTAGTGCTTTCCCAGCTTTGGGTAGGAGGTTGGAGGGCTCTAGGACCATGCCAAAGTTTCACGCCTCCCTCCCAAACGCCCATGCCTCTCTTACCTCACTTTGGGAAAGCAGCACAAGGGCTGGAGAGGGGCATCACAGAGGGCACCATGTTGTTGTTGTTGTTGTTGCTGCTGCTGCTGCTGCTGTTGTTGTTGATAATAATAATAATAATAATAATAATAATAATAATAATAATAATAATAATAATAATGTCCTGCCCATCTAACTGGGTTTTCCCAGTCACTCTGGTTGGCTACCAACAGAATATTAAAAAACACGATCAAACATTAAAAACTTCCCTAAACAGGGCTGCCTTCAGGTGTCTTCTAAAAGTCAGATAGTTGTTTATTTCCTTGACATCTTATTGGGGGGAGGCATTCCACAGGGCAGGTGCCACTACCGAGAAGGCCCTCTGCCTGGCTCCCTGTAACCCCACTTTTCACAGTTAGGGAACCGCCAGAAGGCCCTCGGCTCTGGACCTCAGTGTCCGGGCTGAATGATGGGGGTGGAGACGCTCCTTCAGGTATCCTGGGCCGAGGCCGTTTAGGGCTTTAAAGGTCAGCACCAACACTTTGAATTGTGCTCGGAAAAGTACTGGGAGCCAATGTAGGTCTTTCAGGACTGGTGTTATATGGTCCCGGCAGCCACTCCCAGTCACCGGTCTCACTGCCGCATTCTGGATTAGTTGTAGTTTCCGGGTCACCTTCAAAGGTAGCCCCATGTAGAGTGCATTGCAGTGGTCCAAGCGGGAGACAACTACAGCATGCACCATTTTGACGAAACAGTTTGTGGGCAGGTAGAGTCTCAGTCGGCATACCAGATGGAGCTGGCAGACAGCTGCCCTGGACACAGAATTGACCTGCACCTCCAGGTCTGCCACTGCTCCATCCATATTGCCTAAACTCTCTTCCTCCATCTTCCCTTCTCTTGTTTATCCATGCTGGAGAAAACATACATGCGTTCTGCTATTGCTTTACACCATCCTATGCCTAGGTTTCTTGAAAAGCACGTTATGTTAGGGTATTTCACCCTGGCGAGTCCTTTGGTTCTGTTGCGAATTATGAGCAAAAGCAAGCCACATGCTTCATCTCGACACGCACGCAAATCCCCAGTGCGATGGCAGCAGAGGATGACATAAATAAGCACATTGTCATTAAGACTGTAGCTCAGGACCATTTGACATAGCGGAGCTTCTGGACTTCGTTAACCGTTCTGGCCGTTTGCAGACATGCCCCCAAGACGAACATCTGATGGGTTTATTGATGCAATGATGGGCAATAAACACACAGGTCCGGTCATCCACTAACACAGATTGCTGTGTAACCATGAAGCAGTGAGGAAATAATGTTCAGGGCAGCATTACCAAGTGAAACCATGTTAAACGCATGGCTTTCATTTGGCGAAGAGGAAGGTGGTGGAGGAGGAGGAGCCACAGGGAAGCGATCTGCACAATGGCGAAATAGAGGATTAACCCTTGATCTCCACATTGTTCCAATGAATATTGCCCGTCCTGGAGTTGCCATTGCCCCAGGTAGGAATAGGGTAGAAATTCAGTTTGGTTTGGATTGTAACACAGACTTACCTAACTTCCTGGAAGCATCACAGATTCTTCAAAATTCGCAGTTCTCTGAATTTTGTGGTGCCGTTCCCCAATCTGAAAATACGTAGCGAAATGTGTGGAAGTGTGTATCCGTGAAAATGCCATACCAAAAAAAAAATGCACTATGTATAGGGAAATGGCTTGCAAAAATGTATTTATTAAGAGAAAGGTGTGCCGAAACACTGACGGATTTTTTGTTTAAAACAGTAATAATCGCAAGCTGATGGGGTAATGGGGCAAACTGAATTGAAGATTAAAAAATAAGAAACTGTTTAAAAATAGGAAACTGAGAGAATCTGAAATTGACAGGTTTGTGTCCATCCCTAGCCCTTGGATGGAAACTCCTTTCCATTTGCTTGCTTCACTTGTATGAGTTCAGTGCTCAGTTGCAGCCCTTAAAGAAGGGATTATGTGGTCCGCTGGGTTTCTGGGTACTCCCAGCATATCATTCCTGTTCTTTAGGCCAGGCATACATAGGCAAACCCGGCCCTCCAGATGTTTTGGTACTACAACTCCCATCATCCCTAGCTAACAGGACCAGTGGTCAGTCCCAAAACATCTGGAGGGCAGAGTTTGCCTATGCCTGCTTTAGGCTGTTGCAGTTCAAGATGCTGCTAATGGGACAAGAGTACCGGCGGAGTGTGTCTTCATGGCACCCAAGGGTGTAGTCAGAGGGGGCAGGGAGGGGCAGCTGCCCCCCCAATCAATAAAAATCAATAAAAACCAGCCCAATCAAATCAGCCCAATCACACCAAACATGAGGCTAAGCAAAGGTCTGCTCTTGGCTTACCAATCATGGTTTGTTCAAACAAAACAAACCAGGATCCCTTGTTCGGGTATCTTCCTTTCATGTTACCCAAGGTATATTCAACAGCAGGTTTTGACAATAACTTTTGCCAGATTGCTGCTTTCAACTATTTTATCAGATGCCCAATGGTTCTCACCCTTACCACCCTTTGTGGGGAGAAATGTGATGTGCAAAACACACTATAAAATCTGTTTTGTGGGTGGGCCAGAGTCTGAAGATGGGATCTCTTGGAATCACCGAATTATTATTATTTTATTCCTTAGCTTTGTGTCGTTTTCCTATTTCTGCTTGCTGTTCAACATGTCCCCCTTCTCTCTATTTAGCAACAGGGAACCTGTGACTCTCCAGACATTGTTGTTCTATGGCTTCTATCATCCCTGAGACCATCAGATGTATTGACTCATACCTGCCAAGTTGCTGTCAGAGAAATAAGGGACCGGGCCGGAAATAGCAGACCGGAAGTAGTGCTGCGGCCATTTTGGAACTGGGCGGAGCATGCTCGGAAGTGACTTTTGATGCTGCTTTGCCCAGTTCCAAAATGGCCACTGCGCCAGAAGTTGCACTGCAGCCATTTTGGAACTGGGCAGAGCAGCATCAAAAGTCGCTTCTGAGCATGCTCCGCCCAGTTCCAAAATGGCCACCGCACCAGAATAAACCGGGGAAAAACAAAAAAAATCCGTTTTTTCAGCTAGGAACAGCTGGAAAAACAGGGATTTCCCGGGGAAAACGGGAGACTTGGCAGCTATGATTGACTTGGGCTGATGGGAGCTGGAGTCCATCAGTTTCTGGAGGGTCCCGCAGCACATTATGGATTCAGGCCTATTATATATTTTAAAAATTCTTGAAAAGCAATCCCTGGCATCTTTTCTCCACTTGCGCTGTCCTCTGCCTTCATGTAGCTAGAGCCGGGACTGTCTTCTTCCTCTTAGGACACACAGATTCTAACATCCTAGCACTTTCCTGCATTTCATCAGCAACAAGATGTCTTTAATTTACATGCTTCTCCAAAATGCACCCTCTGAGAATACAAAGACAAAATTTCATACAGATGGGAAAGACTTCTCATTCTCCTCGCCACCTTTCATGTTTCCCGGGGGCCTAAATAAACAGTCCCCTGCAGAATCCCACACAGGTTTTTAAGCTCCACCATTTTCACATATGTTAACTTCACTCCTTGTTACGCCTCAGAAATGAGGCACGCCTGGCAGGAATTTGGACTTCAGTGGAAGAAATAAACGACAAACAGTTGGCATTTTGTAGCGTTCATGGTATTATTCTCATTTGTAAGTATAAATAATGGGGTTGGTACATAACAAGAACACGTCATTATATCTTTCAGATTTCTAAGTAACATTAGGAATTCTAAATGGCGAGCAGACCACAGACCCAATTTCCCCATGTGGATGAAAACAATGAAGGGGTTTCCTCAAGTATACCTAGGAAAGAAGAATATAGGTGATTCTGCACCTTCCTCTAGAAGTGAACATCCTGGCGCAGTGTCCTTTCTCATTCTTTTTCAATTGCACCCACAGGAGAAGTGGTGATGGGACAACAATGAGTGGTCAGAGAGAGAAGACAGGGAAGAGGAGGTGTTGGAAGCTGAAGAGGCAATAGGACTTAGTGAGCTGGGGGAGTCTGTGGCAGAGAGCAGTCAAGAATCAGAGGAAGAAGCTAAAGCAGGGGAGTGGGAGAAGGGAGATCAGGAGGCAGAGATGAGTTAGAAGATGAAGAGTCACAGGTATCTCCCTCTCCTGCTGAGATAAGCTCCCCTCGCTGCTTGTCTCCCAGAACCAGAAGAGACATGAAAAGGGTGGAGGAGAGGCTGGCTGCATGCAGGCTCAGTCTCCAATTGCTCGTCCGATTGCTTGGAAGAAGCCCCGGAGAGGAGGAGGCACAGACAGGTTTGGGGAGACAGGGACCTTTAGTCTCAGCAACTGATTTTCTGGAATAAGACCTACAGGGAACAAGCTGCTGTGTTTATTAGGCCACCTCTGTGAAGGTCGTGTTTTTGAACTGTGTGATTTACTGACCAGCTCACTCTGTGGCACACAGTGTCTCTGAGCATTTAAAAGTGCTGGCCAAAACAACAACAACTTACCACTAGTTAAGATGATAGAAAATAAACCCAAAGCTATCGAAGAAACAGTCTACTAATCTGTAACAGGCTCTCACAAACTCTGTGGATAGGAATTAAAACCGGATGCTGAAAGCATTTCAACAGAAGCGAGTCCCACAAAATGCAGTTGAGCTTGCTTCATAATAACTTTGCCGAGTACTTCAACCACAGAAACAATGCATGCTATCTCCAGGTAGAAAAATCCAACTATGCGATAAAACCTGAGAATTGTCTAAGGGTTAGGTTTCTGTCCATGGCAAGACGGGAACTTTTTATTCCTCGGTAATAAAAAGTAACAGCTCAAAGGAGGAGGGGGACACAAACAATAAAATAGATAACAAATATCCAAACAAAATCTCTTCCATTCAATAACTTCTGGGATGTGCTTGGATTTGACAAAGTAACATATTATAAATGGGATACCCCTCAAATAACAAAACTTAGGCACCAAAGGTGTCATGGACTTTGAAGACGCTCAAACTCAGAACGAAAGGGAGAAACGTGCTAAGAGGAAGGCACGCTTGGCAAATCCACACCGTGATCAACTCCCACCCGGAAACCTATGTCTCCACTGTGGAAGGACATGTGGATCCAGAATTGGCCTCCACAGTCACTTACGGACTCACTGTTAAGACCGTGTTTATGGAGGACAATCTTACTCAGCTACGAGTGATCGCCAAAGAAGAAGACATTTAAGGTACCGGTAATATCACATCACTTTAAACAGCCAAGAACAGTATCATCGGAACTGTAGTTTGTTAAGAGGGCTAGGCATTGTTGGAAAACCCCTCTTCCCTTCCCAGAGCACAATTCCCAGAGTACAATTGCCCTGGGAAGTGGGCTTGACCCTTGAACCACTCTGAGAACTATAGCTCTGTAAGGAGAGCACTGGGACTCCTAACAACTCTCAGCACCCTTTACAAACTACAGTTCACTGGGTCTAAAGTGGTATGATACTGTTTTAAAGTGCACCGTGGAAACACTTTTCCATTGGCTTATCCCACAAAGCTGCCACAAATATTTAAAAGCCCACCAGGCGTTTCTGGAACTACCAACCCACCAAGAGGGAGGACAATTATCCTGTAGGAGAGATCCAAGCTAGCCAGGGCCCTACCCTGGTGGCTGTGGACCTTTGAATGTTTGCAAGAACACTGTGGGATGAATCTATGGCAAAGCAGCTCCCACAGCATGTACTGCAACATCTAATGAGCACATCTGTCGATTCCAAAGGAGATCAAAACTGACCGTAGAATGTTTTTCACTCTTCTCTCTCCCTTTGTAAGTAAGGGCTTGCCCTCAAAAAAACTTGACCTCGTGAATAGTCCTTGAAATCAATGAGAATTACTGGCACGTGGCAACTATTCACCAAAGTAAGAGCAACTCGCCCCAAGAGAAGTAACACAGATATTGAGAAGGCTGTTGAAATTGTTCCTCTAAATTGATTGCTTTTCTTCATAAATGCAAAGAACAGGTGCTCTTCATACTGGAGAAGGAAAGAGAAAGAGGTGTCAGATGTGGAGAATTTTTACCATTTTTAAAAAAGTGACAGTTTGTTTCAGGCTTTGTTGACAACTTTTTTTTTATCAGTCCATATTCAGGAACTTAACATGATCTGCCAAAATTAGCAGATAGTATTAATCATGATTTATTTTTCCGACCTGAGGTGAGAAACTTATGGCCCTCCAGCTTTTGTTGGACTCCAACTCACATCATCCCTCATGCTGCTTGGGGCTTATGGGATTTGGAGTGCAACATCTGCAGAGCCACATGTTCCCTTTCCCTGTTTTAGACGATGCCACCACCCCCCTCCAACCAAGTCTAAGGTTTCCCAATGCCTAAACTGCCAAAGTTGTGATGATTCTACGGGGTAAGCAAAACTTCCAGGTCATAGCTAATTCCTACCCGGCCCCACAAATATGGCGACCACTGCAGTCATAGCAAGGTCAATTCAATGAGTAAATGCAAAATTACCGGAGTTTGATCCAACGAAGAAGAGATGGGCTTCTGGGGCTGGTGTGGGCTGTTTTAAATCACCCAGGAGTGGACCTGAGGCAAGCCTGATTGTTCCCTCAAGCCCGCCCCTGGAGAGTCCAGCCCTCCACACCAGCCTGCCATTGGCCAATTCAGCAAGTTGACTCAGAGCAGGATTTCAAATCTGTGACAGATATATTCATGTATTGCCTGTATTTTTGTTGGATTTTTTGAATAGTCAAGTTACTTTAGAGCCGGTCTAATGTAAATACTGTCTGTTTAAGAGAAACAGGTGTCTGTGTTTCTGTTAATTGCCCACAGGCGTGGGCTCTGCTTCTTGTATATAAGGCTCTGCCAGAAAGCCTTCTGTATCTCTTAGTTAGATCCTTTCAGTTTGATTCATCTCTAAGTAGATCACTCTCTCAGTTGTTCTCAGTTTAAGAGATTCCTCAGTTGAATCTTAGTATGATTGCTTAGTTATAATGCTAGAATGCTGTTAATTCTTGGGCAGTTTAATGGGAGGTTTGTGGGAGGTTTTGGAAAGTGGGTAGATAACATTGCTAAGAGAGAAAGCATTTATCTTTAGTTTAAAGTCTCTTTAGAGTCAGTTTGTTTTGCAGTTAAAGAAACCCAACCGTTTGTATTTTCATCTGCATACTTTTACAAGTGTGCAGCTACCGTAGTAAGGGGTTTCATATAAGGGAGATAATTCCCTACGCTCTTGGTGGTGCTTTCTTAGCCAGGTCAACTTCTGACTGCGTATACTCTGCGTGAAGCGTACTTTAAAGGGCCGCTGTAAAACTGGGATCTATGATTTAGGTTAAGCAAGTTTCCATACCCAGTTTTCTCCAATATTATTCTTATCATATATATATTATTATTCCAATAATTTTTGCTTATCTGAGCAAAAGAGGGTTTAAAACTATGTAAGAGTGAGATTTTCTTCCCCAGTTCTAAGACATGGCGTTGCATTAACTTCTAGGTCAATTTGGGGCGGCTTGCAAGCAAAATGTCTTCCAAATGACAAGAAGCCATACCAAAAAAATGTGGACTCACCTCTGCATTTTGGTTTGTGCTGTGCTTTTCTCTTTGTGACTCTCCTTGTGAAAAACTGAGAGGGGAAACAAATGGTAGCAGTTAATCTTCCACCTCAAATTATTCAGTTACCTCGTCACAGATCTAAGGTACCAGATTTTCCCAGTGGAAACACAACCCTGGTTGAGTGCGTGGAACCCCCTGGAATCTTGTTTTCGCTCAGCAGAGATTGGATGTGGTGCGCAAACTTTGTAACAATATTGATACCCTGGTCTTCCTGCCAGGGCAATGCCCGTAGTTTCCCCTCTGCCAATTTGATCCTCAAAGCAGCTCGGTGCGGTAGGTGAGGCTGAAGAATGGTGACTGGCCAAAGGTCACCTAGTAAGCTTCACGACTGAGTGGTGATATGGACCTGGGTCTCCCCAGTTCTAGACCTACATGCTAAACACATCACACTTCATCTTGCCTCCTATCTGACCCAGGTAAGAAACAGTTTGCCAAGAAGCAGCAAAGGCAGTTTTGTATAAACATGTCTTCAGGGGCCACTTGATGGAGCCGAGCCCTGAGATCCGCCAGACTTAGGTCATAATGGTGTCATTGCTCATTGTGTTGTAAAAACAGAGACATTTCAGCCAACCTTGTACATCACTCAACAGCGGCAACATCAAGTGATGGGTTGCAGTTACAAAACAGTCCTTGCAGATCAAACAATAAGGACAAAGTTTATATATCACTATTCATCACTTATTCAAACAATGAAGCTTGCAGCTCATTGGAGAGTCACATGTTCCATCAAACAATAATTTTACCAGAAGCAAGCCTCACATATTTGAATCAGCCCACCATTCCTAAGTATGACTGGATACATATTTTTGTTTCCTGAATGACAATCCAAGGCAGAAATCCAGCAGGATGCCTGGAACACCCTGGCATTTTAAGGAATGTGTTTTCTGAAGATGGCACCTTGAAGGTTGCTTTGCACATTACATTATGTGTTGAAAAGAGGATGCGCAAGTGACTCATGCGTCTTTTTGTGGCTTTCGTTTGTGCAAGGAGGGTATTTTATTTGCATCCCTTCCTTACAAGGAGAGGTTACAGCTTGCACATCTTCTTACCAGAAATGGATGAGAGAAACAAAAATAGATACCGGAATCAATTCTGCAGTTCCTTGAAACATGCAAATCTGCCCCTGGTATTCTACTGGACCTCATATGGAAATGTAGCTGGCAATTGTCTGAGTGTAGGGTTGCCATGTGTCCTGAATTTCCCTGATGTATCTGGAATACTGCAGTCGGAAGCAGTGTCTGGATGTATGTCAACCCATGTTCTGTTTCGTGAATTTGCCAAAAAAAAAAAAGCTCAACAACTTTTCTGTCCAGAGTGCATATGGAAACATTGCCTTTGAAGAGGCCAGACCACCTGACTCAAATAAGTAACAAATGGGCAGACTGCAATACTGTCCATTTGTATAGCTACAACTGGCATGGGTTATATAAATGAAAACCACTTGGGTACCTTCTAACATGTAAGGTTACCCCTGCTGGGCATAAGCCATGGTGAGCTGAAGTCTTCTAGAATATATCCATCTGTCAGAGAATGCCTTGTTGTTGGGGCTCTGTTGGGTGAGCAACAGATAGAGAAGGAAATGAGGAAACAGATAGGAGTATGGACCTGGATTATATTGGATATAAGAGTTCAGACACTCTACACCCTTGACCTAAGCAGACCATTTTGGACTAGTAAAAATGGTTATAGAAGGGGTGGGGCATCTCCTTTAGGACCACATTTCCCGATAGATAGCCATGTGGCTGCTTGCCAAAGAGGATCAGAGCTGCAGAAAAAAGTGGGTGGAGCAACAGATGAAATTCTTAGCTTTGTGCAAGAAGCTACAGTTAGACCAGATGGGTGGGAGCTTGCCCGCTCTTGATGGGGTTACACTCTCTCTGAAGGAGCAGGTACATAGCTCAGGGGTATTTCAAGATCCATTGCTGTCACTTGAGGCTCAGGTGGCCTCGATGGCACAGAGTGCCTTCCATCAGCTTTGGCTGGTGCCCCACCCTTGCTCCTACCTGGATAGGGATAGGCTAACATCTGTTGTCTATGCTCTGCTAACGCTCTAGGTGAGATGATTGTAATGTGTTATGTGTACATGGAGCTGCCTCTGAAAACAGTTCGGAAACTTCCGCTGGTGCAAGACAGTTTGAGCGTATTGCACAAATCCTGGCCCAACTACACTGGCTGCCAATTAGTTTCTGGGTCCAATTCAAAGTGCTGGTTTTGATCTATCAAGCCTTAAACAGCTCAGGGCTGCAATAATTCAAGGGCCACTTCTCCCCATGTGACAGAGTCCGAACCCTGTGATCATAATCTGAGGCCCTTCATAGTGTGCCTCCTCCACAAGAGGTCCAGAGGATGGCAACATGAGAACAGCCCTTTTCTGCATTGGCACCCCCAAGGAGGATCGCCTGACACCTTCATCATACATCAGTGCCAGGGGAAAACGTTCTTTTTCAACCAGGCCTTGGTCTAATTAACATTCTATGTTCTGGAGGTTGCATCACCAAGCCAAGATTTTACAGTCTGTGGAAAACAGATGAGCTTAGGTGTTCAAGTTGGTCTTAATAAGATTAATACAAGCTGCAGGAGATGGGAGATTTGGTAGAACATTGAAACTGTGAGTGAGTTCGATCAACACCATGTACATTTCTCGCTTGAAAAGAAGTTCAGAAGGGAACGTATTAATAAGTTGTGAATCTTCCTATCCTTCAAAGTTTCCTATTAACTCCAAGGGAGGAAAAATTAACTGCATACACTGAATATTCAGCTTAATTAACTATTTCAATGTACCCAGAGCTGCTTTCATACATGGAACAATGGCCAAGCCAATTTGTTCTTCTTCACAAATGTCTAAAATTGCAACACTCAAGCTCCACGCAACATCAGACAAGCACCTGCATCCTAGCACAGATTAGGGTTGCCATATTTCCGCTGCTGTTTCCGTCGTCTTGCCATGCATCCGGGTTTTTCCTGACATTTTGCAATTTGGCAAAATTCCCCCCTGACGCCGAAACCAGGACATGGCAACCATTGTAATGAACAATCAGGGTGAGGAAGACTCTGAACAGGGAACAGCTTTGGATGTTATTAGAAGCTCCAGCTAATGCATGCACAAGCCCTTTATGCAATCATTCACACGTCCAGGAGGAAACTTGCTACCGGTTTTCAGAAAGCTTGTGCATCTTCCCCTATGCAAATTATTCTATGCTGTTACCATAGAAACTCAAAAGCCAGAATCTCAAGGTACTGGTCCAGCAAAGAGCTGATACTTCTAACTATCCCCCAAGCCACTCTGAGCCAGCATGCTGCCATATCCCCAGGGCTTGCATAACCAGAACACCCCAACCCGGAAGCTAGATTCCACTGCTACATTGAACCTTTCTAAAATAAATAAATAAATTACTTTTTAAGACTTAGAAGAAACAGATCCCTCTGCCACAATATAGAGACCCTGCTGTGTGAATTCATGACATACTTAGGTTACATGCTTTATTTACATGGATTCGTACCTGATAAAACTTTATGTCCCAGGAGGCCCATCATGGTCACAGTCAACACAAGCAATGCTATTAGAGATAGGATGCTTAAGGAATTTTCGTCACGTTCCTGACTCCGAGTAGCAGAAACTGGAAAGAAAAAAATGTCCTCGCGTTGTAGTCGATAGATACGTTTCGAGAATACGTAGTCCTTTCATATGAGGGTTGTCTCTGTTAGAACATTTGCTACGCCTTGTTCTCGGCGGTGCCAAATCAATAGCTGAAGAGAACATTGTCAATCAGCAAGGACTGCATTTGATCCTGCCTCTCACAGCCTCCAGGATCACGGTAGGTTCCACCACCAAGACAAGCCCAGGGCCGAGCACATGGGACAACTGTGGCTGCAGACCACACATTATTTTACTTGGCTGTGGGCTATAGTGGCCAATATAATACTGTTATCAATACTTACTACAGGGCAAATCACAGATGTGTGAAGGGATAGAATAGTCTACATCTGTCCTCCGTCCCTTTTAAAAGAAAAAGAAAAAGGGAGGAAGGTTATTACCTTAGCTCAGGTTTTTGTTTTGTTTTGTTTTGTTGGTGAGTTGAATGTAACTCCTCTATTTTCTTGCAGTGATAGATCTGCTATCTAGGCGTTGACGACATAACGTTTAGCCACTGCCCATACCAGAAGCAGCTCCCTGGGTGGGGCAAAGTCATTACCGTAGCTTCCGGGCAGGTGAGTCGCTATTGTTTATCAGAAGGGAGAGGGGCGAAGCAGTGGGGAGGCTGGCATGGTGCAAATGCACCAGCAGGAACGCCAAATTGAGATTTGCACACTGTCAGTCTCTGTGACGCCTCTATTTTCCGCTCCCATAAACAAAAGTGACCCACCTGCCAGCAACCTAGCATAGCATCTTCACCCACCCAGCAAGCCACTTCTGATCCAATGGCATGCGGTCAGTGGACTAAGGCTAGTCCCCTAAATGTTCCCAATAAAATAAAGTATTTGTTATGTACTGAGCTGAATCATAGAACAATAGGATCCAGAATCAGCAGTCTGATTGGTCCGCAGGAGCCACCCAATCCAACTCCAGGTGGAAGTGAATCCGCAACCTGATTGGCCTGCAGGAGCAGCCAATCGGGCGGCTGGCAGAAGTGAATCTGCAACCTGATTGGCCTGCAGGAGCAGCCAATCAGGCTACTGGCAGAAGTCAATCCACAAACTGATTGGCCCACAGGTGTAGCCCTGAAGTAGCCAATCACACAAAGCCCATTGTGTAAATAATGTATATAAGCAGATGGTCTGGCACGTCCTTCCCAAAGCCCAGGAATCTTCTGCCTGGCTTAGGGAGGCTGCTGGTGCCTTTGTCCTTAACTTTTCCCCTACAAAAAAAAAATCACCACACACAACTGTTCTGATCCATCTATTCCATTTCCTGAGGGATGTTGTCTTTGTGATCTAGCTTCCCCAGTTTCTCCCTCAGCTACAGTCTTAACATTTTTCCAAGGAGGTAAATGCATCCCCCCCCCCAGATGCCTTGCCATTGCTGCTGCAATAAGATGATAAAGAACTGATGTGCTACTTCCCCCGCTAATTATCATTTGCATGCTAGCACAGAAAAGATCCTTCAAAACAAAAGGCAAACCTGAATGCAGATGTCTGAGCCACATGTTTTGCCTGAAATGTTGACATACGTTGAACTCAAGCCAGCCTGTGAAAGAGGCAGAAGCAAACAAAAAACAAAAAAAACCACATTAGCCCAAAGGCAACAGAGATGCCTCCTTTTCCTATTCGGCCATGATACTTATTTGACTGTGCCACAAAACACAATGGTTTGCATTGCATTGACAGGCGGAGTTCCCCCAACCCCAGGCAACTCCCAAGTAAAATAATGACCCAAGACAACGTGCTATGGGATTAAAATTGGCCACAACGTTATTAAATCTCAGATGTAGGGAGACCTTGGCTCAGGCATTGGCCGTTTATTCTACCCAGTTTCCAGCCAGGGATCAGGGAGACATCAGGGTTATCCAGAATGTGTGGGGATTGTGCTGGCTCTGGAGAACATATGTTCAAGCAGAGAGCCCGCCCCCCGTTTCGCCGCTGTCGCGGGGAGAGCAATGACAACCTCTCAGCATATGGCCAATGCCTCCCCTCAAGACCCCTTTAACTGGGAACCCTGGGATCACCGCCGCAAGGGGGTGTGGGTCACCACTTCACGCCCCCCCCCCCATTTAGGGAAGATGGACTAAAGGCCAAGGCCAGAAACCATCAAAGTTGTGATGTTTTGCTATGGGGAAGGTGAAACCTGCCAATGCAGGAAAATTCCTTTCTGGCCCTTCAACAGCGACCCTGCCATAGCAGTGCCTGCGTACCTGTGGAGAAAAGGTTAACTTGCAAAAAAAAAGGCTTAACTGGGGGAGGGCAGGGTGGGAGAAGCTCTGGCACCAACTGACGCTTCGCAGGTAAGATTCACCTTCTGTTGTGTGAGCAGGGTGGTCCCTCCCCCTACCTGTCTGATCCCCTGGCAATGCCTCCCCAGGCAGGATTGGCTGATTGGCTGAGGTAGGCAGAGACCTCCAGGTATCCAGCCTGGGGAGGGCGAAGCCAGCCCGTACTACCGGGAGCTACACTGGGATCTGGGGGGCTGCGCGCGACCACACAAAAGGCGCCCCCCCCATTTAATGTGGGGAGCGGTCGTTGATGAAGACACTCACCCTTTTTGGTGTGTCCATGGAGCATGCTAATCCTGTGCCAGTTCTAAGTGTGGGGAACCTGTGCCCCTCCAGATGTTATTGGACTCCAAATCCCATTAGCTGCAGCCAGTATGGTTAATGGTCAAGGGTGATGGGATTTGGAGTCCCATGTGCTGCTCTGGTTCGCCAGAAGCAGCTTAGTCATGCTGGCTACATGACCCGGAAGCTGTACGCCGGCTACCTTGGCTAGTAAAGCGAGATGAGTGCCGCAACCCCAGAGTCGTTCACAACTGGACCTAATTAATGGTCAGGGGTAACTATAACATGTGAAGGACACACAGCTTCCCCAGCTGTGTTGTAAGCCATGTGTTCTGTCCATGGACAAGAATGGGTAGAATCTAGAATTGTAGAATTGGAAGGGATCCTATGGGTCATACTTTATTTGGAAGGATATTTCTGCTAAGTGCTCTGTGCAAATAATTGTTCATTGTAAAGTCACTGAGAGGATGTGGTAGCAACCATTCAAAAACAAAATACAGGAACTCTGTGACTCGAAATCTACATGATTTCACAACATAACGTAGCTGTGCAGAACGTATCAATTCCATAATGGTACTTGAGGGTTGATTGGGGGGGGAAATGATATCCCACCTCACAAAAGTAGTTAGTTGTTCTTTTTTTAACTTGGGTCTTTTGTTTCCCACTGACTGAAATGGGTATTCTCCTGCATGCCACACTTCTCAAACTGTTTGCTTTAAAAGGATCTGACAGACGCAGATCAAGCATTCAGGATTCACTTGTAAGAAAGGAGAAATAAAAAATGGCACAAACCACTGAGATGGGCTGGTGGATTCCAGTAGAGTTGCATAAAGATGCCTCTGTTTTGTTGCATACTTGAACGGAAAATTCTGCCTCGGCAGCTTGCGACATGAAGGAAACTTCTATCCATTTGTCCATCACAGCAAGATTCATTTCCCAAGCTGAAACAGAAGTAGAAAAGCAATCTATGTTACCGAGAAGCGATCCTAATTAGTGACACTTTTGTTTTTGCCGTTTAATACTTGCTTCATTTTTCAGCCAGCTTCATCACTGAAGCTTAGAGGCGACCGCAAAATGTCCGCCCTTTATTTAATCTATCACATTATGAGGTCCGTGCACCTTGTGTCCAGCAGCATCGAACACCGCACCAATGCTTAGATACTATACCAATTAGTATGTTGATTTTAATAAACTGCCCTTGGCAAATGTTTTATTGGAATGAGACTTGTTTGCATTCATCTGTCTCGAGAGACAATGGAGTGTGCCTCTGGTGGTGAAGAAGGCAAACTGCTGGAGAATCACAGCGCCTGCTGTGGCTGCAAAGACCAGTAACTCATAACCGCTGTGTTGTTTTCGCTGCATTAGCACCACCGGAGTGACCTGGGCAGTGTGTATGCAAAGGCAGTTTTAGGGTGGCATGACCAGTGTGGTGGCACTGGGTACCATGGTGCTGGGGATGCCACAGCAATGCTGTGGAATGGAGCGTTAGAGGTGGGGGCACTGAATTTTAGCGTCACACACTGAAATTTGAGAGCCCAAAGTCCACCGCTGGTGTATGGAGGTCCAGGGCTGCCCAGACAACAAGACCCAACCCCTCTCGGTCTTGCTGATGTGGTGCAAAGGAAAGCAGAGCGATGAATTTGGCACCAGCTTGGCTGCAGGAGTTGGCGGGAGGAGGCGTACAAGACGCCACCCAACCGACACCAAGGAAAACACCGTAATTCAAAGGATACAGTTCCTCATCAACCACGGTCCTTCAGATCTAGTCTTAGGAAAGAAAAAAAAAAAACCACCCTGCATTATGACTAGGCAGCTCATTCCACTATGACTGCCATTGAGCCATTACAAATGTAGAAAGATGTTTGTGATCTTACCTTGGGGATTTCCACGAGCAAATGGGCATCGAATCCAAGAACCGTGTTTAGTTGCAAACTAAAAAAAGGTTTTTTAAAAAGAAGTGATTAGTTACACTGGGGTGGGTTTTTTTTTTTTTTTAGCCTAATCTGAATTTCTAAATGGAATGTAGTGATGAATAGAGGAGCGATGGCTTTTATCTTAAAGACATTGGGAATTGGTTCCAAGTCAATATCCATAGGATTCTGCTGTGCAGAAGCTAGCAGAGTGGTTCCCTAATATTTGCCCTGGACCATGGACCACTTGAAAACTGTTGAGGGTCTTGGCAGATCACTTAATGATTTTTTCCGCCTGTTGTGGCCATAGCTGCCAAGCTTTCCCTTTTCTCGCGAGGAAGCCTATTCAGCATAAGGGAAAATCCCTTAAAAAAAGGGATAACTTGGCAGCTATGGTTGTGGCAATTGCAATGTTCTGTGCTAGATGCTGTATGGTTTTGGATGTCATTTCTATTGCTATCAAAAATACAGTCAAAAATCAACATGGATATTGAATGCAATGGACTTGTTGTGTTCCGTCCACAAACACACCTCGGACCACATGAAGGAAACTTGAAGACCACCAGTGGTACTTGCACCACAGTTTGGGAACCCCTGTAATACTGAATTGGTGGTTAGGGGGAGATTAGATTTGGGTGCTTCTTCCCAACAAGCTAAATAATTCCAATGGAATAATACAGCCTTCACAAAACCAGTGCTCTCTGAACTGCTTCTCAAACTGTCAATACATTTCTAATGATGGCCGTCTACAGAGGGGACAGGGTAGCTTTTCCACAGAACCCAGCCACAATATTTCTTTTAATAAGTAGAGCCAAGGGATGATTCATAAGGAAATAATGTACAAGGGGAAAAAATATATACCTTCATGCAAAGGTTTGGCTGCGCATCAACTCGAGAATATTTTACCTGATTGAAAAAAGAATGATCAGAGAGTTATTGGCATTGTCTGAGAAAAACAGGCATTGGCATAGCTAGCTTTTTAGATGCATTGGAAAGATTATTCATTCATAAACATTGCAAAGATGTTCTTTGCTGAACTGAAAGCTAAGCCTAACTGGGTGTAAACCTGACTTACTAAAAGTTGACTTGGTGTACATCAAAAGCCTCGGGTGGATGGAATTTTTAGTGAATGCATGGAGTGCAGAGGTGGTACCCTACTCACTGGCGGAGGAAGAGGAGGACAGGGGGAGCGCACTGCCACCGGCAGCGCGGTCCTAGTGGGGTGCCATCGTGGATGCCCCCACCCACCAGTGCTGGGCACCATGCCCCCAGGATGCGCACCACGCCCCCGGGATGTGCAAAAGCCATGGCCCTGCCTGCTCTCCGCCTCCCCGGTGCCAGAGCATGAAGCTCCGCCACTGGTCCTACTCTGAACCTTTGTTCACCCGACCACTTGAACACATCCTAGGCGCATTCAGACTGATGTGTATCTGCATACAGCTTGTGGACACAGGGGTAGGAATGTCCAAACAGATTTATCCTTCAATCCCCCCCCCCCTGTCTCTTAACATTTTGCAATACCGTCCTCCACTTACAAAATATGTCCAAAGATAAACGTTGCTAATTGAACAATGAAAGAGAGTAATTAATTCTCCCAGCATACCAGATCTAAAACAACAATGTATATGAAGGACTACACACGTGAAATGGATATTATAATTATAAAATGTAACAGAGGCCCTGTTTGTAAGGAGGAAAAAAATGTTGCCAGCTGTGAGAATGGACTAACGACAAATGAAGGATGACAATCGGACATTAAATAAGAGACGATGTGGCTATGAGAGGAAATGATCAACATATGTTAGCAACAGGAGCAGGAAACCTGATTTTAAGAAATTGTATTAAATTAATTTGGTTTGATTTGTAATAATTTGGAAATTAATTTATTTATTTTTAAATAAAAAATATGTACCAAAATGCACATCCAGTCACATATCTTGTATCCAAACGCATTCAGAATGCCTATTTCAGAATGAAATAATGTGTTACTAAAATTAGCAATAAAAAATTCTATTTTGTGGGGAAAGGATAAAGAAATTTGTTTTCAAAGGAGACCAACGCTTTTTGGCCAATTAATGTTTCACAGTGCTTCTTCAGGTGAAACCAAGTTTGCCCTCCCACTCAATGGCTACTTGCAGAAATACTAGACCCAGTGCATATATTTGCTTTCGGTGCTTACTTTCTCTGCAGCAATATTTGCCGTGTTCTCTAGATCAACGCACCGATCATTAGTCTTCATGAGCTGACAAAGGCTGACAGTAACATGGACAGGACAGGCTGCTTCCCATGCCAGTGTCTGTGTGTTGGGATTATAAATAACGTTGTCCCACAGGGCCTTGGTATCTAAAAAGCAACACAGGAGGGAAATGAAGGCTGAGTAAAAGCACATTATATAACTCAAGTGTCCGGGATGCTGAACTCAACTCCTCCTCCCCAGTGGTAACTAGCTATAAGCACCTACCATTTTGTCGGCTAGGAGTGAGACATGGCTCTGTTGCTATCTACCATGAGAGTACAGACACAGGGCTATGATCCGTTACTGCAATTTTTTAAAGGATTTTTGATATGCTGGACAAGTATTTTATGTAAATGTAAGGGGGCAGAGTTACAGAGAACAGCCCCCCATCATAAAGTCCAGCTCCTCAACCAGTCAGAGCTCCAGCAGCGGGTCCAGTGAAGGGCAGGAGGAAGTGAGCAGGTCGGATACTGAAGGATACTGACAAGCTGGAAAGTGTCCAGAAGAGGGCAACCAAAATGGTCAAAGGCCTGGAAACGATGCCTTATGAGGAACGGCTTAGGGAGCTGGGTATGTTTAGCCTGGAGAAGAGAAGGTTAAGGGGTGATATGATAGCCATGTTCAAATATATGAAAGGATGTCATATGGAGGAGGGAGAAAGATTGTTTTCTGCTGCTCCAGAGAAGCGGACACGGAGCAATGGATTCAAACTTCAAGAAAGAAGATTCCACCTAAACATTAGGAAGAACTTCCTGGCAGTAAGAGCTGTTCGACAGTGGAATTTGCTACCAAGGAGTGTGGTGGAGTCTCCTTCTTTGGAGGTCTTTAAGCAGAGGCTTGACAGGCATATGTCAAGAATGCTTTGATGGTGTTTCCTGCTTGGCAGGGGGTTGGACTGGATGGCCCTTGTAGTCTCTTCCAACTCTATGATTCTATGGTACAGGGCTCTGGCAGCGTCCAAGAGCCGCGACTGCAGCCTAGAGCTCCTATACAGGAAATGGCCAGCGGAGGAGCATCGGACAGGCGCCCTTTTCCCCAACGCCTGATTTGAGGCGTGCCAGCTCCCATAGGAGCAAGGGGCGGCGCTTTGGGGTCCCCAAACTACTGTGCTGGGCGCGTAGCCGGAAAGAGCGAGATTCTGATGAAGACTGAACAGTCGTGTTTCTCTTATCTCTTGCACTGTAAATAAGTATGCACCAATAAAAGTCTTAAAGACATGACAGTGTGGAGCGTCGTTAATCGAGGGTATCCACCAGCATCCCTGGCATCAAAGTTCAAAAATCTGGATACACATCTGCAGAAAATTCAGACTAAAAACAGATCCGATAGCCTAGTATCATGCTCCCTGTGATTTCACCTTCCCCTTAACAATCATTTCTTTAACAGCATAGCGTCCATTCAAAAGAGAGAGAAAACATATTTTACTTGCCATTTTTAAACGGGCATAACTGGGTTCTCTGTGCATCAGAAATTGCTGGCCATACCTGCAATCCAAACAGAAAGATCCGTTACTTCAAATAACCAGCTAGTTTAAAATCTATTTTTGAATGAATGCTTATCCACAAAGCCCCTCTTTACTAAATGCATTCATGTAGTTGGTTGTGTTCCTGTTCAAGGATTTTGCCCCTCTCTCGGAAATAATGCTCCTTCAGTTAGGAACAGCATTTTCTAACCAGATTACATGTCCAACCATGTTGAAAATACTTACCTCGATGCATAGACAAGGCAACAACTGAGTGTACTGTAAAGAAACCGGTTTCACCAAGTCCTTCCCTTGTACCTGAAATTGTAAAATACCCTGCAATAAGTCAAGCATTTCTTCACAGTAAATAACCTTTCAGAAAATTCCCCATGTATTCTTATTATGGAGAATAATGTTATCAATGCTGACTCTGTTTGTTTTAAGAAAAAATACAAAAGCATTTTACAATACTGTTTATATATAATAAAAACACATAAAAAAATCAAAATTGGGGGCCATCAACAGTTATGGAAAGTGCTATTCTTAATGGCCTGTATAAGCCTGATGGAAGAGAAGAGTTTCCAGGAGGCTTTTAAAGTTTGAAACAGAAGGCGCCTGCTGAATCTCTACTGACAAGAGAATCATTGAACAGACCTGGGCCAAAAATACTAAAGACTGTGTTTTGTGTTGATGCCAATGAGCCTTGCCAATTTGGGAGACAACCAGTGATACGTCGGCAGATGATCTCGGTGATTGAGCAGGGATATAAGCGTTTACCCAGACCTTAATGTACTCTGGATATAAATAGTTCAGGGCCTTGTAAATTAACGCAAGGCCCTTGAACCTGGCTCAGCAACAGATGGGCAGCCGGTGCAGATGTTTTAACAATGGTGGCCCAAGTTCTCAGCCACGCACCCCCATTATCAGTCCGGCTGTTGCATTCTGCACCTATTGGAGCTTCAGACCAGGTCCAGGGCAGCTCCACATAGAACGCATTGCAGTAATCAAGCCTCAAGGTGCTGTTCTCCTTCCAATATCAAAGGCAATATAGGTAAAGGACCCCGGATGGTTAAGTCCAGTCAAAGGTGACTATGGGGTGCGGCACTCATCTCGCTTTTCAGGCCAAGGGAACCAGTGTTTGTCCACAGACAGCTTTCCAGGTCATGGGGCCAGCAGGACTAAACTGCTTCTGGCGCAACGGAACACCAGGACAGAAACCGGAGTGCACAGAAACACTGTTTACTTGCACCGTTGTGCTTTCAAACTGCTAGCTTGGCAACAGCTGGGATAGAGCAACGGGAGCTCATCCTGTCACGGGGATTCAAATCCTTCTGATCGGCAAGGCCAAGAGGCTCAGTGGTTTAGACCACAGCGCCACCTGTGTCCCATGGGGAGGCAATACACCTCTGGTTAACAGTTGCCGGGAAACACAAGTGAGGAGAGGGCTGTTGCACTCAGTGTTGGCCACTGCGAGCACAGGATGCTGGACTAGATGGGACACTGGCCTGAACTAGCAAAGCTCTTCTTGTGTACTTAGACTTTTAGCACAGAAGCATGGCTCAACAATTTTAGTGCTGCTTAAGCCCTCCAGACGTTCAGAAAACTGGATAAACTAACACACGGGGGCATGGAAATGAATGTACTACTTCCAGTAAGTTTCCAAGCACAATTCAAAGTGTTGGTGCTGACCTTTAAAGCCCTAAACGGCCTCGGCCCAGTATACCTGAAGGAGCGTCTCCGCCCCATCGTTCAGCCCGAACACTGAGGTCCAGCTCTGAGGGCCTTCTGGTGGTTCCCTCACTGCGAGAAGCAAGGTTACAGGGATCCAGGCAGAGGGCCTTCTCGGTAGTGGTGCCCGCCCTGTGGAACGCCCTCCCATCAAATGTCAAGGAAATAAACAACTGTCTGACTTTTAGAAGACATCTGAAGGCAGCCCTGTTTAGGGAGGTTTTTAATGTTTGATCTTTTATCGTGTTTTTAATATTCTGTTGGGTGCTGCCCAGAGTGGCTGGGGAAACCCAGCCAGATGGACGGGGGTATAAATAATAAATTATCATCATCATCATCATTATTCCTTCTCCCCATCAGCACTGCCCTTTATGAAGGGAGAGATGACCATTGGAAGTGGAGAGCCTGCTCATGTAAGTAGCCATACTCTTATTTGCATTTAGAAGTTTGTCCCTCTAGAGCAGGCATCCCCAAACTTCGGCCCTCCAGATGTTTTGGACTACAGTTCCCATCATCCCTGACCACTGGTCCTGTTAGCTAGGGATCATGGGAGTTGCAGGCCAAAACATCTGGAGGGCCGCAGTTTGGGTTTGCCTGCTCTAGAGCAGTGGTAGGGAACCTAGGGCCCTCCAGATGTTTTTTCAGACTACAGCTCCTATCAGCCCTGGACATTGGCCAAGTTGGTGGAGGGTGATGGGACTTGGAGCTCAGCAATATCTGGAAGACCACCAATTCTCCATCTCTGTTTTAGAGTGTGAAGCTCAGGACTATAAATTAGTGGAGGCTGGTCCATTAGGGTGTCCCACCAACCTCACTCTGTCCTCAGTTAACCGTCATCTGTCCAGTTCAGGGATGACACTGGCTGTCAGCCACCACCAGCCCCTTCTTAATCTCAGTGTTGCCTTTGTAGAAAGCAGGGGCGATGATGGGAGCAAAAACTGGAACGACTTAGCTCTGCCTATCATTGGCTCTGGTTTTCTTCCTTTGGCCTTCTCTGCCTTCCCCTCTAATAGTCTCAAGGCACACCAGCCTCCACTGTGAGATGTCCCAAGATGATGGCACCATTGGGGGAAGAAAAAGATCAAAGAGAAACATGGAAGAAAGAGAAGAGAAGAGGATAGGAAAACAGAGGGCAACAAAGGACAAAACAATGCATGCATCCATCCTGCCAAATATGGCCTCTTCATCAGGAACACGGTGCAAAATGATAGTAGGCCTTTGGATGTCTTTAGTAACATAGAAAATTCCATTTTTTTCTGCTGAGTCGGCAAACCTTTTCAGCAGGGGGCCAGTCCACTGTCCCTCAGACCTTGTGGGGGGCCAGACTATATTTTGAAGGGGGGAATGAACGAATTCCTATGCCCCACAAATAACCCAGAGATGCATTTTAAATAAAAGCACACATTCTACTCATGTAAAAACTCCAGGCAGGCCCCACAAATAACCCAGAGATGCATTTCAAATAAAAGGACACATTTCATGTAAAAACATACTGATTCCTGGACTGTCAGCGGGCCGGTTTTAGAAGGTGATTGGGCCAGATCCGGCCCTTGGGCCTTAGTTGCCTGCCCATGTGCTAAGTGAACCATTTTCAGTTTCCTACAAACACTTACCAAGGTGACTGGACCCACATCTTCACAAAGAAACCACTGGTGGCAAAGGCGAACGTAATAATCTGTGCCTTGAGCAGCCTCTGAAATATCCACCGATATGGTTTTTCTTGCTCTGTCCACATCATAAATTATTCTGATGCCTGAAGCTTGAAGGGGGGAGAGAGAGAATGATATTAACAAACGTTTGTGCTTTAATTTGACTGTTGGTGTGAGTCAATATAAGATCCGAAATTCCATGACTGATTTGATTGCTATTTGGCTTTGACATTTGGTTTCAATCAGTATTAAGATCACCAAGGCTACATTCCTGTCCATATTTACCTAGGAGCAAACCCCACATTTCTCCAGTGAGAATACAGGCATCCTAGCCAAATAATAATAATAATAATAATAATAATAATAATAATAATAATAGTTTACCAAAGCATGCATTTCTGTTTCAGATTAGTTTCGAACTATGATTAGTAGAATTCAGAAACAATGGAAGTGTTCTACATGATATAGTGCATGTCATTTAGACCTCCTGGACCTCAGCTTACCAAAACAGACTGGAATATTTTCCTCCACAACACTGTTTCTGCAATCTGCAAAATTCAAAACAGATCGTTTATTTTTCTGAGACATCTGTCTTCTTGCCTCACACAGCTGTTGTGCTGGTAAATGGGGAAGGGACAATCATGCACCCCACCTTTCACCCCTTAAATAAAAATAGCAAATGTAAAAATTAATAATACTATTCTACGGGAAACAGAATGTTGGACCAGATAGGCCTTTGGTCTAATCCAGTTCCTCTCTTCTCATGCCCAGCTCGACCCCTTCTAACTATTGTTTGTTTCACGGTCTCCCATAGTGGGATAGAAGCTCTTTTGCCACATGTTTATTTGATTTTGTTCCCTCTTTTAAAGATACTTCTTAAAAGCCTACTTACAACTTATTTGGGGTTGTTTTTTTCTTATGCGACGAAATGAAAAGCAACCTAACGGTTGACTGAAATGCTAAGCCTTTTAGTGTTACGCGTTAGAGGTCGAACTACACAGCAGCTGGAAAGAGTTTTCTGTTCTTTTATTTACCAAATGCTGTAAATAAGGGAAGTCAGGCAGAACACACTTCCTAAAAAGAAATCCGTGAGTGAATCAGTTACTTGGCTTGGATGGAAATGCTAAATGGAGTTTCACAATAAGTTCTGCTTTCTGATTGTGTCTTACTGGGAAGCAGATTAGGGTCAAATGAGATTTGATGCTCAATGCATCGTTAGAAACTACATCAAGATTTGTTTTTAAAAAATAGCTGAGCTGATTTTCACCCGGACTAGAGTGAACAGGGAGAGGAGGTTTAATTATTTCGTCCCTAGCTATGATACCAATGAAAATCACCCCTTTTGTGCTGCTATTCGTTTTAGCCATTTGTGGTGGAAGTATCAGAACATGGCAGGAGACAGGCCGCCCTATAGGTCCCTTATACTAGGGGTAGACAAATCTGTCAATCACAGAGTCTCTCAATTCCTGATATCCCCCCCCCCCCGAAAAAAATCTTAAGTTCAGTTCTCCACATTTCTAGATCAGTTCACCGTTTTTATTTTTAAAAGTCCTCGTGAAAACTCGTCAGCATTTGCAGTGAGAATTTCTCCCAATATGCACATGTTTTGCCCATCCAAGCACATCTGTGAAATGCAGTTTTGAGTTCCTTCCCCAACACTACTTTACACACAACTAAATATCACCACTCTAACCAACCTGGTTCATATTTGTTAATACAGTGGTACCTTAGTTCTCAAACGCCTTGGTACTCAAACATCTTGGAACCCAAACACTGCAAACCCGGAAGTAAGTGTTCCGATTTGCGAGCTTTTTTTGGAAGCCAAACGTGCTCCGTTTTGAGTGCTATGCTTCCATTTTGAGTGCCACACTTCTGTTTTTAATGTTTCTCTGAGGTCTGTCTGTTTTTGCTATTTATTTTGCGGTTTTGTTTTTGCGGCTCTTTTTGTTTTGTTTTTGTGATTGTGTGGAACCCAGTTCAGCTATTGATTGATTGATTGTGTGACTGCAGTACATTATTGCTTTCATTTTATGGATCAATGGTCTCTTTAGATAGTAAGATCCATGTTAAATTGCTGTTTTAAGGGTGATTTTCAAAAGTCTGGAACGGATTAATCCGCTTTGCATTACTTTCTATGGGAAAGCGCGCCTTGTTTTGGAACGCTTTGGTTTTTTAACAGACTTCCGGAACGGATGAAGTTTGAGAACCAAGGTACCACTGTAAGTATATTTATACTTGCAGCTATATACTGTAAATCTTCAGCCAAGGTCAAGGAGAGAAGGCATTACAGTTCTGACAAGAGTTGGGATTAGAGTTCTAATTTCCTGGCCAGTATGAATCTCCGTTTTCTCATTCATTACACCCTCCCAACCTCCAAGATCATCATTTATTTCTACAGATGGATTCCAACCTTCAACATAATATTCTTGATCCTTTTTAACTCCGCAGTAATTTGGAATTGTCCTCATGGTCACATGGAGATGTTGTCCTGCACTGACTTCAAAGCAGTTAAACTGCACTTTCACCTATTTGGATTACATAACAACAAAAAATCAAGGGAATTATAGGCAATTTCCGGATCATGTTGGAAAGATTCCAGAACAAGGTTAGATTATGGTCTTGTTGATTCTACTGGGTTGATGTGTTCAAACCTGTTTTTGAACGCAGTATATTTTCTATTTTCTCGCCACAATTTAAATAATGAAGAGGCATGGCTTACTGGCAGACGTCCAGGAGGAATTTCCAAGGAAACAATTTTCTGAGGTCCTCACATTCCAAGCTCATTGCTAAAATGCAAACTATAGCAAACTTGGCGTTCTGGCAATTGCTCAGATCCAATGATCCCTTAAGAATGCGGCAATTTCAAACATTCATTCACAGCACTTTTCCATCAATAAAATCTTATATTGAAATGTTCCATGGGAGAAAGCTGAGGAGAACTCTCACATGTATACATTAGGGTGGTTCGTAAAAAAACTTTGTTTTGAAAATGCCAGCTCCAAAGGTCTTATCTTACTACACTAGGGATTATATAGCTATATCTGAAATTTCATGCCTATCAGTTAATATCTTGACCCTGCTCCACTGAATTGAAATTTCAGCCTTCACGACCTAGGAAAACGGCCAAGTAAACAGCTATTTTCATGGAGGAGGGTCAAGATATTAACTGATAGGCATGAAATTTCACATATTGCTATATAATCCCTAGTGTAGTAAAATAAGACCTTTGGAGAAAGCATTTTCAAAACAAAGTTTTTTTTATGAACCGCCTTCATATACATCACAGCATGCTCAAAGATTTGCATTATGTTAAACAGGAATCATTCGCTGAAATCAGCAGTGAATTACTCGTCGGTATTGCAGCGAATGAGACTGTGCAGGTTTTTAATGCTCATGGTCTCTGAAATTTAGGCTGCAATCCTATGCATTGGGACCTAGCAGAAATTCCCACTGCACACTTCCATCAATGCTTATGAGCACTGACCCTGATTCAGCTCTGCTTGCAGGGAAGACGCTGTGGTTAGCAGCAGCTCTTCTGACTATGAATGCACATTCTCATATGTGTCAAACCCGCCTCTTGATGTGGTTGAGAATTCGTTTGCCCAGAATACTCTGGGAATTTAAATACCCAAGTTGATAGATACTAGTCATGGCAACCTTGAAATTAGCAACTGTGATTGATCTTAAATGTTTCTTAGGTGCATTTCCCCATCACTTTCCGTACCCCCAAAAGTAAAAGGGTAGGTTGGAAGCAGGTTTGCTGTGCAAAAAGTCAAATCCACTTTTATTTGAGTTTTGCCCATTGAATCACCCCACAGCCGCACCCCCAAAAAAGCAGGCAGTCTGGAAATGACTCAAGAAAGTGAGGGGGCGTGTTGGAACTGATGGTTTTGAAATACATTAGTACCTCTAGTTATGAACTAAATTCATTCTGGAGGTCCGTTCTTAACCTGAAACTGTTCTTAACTTGAGGTGTGCTTTCGCTAATGGGGCCTTTTGCTGCTGCCGCTGTGCCGCCGGAACACAATTTCCGTTCTCATCCTGGGGCAAAGTTCTCAACTCGAGGAAGCTCTTCCAGGTTAGCGGAGTTTGTAACCTGAAGCGTTTGTAACCTGAGACGTTTGTAACTCGAGGTACCGCTGCAAAGGGTTTTCGTGATGACCGGCAGACATGTGAAGCTAACAGCATGGGGCACCATTTATTTTTCATGAACTGTGGAGTATGTATATATATATATATATATATATATATATATATATATATATATATATGACATCTGGGAACAATGGCCCGAAATACCCTAAGCCCACACAACACACATACGGCCATTATGGTGCTTTCATAATATCAATGCAAACATAAACCACAATGTCTTCTTCAGACAGACACGAACCAGTCTGCAAATGTGGTAGCAATTACAATCAAACGCTTGCTCCTCTTTTATGAGAGCTGCAGATCCTGTTCAAATAGCTTCAGTCACACTCTGTGCCTGCAGCTCTTCCCTGGTTCAATTATTACTAAGGCAAGGAGCCAAGAAGTGGGAATGGCCTGGGGTGGCCCAATAGCACTGTAGGTCAGAAATAAGTTCCTGGGCAGATGTTCATTCCCAGTTCTCCTCAACATCCTACCTTCCAAAAACCACTTGTTTTCTGGTTTATATTAATGGGGGCAGGGGGGCATTGCTAAGCATAGGCTACTGCTGTCTCAGCTGTGTTGTTGTTGTTGTTTAGTCATTTCGTCGTGTCCGACTCTTCGTGACCCCATGGACCAGAGCACGCCAGGCACTCCTGTCTTCCACTGCCTCCCGCAGCTTCATCAAACTCATGTTTGTAGCTTCGAGAACACTGTCCAACCATCTCATCCTCTGTCGTCCCCGTCTCCTAGTGCCCTCAATCTTTCCCAACATCAGGGTCTTTTCCAGGGAGTCTTCTCTTCTCATGAGGTGGCCAAAGTATTGGAGCCTCAGCTTCACAATCTGTCCTTCCAGTGAGCACTCGGGGCTGATTTCCTTCAGAATGGATAGGTTTGATCTTCTTGCAGTCCATGGGACTCTCAAGAGTCTCCTCCAGCACCATAATTCAAAAGCATCAATTCTCTGTCGATCAGCCTTCTTTACGGTCCAGCTCTCACTTCCAAAAATCACTACTGGAAAAACCATAGCTTTAACTATACAGACCTTTGTTGGCAAGGTGATGTCTCTGCTTTTTAAGATGCTGTCTAGGTTTGTCATTGCTTTTCTCCCAAGAAACAGGCGTCTTTTAATTTCGTGACTGCTGTCAACATCTGCAGTGATCATGGAACCCAAGAAAGTAAAATCTCTCACTGCCTCCATTTCTTCCCCTTCTATTTGCCAGGAGGTGATTCAAAGCACATCACGTTTGCAAAATAATTCTGGGAACTGTACAGTCGTACCTTGGATCCTGAATGCCTTGGCTCCTGAAAAAAAATCAGCTCCCGAACGATTGAAACCCGGAAGTGAGTGTTCCGGTTTTCAAATGATTTTGGGAAGCCAAATGTCCAGCATGGCTTTCGCAGCTTCTGATTGGCTGCAGAATGCTCCTGCAGCCAACCGGAAGCTGTGCTTTGTTTTCTGAACGTTTCGGAAGTTGAAAGGACTTCCAGAACGGATTCTGTTTGACTTCCAAGGTACAACGGTACTCTGTTAAGGGTGCTGGGAACTTTAGAATGGCGAGGGGTAAACTGTGGTTCCAGAGGATTCTTTGGGGGAAGTAATGTACTTTAAATACATGATATATATACACAGCCTTGCATTTAATAGCTTGTTCTCAACATCTCAAAACAGCAAAGTTTTGACAATAGTGTAATGAAGCATTTACCTTCCTTACAGCAGATTTTACATTTATGTCCTTCGAGATCTTCACTCTCACACACTGAGAGTTCTGCGTTTCCATTGAGAGATAACAAATTTCCATGCCACGGATATTTTCTAAAAATAAATTTAGAAATACTTGTAAGTCATGCTCTCTTCTCAAACCTATTTGGCCTGCCAAATAGGCCAAAAAAATATTACTCAGGAAATCTATCTTCTTTAAGCAAACAAACAGAAAGATGCAGTGTTGATGGACTTGACCACTGATCAATTATAACTTGTATTTTGTGTGTTTATTTGGAAAATAAAGCAATCACTACAGCTTTAACTCTATGTTTTATCAGTAAGCCTCATTATGTGGCCCCTGAGCCAAGGAGATTATTATTATTGAATAAAAAGGTAAAGGTACCCCTGATCATTAGGTCCAGTCGCCGACGACTCTGGGGTTGCATGCTGATCTTGCTCTATAGGCAGACAGCTTCCGGGTCATGTGGCCAGCATGACTAAGCCGCTTCTGGCGAAGCAGAGCAAGCAGCACACGGAAACGCCGTTTACCTTCTCACCGGAGTGGTACCTATTTATCTACTTGCACTTTGACGTGCTTTCGAACTGCTAGGTGGGCAGGAGCAGGGACTGAGCAACGGGAGCTCACCCCGTCACGGGGATTTGAACCGCCAACCTTCCAATCAGCAAGCCCTAGGCTCTGTGATTTAAACCACAATGCCACCCACATCCCTCCTATCATTGAATAGGACGTCCCTATTTTCATCACAGAAATGTTGGAGCGTAGGTGAAACATGCACAGTTTTTCAAAACTGGACAAGGAGGTGGACTAGGCCCTGGGATTAAAGACCCATGGGGCAGACCAGAGTGGAGCCTGCTGGATCAATCCAATCCTCCAAGGGGCAGGGCTGGCACCACAGCCCACCTGTCATTGGCCAAATAGGCAGGCTGCGATCCACTTTCTGAGCCTGGGTGAAGCCAAAAAGGTGTCAGGCTTTGGGGAATCCGCTTCCTCCCCCATGGCCGTAAATGAGCAGATCAAACGATATGAAATTCTTACCAGTTAGTTTCTTTAATAAACACATCTTACCAGCAAGCATCGTACTAGAATGGCGGGGCTCCCAATTAAGGATCACACCCGCTTCCATCCCTATTAATCTACATCACTCCTACGTCTTGTAATCTGAGCTTGTACCCTCTGTGCTTTCTGCGCAGTGGCAGATTTACGTAACTCTCTTCTAGTGTTTCTTCTGCTAGCTGTTCCCCATCCAGTATTTCCCAGCTCCTACTTCCGAACTCTGCCCCTCTGTGAACCACTGTTCCAAATCTATACTGTCCTCCTGCTCCTGGGAAGATTCAGGGTCAGGGGGAGGGGGTGGCTCCCACCATTCTTCCTCAGTGCAGCCTTCCTCAGCACGGTCCCTGACAAAAGGGTTTACCGAAGTCCAAGAAAACCCATTGCCTCCAGCACAACTGCCAGATCCAGAGTAGGCATTGTCGCCATCCTGCAACGGCGCCCACCCTGTTTGTTGCTGAGATTCCACATTGAATCCTACTTACCCTCGAGATGTAGTGTTCCCTTAACACTTAGGAGAAGAGAGCATTGCCTTTGTCCTGCACACTTCATTGCAGTCCACAGCTTCATGCTTCTCAGGGTGGTAGGAGAGAGAGAGGCAGGAGCAGGATGGCAGAAGCTGCTAAGAATACCACCTGTGAATAGACCTATATATTTAAAAGGTGCATGAAAATGGTTTGAAAAGTGTTGTCCCTATGAACAATTGCTGCTGGTTGGCAGGAGGCTTCTCTTAAAATTATCTTTGCGTGACCAGGCGGCGACAGCCCCAGTCCCCAGGGATCATAAGAAAGGAATAAAGACTCTGACAACGTGTTATGGAATTAAAATTAGGCCACAACTTTATTAAACTTCCAAATGTAGGAAGACCTTGGCTTAGGCCTTGGCCGTGTATCCCTGCCAGCCCCCCAGCCGGGGGGAATTGGGGCACATCAGGGTAAATGGGATAATGGGGTGCACTGCAAGACGTAAGTGTACACAGGCAGCCCAGCCCATATCCCCACATGCAGGGTAGCTCACTGACAACTTTTCAGTGTATGGCCAGTGACACCCATTATATAACCCCTTTAAAGAGGGGACCCTGGAATTGCTGCTTCGGAGGGGGGTGAATCACCACTTCATGCCCCCCCCCATTATAGGCAAGAAAAGACTAAAGGATTCCACCCAAGGCCATAAACCACCAAAGTTGTGACGAATTGCTATGGGGAAAACAAAATCTGCCTATGCAGGACAATTTCTTCCCGGCCCTTCAACAGCAACCAGTCAAAGACTGTAGCAGTGCCCGCTAAACAGGAAGAAAAAGTTAACCTGCAAACAAGAAAACATTAAACTAAGGGAGAGTAGGGAGGGTGAATCTCCTGAGTTGACTGCCTGGCTACTGTCGGCGCCACCCCCTATATATGAATGCGGCTGGCTCCACCTCCCAGCAATGAAACTTTACTATTGAGGTTGGGCATGAACCTCCAAATAATAACAGGCCAGCCCCTATTTGCCATTAAGTTCCCTGGGAACTGTAGCACCGTACGAGATCTCGCAAAGGGCACCCGCAATGTAAAGTGTGAGTGCTCATTCTCTGCCACTGGACTCCATCATGTCTAGCCCAAATAAACACTACCTTTTCTCCCTTATTCTGGAAAGGCTGTACATGGTGGAGTTGCACGATGGTATACTCCTTTAGGAAAAAGGTATTTCACATAATTTCCAAAATTCCGCAGAAATGCCTTCCGCCCAATTCAGCCCTTGCCTTGTTATCATTAGACTCAAATTTAAACAATAAATTTAAATGCAGAGACTTAGTTGTGGTTGTTTTTCTATTATCAGCAGCCCGATTGTCAATAGCCCAATACTGGAAACAACCTATAGAAATCCCATTGAAATCTGGATAAATAATATTTGGAATGTGGCTCTGTTGGAATGCCTTCCTTGCCACAGAAGGGTAATTAAAGGCACTTCAAAGATACACACTTTTGGCGAAACTTGGCTTCCATTCTTTTCCTTGTATAAATGAGGCAGGAGGTACTTTTATTCCACCCTCAACACAAGAATCTCTGTGGAGAGGATACTTGAATTGCAAACCCTTCAAGTGTCCCTATTTTCCAGGGACATCCCTGTCCCAGTTTCTGACTTGATCCCGGAAAGTCCCACTTTCCTTAGGATGTCCCTTTTTCATTGGAGAAATGTTGGAGGGTATGGAGTTATCCAACCACTGAGCCATCTGAAGGCAATCCTGTATACAAAAGTGTGTTGTTTTAAAAATGTTTAATGTTTTAATTATGTTTTTATATATGTTGGAAGCTGCCCAGAGTGGCTGGAGCAACCCAGTAAGATGTGTGGGGTATAAATAGTAAATTATCCTTATGGAATGGGACGAACCTATTTTCATCATAGAACTGTTGGAGACTATGGAATTGATAATGCATAAATAAACATATTCCTTGCATACCTGCCAAGTCTCCCGCAGAAAAATACGGGATCAGCAGCAGCAGCGGCACCAGAAGGTGCACCAGAAGTTGTCCGGCGGCCATCTTAGGGGTGACCATGCGGCCACTTCCAAAATGGCCACCGCCATTTGGCCACCCTTAAGATGGCCGCCGGGCATGCGTAGAAGCTATTTCTGGTGCCAGAGATTTACGGGAGATGAGCTCAAACGGGAGCCCACCGGGAAATAGTGAGGAAAAGGGGGTTTCCCAGGGAATACGGGGTACTTGGCAGCTATGATTCCTTGTGTACTGTGTGCTGCATATGAAAATTTATATGAATGTACCACTGGACTAGTTACAGAAGTTATATGTTGTTCTTGTATTTACATGAAGAGTAATAAAAATTATGAAAGGAAGGAAGGAAGGAAGGAAGGAAGGAAGGAAGGAAGGAAGGAAGGAAGGAAGGAAGGAAGATGTTTTTAAAAGCAAGTGCAATAGCCAGGTTGGATTGCAAAGCATTTAGGAAGCATTCAAGAGAATAGGGATGTTCATACACTTCTTGTACTGTATTGACATACCCATTGGCCTCTTCTGTAAGCCAACTCTGTTTTTGCCCTTTCTGCTGCATTATATCAGAACTGGCTCCATGTGGGCCTAGAGTGGTGAAGCTGTGGCTCGTCAGAAGCTTGCTGAACTACAACTGTCATCAGCAGAGTTGGCCAAATTCAGGGATGGTGGGAATTGGAGTCCAATATCAGACGAACCAAAGTTTCCTTGCCGTTGGCCCACAGGACCTGAGCTGCTCTGATTATCTTGTGGGGAAACTAAATTAATAGCACACTTAGTGGTGTCAAGCCCATTAAATATTTCTGGGGAATTATTATTGGATTCAGGATTCGAATTCCAAAGTGGAAGGACTCCTGCAAAGCTGTGGCTAAATGGCAGTTTTACACAAGAGGGCACCATAGCCTTCCAAACTATTTGGTCTGAATATTTTTGTTATCGCGGACACAAAGATTTCTCATCTACTGATCTTATTTCACACGACTGTATGGCAATCTCATGGAGGGCCTATTGGATTAAATGTTTTTGGTGCTGGAGTTTTTTCTGATGGGTTAATTGATGGGTTATTTCTAGGTTTGGGGCATCTTTGGGCTTTTAACCTTTATGAAAGTTGCTTGGAAACTTTTCGTACTAAGCAACCAGTAAGTTGAAATACAATCATCACCACCATCAGATCAGTACAAGAACTACTGAATGGATATTCTTGCAAATGCGTGCTACTCACTGTGGAGGAATGCCACAATGTGCCATTCTTAGGGCTTTTCCAAGTGCATTATGGGAATTTTCATAGAAGCATGTTCTGGGGAATCCTGAGGATATATGGAAGCTTATCAGGGATTCTTCAGAAGGAAGATCAGCAATGACTGACACCTTTCTCCCAAAGGCAGTTTGCCAATCACAACTTTCTTGAGAGATGAACAAGCGGGAATCTGTCCCTGATATTCTGACTTGATCTGTATCTATATTGGACTTGAAATTGTTTTAGAGATGTTCTGATTGCTGATGTTTTTTATGGTTTAATCACTTCGGGTTGTTTAGGGCAAGCGATTCCTAAATGAAATAAATAATACGACAAGCTCAGTGGCACAGAAGGGTTTGGTATGTTCCAGAGTGTGCAATACGATCCCTGAGATGATTAGACCCAACATGTCTGACCAACTCTCTATATGAAATTGAGTGGGTTTCCTAGAACATACGCCTCTTTCAAGAGTCCTCTGTGGCACAGAAGATTCCGTGATATAGGCTAGGGGTGGAGGATAAAATCACTTGGTGTGCATTTTAAATCAAATTGATCTAATTTACTGGTTTCTGATTTATGTATGCAAATCAGAACACAGCTATCCATCAGAGTACACACTTCTCAAAATTTTGCAGTTTTTTTAAAAAAAATATATATACATATTTTACTGGGAGAGGCATTGAAAAACAAACAGAAATGTGTATTTTAGAGGAAGAATGTGTTTGCCCTATGTACAAAGTGCATACAGTTTACATGCAAATTTTGCATGTTTGTTTTATTCACACACCCCAAACTGGGACTTGAATGGCCCTGTGATTCAGCACTTGTGAAACGGTCATAGACTGGAAATAGGTTGGGCCACCCATCCCTCTTAATTCCAAGGTCATGTCCCACATTGGGCAAAAGATTCCTGGATTGCAGGAAGTTGGAATGCATGATCCCTGTGGTCCCATCCAACTCAACAATTCTATGATTCTGTGATCCCTGGGGTAGACAGGAAGAAAAAAGCAGAAGTGGATAGCAGCCCATGAAGGTAGAAAGTTGTGAAAGCTGCTGACATTGGGCATTAAGAAAGTAAGGTAAAAGGTAAAGGGACCCCTGGCCATTAGGTCCAGTTGTGACTGACTCTGGGGTTGCGGCACTCATCTCGTGCTTTGGCCGAGGGAGCTGGCGTACAGCTTCCAGGTCATGTGGCCAGCATGACAAAGCCGCTTCTGGCGAACCAGAGCAGCACACGGAAACACCGTTTACCTTCCCTTTTGGAGCGGTACCTATTTATCTACTTGCACTTTGGTGTGCTTTCGAACTGCTAGGTTGGCAGGAGCTGGGACGGAGCAACGGGATCTCACCCCGTTGCCAGGATTCGAACCACCGACCTTCTGATCAGCAAGCCCGACCTTCTGATCAGCAAGGCTCTGTGGTTTAACCCACAGCACTGTGGGAATAATGCAGCCACATCCTAAAGCCATGAAATGGTGCTTCTGCGCTCCACTCTCCAAGTGGTATGCAGGCACCATGGCAAGATCGGCTAGGCATAACGAGCCGGATGTAGAGTCTGTACTTCTCCCCATAACACAAGATAGATGGTCCTAGGAAGCCAAGCCAGCCATGAGGAACATCTCACATACATCACAAGTTATCCATTCCTGAGGTCATGCCAGTCCTGGGAACGTCTTCATCCATCTTTAATTATTCATTCCCCAGGAGCTCAAACTTCCCATGGGAAACATGCATACTATGGAGAACAATAGGGTCTGAGCATATATGGGCATAAGAGTGTTCTGCTGATATTATTGGCTATTGCTATATAGGTGTATTGTAATGATTGGTTTATGGCTATTGCATATGCATTTACTATACCTAATAAATATGTGGTCACGAGAGAGCTCGGGGCTCTCGTCCCACGGTTGGTTGATTCTATCAGTTGTCTGTCTTCCTTCACGAGAGCCCACCACTTGTAATAAGCCTCGGTGCTATACCCTTTGCTGCTACATCTGGCTGTTAGCAGCTGGCTGTTACTTTGTAACAAGCCTTGCTGCTACCGTCCAAGCCACTCCAAGCTGCTAGGACCCCTGGCTGTTACATCTGGTGACCCCCGACGGGATCTTCGGATACGTCCTTGGGCCTCCCCTGCTCATCGCCTGGAACAGGCTCGGTGCACCCGATCTCGCTGCTGGCAGCCGTGATCTTCTCGTGAGTATGGGGGGTGGTTTCTCACAGCTCCAACAGCGCCATTTATATGAGCTGTGTGAATTAACCAAGCACAACCTCTATTTATTTCATTCTAATGGCAAGTTTCTTCATAACTCCATCTCTAAATCTGAACTTGCCTCATTGCTAAAATACGTGTGGGATAATTGCCCCGCGTACCCAGAGGGTGGCTCTTTAAAACTTGAAACGTGGCAGAAGGTTGGTAACTTTCTTCATACCTCCCCACGCACGCCGCCCAAGATTCTTAGTGCATGGAAACTGGTCTTTGAATGCCTTTTAGCCCATGACCAGTCCCTCATGAAACCCCTCTTAGATCCCCCACCGTACAATTCTTCTGTCTGGGTGGTTTCTCCCTCTGATACTTTTGCTTTAGATATTGTTTCTCCACCCCCCTCTGCTCCGCTGCAGGTCCCCCTTACCCCCAATCAATCCCCAACGCCTAGTGCCCCCTCACAGGTCCCACTGCCGATGCCCCTGACCCCGGAACCGGTCTCCGTGCAGGATTCAGCCCTGGCCACTCCGGCCGGTACTACATGTACCACACGGGCTGAGGGACCGCAGCAAATCGGTCACATCCGCCGCGCTCTTCTCCAGGGTGCCCAGAGCGACGCCCTAACCCCTGAAGACCTCTCCCAACTTGCCGCGTTCCCCCTCGCATATGCCACTGATCCAGCTACCGGAGACGCTACTGCCAGTTGGATAGCCATACCCCTAGACCTTGTTAAGGAAGCTAAGTCCACCTGCACGAAGTATGGCGTCACAAGCCCGTATACGCAGGGACTTTTTAATACCCTGGCCCACTCCTATTTCCTCATCCCGCAAGACTGGAAAGATCTGGCACGTATGTGCCTCACACCCACTCAATATTTCTTACCTGGGACATAAAGTCCTTGCATCAGCGGCTATCCCTTCTTTTTTCCCCGCTTCTCTTTCGGACCCACCATCACCCTTGTTCGCCTCCAACAGTATCTGGGCTCTGTTAATTGGGTTCGTCCTTTCCTCGGATTGTCCACATCAGCCTTAACTCCCCTTTTCAAGGCTTTGCGTGGCGGCCTTAAACCCTCTGATCCAATCACGCTCACCTCGGCCCAATGGCAGGTTATTCACCTGATCGAAGAGGCCCTGCAGACCAGGTGGGTGGACTGGGCCGTTTCTAACATTTCCATCTCTCTGGTGCTCTTGAATACCCCCTCCTTGCCCACGGCCGCCCTTATTCAATCTCCCCCCTCTGATTCAGTGCGGATCCTGGAATGGTTGCACCTCCCCCATACCCCCCGCGCTACCATCAATCCCAAACCCTCTCAATTTGCCCAGCTTTGCGCCAGAGGCCGCCTCCGTGCAAAAGCTCTCATTGGTTGCGAACCTGAAACCCTTTTTGTGCCTTGCTCTCTGATTAATTGTGAGGCCCTGCAGGCCGCTCTTGCCGATTGGCCTGGCAGGGTGAGTTGCCATCCTCCCTCTGATCCCCGGTTCCAACTTCTACGCAATGTTCCTGAGACGAAAGTCCTCTCACTTTCAGTCTTATAACTCTGACCTCTCAATTATTAAAAGCACTAACAGGGATTTCTGAGGTAAATCAAACCTCCCACTTATCCCTCTAGCCTTTTTTTAAACCCTCTAGCACTTGTGGGTTTTCAAAAATAAAAGAGAGTCCTCTTCCAGCCTAAACGTGGCCAGGTACCTATATAGACTTGGAGCTATAAATAAGACTGTTCCTATGTGTACTCAGATAAGGGTTTCACTTCACTAGATACTCCCTTACTGTAAAGCTAGCCTCCTTCCTGAGGTAACTTTATTATCGCTCAGAACCTGTCTCCTCCTTTAGCCCCCCTCCTTTTCTTGGTGCACTCTCAGACACAATTAACCTTCCTCCTCTAAAAGGCAGTTTTGACAGTTTAAAAGAGTTCCCCACCAACTGGGTTCCAACTCCTTGCCATCCAGCGGTTCCCAAAGCAACCCATCAATCTTACCAATAATGGCCCTGCTTATGCTAGCTCGGCCTTTGCACAATTTTGTCATCAATGGAACATAATCCATAAATTTGGCATTCCATACAATTCTCAAGGCCAGGCCGTTGTGCAACGTGCAAATTGCACCCTTAAAACGGCCCTCGATCGCCTTGAGCCCCATAAGGGTGCCCCTACCCTGCCAGAATTCCAAAATCGCCTCAACCTGTGTCTGTTCACTTTGAATTTTTTGAATCTCACGGGTTCGCCACCGACCTCTGCGGCCACCCGTCATTTCTCTACTTCCCCAGCAGCCCGCCCTGTCAAACCGTTGGTTCTCTTCCGTCATCTACCGGATCCAACGTGGAAAGGTCCTGGGGAACTCATCACACACGCCAGAGGTTATGCCGCCGTCCAGTTCCAAGATGAAGTCATCTGGGTTCCTGCTCGGGCCGTCCGGCCCTATCATCCCCCACCTTCCCCTTCTCCTCCTCCTCCTTCTACCCCTCCCCCCTCTTGATTCCTCTGCAGGTGCCGATGATTGTCATCAGTGCATCACTAAGGCACGGAAAGGGGGAGCAGTCACCTCAACGCTGGTCTACCATACTCAGCAACCCCGCGCCTGTCGCCCCCTACATCGCACCTGTCTGCATAATTCCACCATAAGTACCTGTGTGCCGCTAATTCACAGTGGCAATATGGCTCCCCCGAGGCCTGGCTCCCTTGTGCTGGCTCCACCCGCTGCAGCGGCTGGCAGTGTGTCTGTGATTATACGGGGGGTGGCTACACTGGCTGCCCCTATGTTACTTCCTTTTACCGGGACCGCGCCAATATTGTCTCCCTGACTTTCAGTCGCAACCATCCAGCAGTTGCCAGCTATGGGTTCGATATCGATGGCCCCGGCTCCGACCCCATCACATACATCACTGTCACGGTCTCCGAACTGTTTGAAGGCTCCCAGCGCTCATTTCATTGGTCCGTTTATGACTCTCTAGAACAATTGTCCTCCAACCCATTGCAACTTAGCCAAAAGGCTACTAATTTGTTTTTGGAAATGGCAGAGGACATTGCAAAAGAACTCAGCATTAAAAATTGTTTTGTATGTGGAGGGACCAACATGGGTGAGCAGTGGCCGTGGGAGGCTCTTGAAGCCTCCCCTGAAACCTTCAACAATATGTCCATAGCGGGTAACATTACGGCCCACACATCCAATCAGGACTTGATTTGGTCCCTCACCACAAATCTGGTCGGTCATAATTGCTTCACCCGCAATGGCTCAACTCCTGTTGGTGACCTCATTTGTTTGGGCCTATGGGACAATACTTATACCTCATGGACCTCCCCCGGTAATTTGAGTGCCCCTCCCCATTACAATGTGTCCCTTCTCCCCTTCCTAAATTCCTCTGCCTCCATCCTCTGGAAAATTCAATCTTACCAACTGTTGTCTCCAAATCAATCCGGTTGGTAAGGTGGTACAGACACTCACTACAGAGCTTTGCCAATTGACACACAACCCAGACCAAGTTTGGAAAGGGTTTAGTTTGCATGATGTTTTTGGATCCTGGTTCCCAAAGCTCCCAGGGTTACAGGCCATTGTGGCCCTCATTGGTTTTATAGCCATTGGATGTATTTTGCTTCCCTGTGTGTTACCTATTCTAATGAGAACCATTACCAATGGCCTGTCAGTAATTGCAGAACGCAAAGCAGCTGCCCAAGTTATGCTTCTCCTTGCCCAGCAACACATTACCCCCATTGCTCCACCTCCCTCCCCAGTGGAGGACCTTCTGGCTCTCAATCCATGGGAAGGTACCTCTCAGACCAGATCTCTTAGCCTTGAAAAAACAAAAACAGTGGACATGTGGGAATAATGCAGCCACATCCTAAAGCCATGAAATGGTGCTTCTGCGCTCCACTCTCCAAGTGGTATGCAGGCACCATGGCAAGATCGGCTAGGCATAACGAGCCGGATGTAGAGTCTGTACTTCTCCCCATACCACAAGATAGATGGTCCTAGGAAGCCAAGCCAGCCATGAGGAACATCTCACATACATCACAAGTTATCCATTCCTGAGGTCATGCCAGTCCTGGGAACGTCTTCATCCATCTTTAATTATTCATTCCCCAGGAGCTCAAACTTCCCATGGGAAACATGCATACTATGGAGAACAATAGGGTCTGAGCATATATGGGCATAAGAGTGTTCTGCTGATATTATTGGCTATTGCTATATAGGTGTATTGTAATGATTGGTTTATGGCTATTGCATATGCATTTACTATACCTAATAAATATGTGGTCACGAGAGAACTCGGGGCTCTCGTCCCACGGTTGGTTGATTCTATCAGTTGTCTGTCTTCCTTCACGAGAGCCCACCACTTGTAATAAGCCTCGGTGCTATACCCTTTGCTGCTACATCTGGCTGTTAGCAGCTGGCTGTTACTTTGTAACAAGCCTTGCTGCTACCCTCCAAGCCACTCCAAGCTGCTAGGACCCCTGGCTGTTACACAGCACCACCCGCGTCCCTATTAAGAAAGTAGGAAGCACAAATATTCAGTGGTGATGGAATGATAATTTCTATGTATCAGTCACTAAGAGCTGAACTAAGATTTTATGCAGAAGCCTTAGTTTCCACATGCTGGCGTTCCTTTGCTTAATAGTGTCTCTGTGTTAAAAACCAGGCCCCATTTTTATATTAGAAGTAAGGCTGATTTTCAAAGTCTTTCATGTGTTGTCATATATTTCGGCAAGACAGCCGTTGAGAATCACTGGTGATGTCTACGGCTGAGCAGGCGATTTCAGGGGGCAAGCTCCGAAGTAGCTTTGAAGCCCGCTTAGGAATTTGGATACTTTAATTTCTAGAACAATGAAAAGGTTATACTTACTAGAAGTTTGTGTTCTGCAAAGAAATCCCTGAAGGAAGAAAAATGAAAAAAAAAAGCCGTTAATTTAAACTGTTTGTCTAAGGAATAAAAGACACTCTTCTTACCAAGTTATTATGTATGACAATGACAAGCGTATGTTCACACATTTCCAGCGGCAGAGAAGGGCACTCTGAAAGTCCAATCCTTAAAAAAAAAAGGTGGAATTATTTCTTCTGGGATAATCATGGGAAACCTTTGACCTTCCAAATGTTGTTATCCCAGCTTCCATCAGCCCCTATCAGCATATCCATTGGTCAGGGGTGATGTGGGTGAGAAGTCCGGCAAACATTATAGAACCACAGTTTTCCCACCCCTTTATAATAATAAATAATAATAAATTTTATTTATACCCCTCCCTCCCCAGCCAAGACCAGGCTCAGGGCGGCTAACACCAAAAATAAAACAATTGATTAAGATACTTTTTTAAAAAAAACGTAAGATAACACTGTTCATCAATTTGCAATTAAGACAGAAATTTGCCTGTTAAACAGAAATTTAAGATGCCTATCATTTTAACAGGTTACAAACTTTTACTTAAGAAATGTGTAGTAAAAACAAAAGAGCATTAAGAAAACACAGATAACTCCAGAGAGTTGTTGGCAAGACAGACACATCAACGTGATTTTATATAAGACCATATTTTAAAAAAACTACAGACATGTTTCACAACACCAAAACTAGAGCTATTTAAATAATAGAAGCAATGAAGTTGACTGTCTCTGCATCCTGGCTTAGGTTTTCCATTCAGTTTCAGTGCAATTAAGTTGCATTGCAGAGCTACAACCAAAACAACCTGGAACCAGGGTTCAAAATATAGTTCGATGTCCAGAAAACTACTGGTTCCGTTGGGTTAAAGACAGTGGGGAGAAAATGTTGGTCCAGAACCTTTTCTGTCCTTATGACATCAGATGATTGACAGCTGCATTGCCCTGCTCACCTGTCAAAGTTCTTAATGCACAAGGGCACCAACTCGAGGTGGGGGTGGGCTGGTCTCTTTGGGTCCCCTGAATAATACAGCTGTGCAAGTCAAACTGGGACCTGTGCCAGACATCTCCCACTTCTATTCTACATCCAGAATTGTTCTTTGATCCGACGGGAACAACTAGAGCAGTTCCTTTGATCTGATCTGTTCTCTCTTGCCTTCTCTCAGAAGGTTAAGATTTTTGGCTGCAAACCTGCTTAAAGCTACTACGCTTCGTGGGAATAAGAGCACAGCCTTTCTCTTGAGAGAGGTGGACAATGAACAGTCAGTACTTTTTCGGATCTTGACTGTTTGATGCCCTTTCATGACCAACCCCCCATTGCAAAATAAAAAATACAACCCAAAAAAAACAGCTGCCTTAACTGGCCAAACGATGGGCTCTGCCTCAGTTCCTCCACAAGATTCAGATGTGTTTATTTGCATCTATGCATCCAACCATCACAGAGCAAAAGCTTGGCAAGCAAAGGGGGAAATCAGATCTGTATCAAGGTTAACGTCAGTTAGCATAAATAAAATTTTACACAAATTTGCATTCAATTATGCAAAAACATAGGCAGACTGAAAATTCCGAAACTCCCTGGCAGAATACGATTTCACAAACAAATATATATATATACACAGTGCTTTTTTTCTTTTAAAAAAATGTTTAGGGGTACTCTCATTTTCCTACTCATATTGAAATACGGCCCTCAATGAGGCCAAACTTAGAGTTACAAAATGTTTAGGGTATGTGTATGTATGTATGTATATATATATATATAGTCATACCTCGGCTTAAGTATGCTTCGGTTTGAGTACTTTCAGTTTAAGTACTCCGCAGACCCATCTGGAATGGATTAATCCACTTTCCATTACTTTCAATGGGAAAGTTCGCTTCCGGTTAAGTACGCTTCAGGTTAAGTACGGACTTCCAGAACCAATTACACTCATACTTCAGGTTAAGTACGCTTCAGGTTGAGTACTCCGCGGACCCGTCTGGAACGGATTAATTCACTTTCCATTACTTTCAACGGGAAAGTTCTCTTCAGGTTAAGTACGCTTCAGTTTAAGTACTCCATGGACCGTTTGGAACGGATTAATCCACTTTCCATTTCTTTCCGTGGGAAAGTTCGCTTCAGGTTAAGTACGCTTCAGGTTAAGTACGCTTCAGGTTAAGTACGGACTTCCAGAACCAATTATGTACTTAAACCGAGGTACCACTGTATTAGTTTCTGACTATATATATTTGTATGTGTATATTTTCTGTTAGTATTAAATGATGCATTCATTTTTAAATTTTCCTACCCGCCCTTCACCAGAGGTCAGCTTACAACATTACACTATTCAGTTATAAAAGCAAGCAAAACAATGGCAGCTGTACAAGCAGTGAAACTGTTCCAGTCCAAAGCAGGACAAGGGTGGTATGGCTGACTCCTTTTGTTTTGTTTTGTTTGTTTGTTTGTTTGTTTTTGTTTGTTTGTTTGTTTGTTTAAGAACTCTGGATATTTGGGGAAATTCATTTCTGAGAATTCTTTGTGGTGACCCACTAACCTACATTCAGCAGAAGAATTCAGCAAAACATGACTCATAAATTAGCCAAGAAGTACTCCCCCCCCATCTGTAGAATTTGCTCAATCGCACTGTGTACACACATGTTGTAATATTTAAGGGTGTCGTGGAAAAGAAGAAAGGGGGGGCACTGTTCAAACAGGCCACCAGGGGTGAGAATCAGTGAGGCGCAGTGATTTTCTTTTCATTGGGGAACAGTTAGGGACAGAGGCAGCAGCTTGCGAGGATGATGCGGGGGGGGGCAATGTCCAGACATCGTGCATGTGAGCATTGCGCCTCCCACCCGAAGCCAGGCAGAAGCTTCCTGGGCTTTGGGAAAGAAGTGCCGGATCTCTCACAGGATGCTGGAGCCCTGCTGCATCCTTCCCAAAGCTGGGTGGACTTTGGGAATGTGGTGGGAGCATTCTTTTTTATTATTATTTTAAAAAAATATTATTACTTTTA